>NW_028295642.1:600000-1000958 GCF_964341445.2 Mesoplodon mirus
CATTGTGATGACAAGTGTTATGGAACATTGTGATCACAAGGGTTTGGAGCACTGTGATGACAGAGGTCATGAGCATTTTGATTTCATTGTGATGACAATAACATGAAGCATTATGATGATGGGCATGGAGCATTTTTATGACAGGGGTAATGGAGCATTGTGATGACATGGGCATGGACCATTGGTCTGAAAATTTTCATGGATTATTGTGATGAGAGTGGGCATGGAGCATTGTGATGACAAGGGTGCGGAACACTGTTATACATGGGTCCTGGAGGATTGTAATGAAAAGGTCATGGAGCATTGTGAATAGAAGGGCATTGAGCATTGTGATGACAAGTGTCATGGAGCTTTTTGAAGACAAGGGCATGCAGCAATGTGATGAGAGGGTTCATGGAGCATTGTGATGACAAGGGCATGGAGCACTGTGATGACAAGGTCATGGAGTATTGTGAAGACAGGTGTCAGGGAGCATTGTGATGACATATGTTATGGTCCATTGTGATGACAATGGCATGGAGCATTGTGATGCCAAGTGTCATGGAGGATTGTGATGACAAAGGTAATGAAGCATTGTGATGACAAGGGCAAGGAGCATTGGGATGACAAGGGCCTTTTAGAATTTTGATGACCAGGTCGTCTACCATTGTGATGACAAGCGCATGGAGCTTGCAATGACAGGGGTCATGTAACATTGCGATGACAATTGCATGTAGAATTATGATGACAAGAGCATGTATCATTGTGATGAGAAGTGTCAAGGATCATTGTGATGACAAGGGCATGGAGCATTGTGATGACAAGGCCCATTGAGAATTTTGAAGAGAAGGTCGTGAAGCATTGTGAAGACAAGCACATGGAGCTTGCTATGACAGGGTTCATGGAGCATTGTGATGACAAGTGTATGGAGAATTGTGATGACAGGAGCATGTAACATTGTGATGACAAGCGTCATGGAGCACTGTAATGACAAGGGGCATGGAGCATTGTGATGACTGGTGTCATGGAGCATTGTGATGACAGGTGGCATGGAGTATTGTGATGACAAGGGTCATGGAGCATTCTGATGACAAGCTTGTGGAGTATTGTGATGACAATGGCATGGATCATTGTGATGAAAAAGGCATGGAGCCTTTTCATGACAGTGTTCAAGGACCATTCTGACGACAAGTGTCAGGGAGCATTGTGATGACAAGTGTATTAAGCATTGTGATGACAAAGGTCATGGAGCATTGTGATGACAAGGGCATGGAGTATTGTGATGACACGCATCATGGAGCATTGTGATGACAAGTGTTATGGAACATTGTGATCACAAGGGTTTGGAGCATTGTGATGACAGAGGTCATGGATCATTTTGATTTCAAGGAGCAAGGAGCATTGTGATGACAAGGGCATGAAGCAATGTGATCCCAAGGTTCATGGAGGATTGTGATGACAATGGTAATGGAGTATTGTGATGACAAGCGCATGGAGCATTTTGATGACAAGGTCATGTAGCATTTTCCTGACAAAGGCATGGAGCATTGTGATGACAAGGGTCGTGTAGCACTGTGATGTCAAGCGTCACGGAGCATTGTGATTACAGGGGTCATGGAGAATTGGGATGACAAGTGCATGGATCATTGTTATGACAAAGGTCATGGAGCATTTTGATGACAAGAGTCCCGGATCATTGTGTTCTCAGGGATCATGGAGCGTTGTGATGACAGTGGTCATAGTGCATTGTGATGAGAGGGGTCATGGAGCATTGTGATGTGAAGGTCATGGAGCATTGGGCAGAAAATATTCATGGAGTATTGTGATGACAAGGTCCTGGTGCATTGTGATGAGAAGACCATGGAGCCTTGTGATGACAAGTCTCATGGAGCATTCTGATGAAAAGGTGCATGGAGCACTGTGATTACAGGGGTCTTGGAGCATTGTGATGAACAGGGCATGGAGCATTGTGATGAGGAGGCCACGGAGCATTCTGATGACATGTGCCATGGAGCTTTCTGATGACAAGGGCATGGAGCATTGTGATTACAGGGGTCTTGGAGCATTGTGAAGAAAAGGGCATGGATCATTGTGATGAGAAAGGCATAGAGCCTTGTCATGACAGGCTTCAAGGAGCATACTGACGACATGTGTCAGGGAGCATTGTGATGACAAAGTCATGGAGCATTGTGATGAGAAGACTATGTATAATTGTGATGAAGAGCATCATGGGGCATTGTGATGACAAGTGTTATGGAACATTGTGATCACAAGGGTTTGGAGCATTGTGATGACAGAAGTCACGGAGCATTTGATTTCATTGTGATGACAATAGCATGAAGCATTATGATGATGGGCATGGTGCATTGTGATGACAGGGTTCATGGAGCATTGAGATGAAAAGGGGCATGGAGCATTGTGATTACAGGGTTCTTGGAGCATTGTGATGACAAGGGCATGGAGCATTGTGATGAGAAGGCCATGGAGCATTCTGATGACATGCGTCATGGAGCTTTGTGATGACAAGGGCATGGAGCATTGTGACTACAGGGGTCTTGGAGCATTGTGTTGACAAGGTTCAAGGAGCCTTATGATGGCAAGGCTGTGGAACATTGTGATGGCAGGGGTCATGGAGCATTGTTATGACAGGGGTAATGGAGCATTGTGATGACATGGCATGGAACACTGTGAAACATGTGTCATGGAGGATTGTAATGACAAGGGCCTGGGGCATTGTGATAAGAAGGTCATCGAGCATTGTGATGACAAGCGTCATGGAGCTCTGTGATGACAAGGGCATGGAGCAATGTGATGAGAGGGTTCATGGAGCATTGTGAGGACAATGGCATGGAGCATTGTGATGCAAATGGTCATGGAGCATTGTGATGACAAAGGTCATGGAGCATTTTGATGACAAGGGCGTGGTGCATTGTGATGAGAAGGGCAGGGAGAATTGTGATGGCAGGGTCATGGAGCAATTTGATGAAAAGTGTCATGTAACGTTTTGATGACAGGGATTATGGAACATTGTGATGTCAGGGGTCATGGAGCATTGTGATGAAAAGTGTCACGGAGCATTTAGATGACCAGGGTTATGGAACAATATGTTTTCAGCGGTCATGGAGCATGGTGATAACAAGGACATGGAGCATTTGGCAGAAAATATTCATGGAGTATTGTGATGAGAGGGATCATGGAGCATTTTGATGACAAGGGAATGGAGCATTGTGATGACAAGTCCCTGGAGCATTGTGATGAGAAGGCCATGGACCATTGTGATGACAAATGTCATGGAGCATTGTGATGACTTGAGTCATAGAGCATTGTGATGACAAGTTTCATGCAGCATTCTGATGAACAGGGCCATAGAGCATTGTGATTACAGGGATCTTGGAGCATTGTGATGACAAGGGCATGGAGAACTGTGATGAGAATGTCATGGAGCATTCTGATGACATGTGTCATGGAGCTTTGTGATGACATGGGTATGGAGCATTGTGACTACAGGGATCTTGGAGCATTGTGATTATAAGGGCATGTAGCATTGTGATGACAGGTGTGATGGAACATTGTGATGACAGGGGTGAGGGAGTATTGTGATAACTATTATGGAACATTGTGATATTAGTGGTGAGAGAGCATTTTGATGAGAAGTGCGTGGAGCATTGTGATGACAAGGTTTATGGAGCATTGTGATGACAAGTTTGGGGAGCATTGTGATGCCAAGCTCATGGCGCATTGTGATGACATGGGTCATGGAACATTGTGCTGACAAGCGTATGGAGCATGGTGGTGACAAGTGTCATGGAGCATTGTGCTGACAAAGGCATGGAGCATTGTGATGACAAGGGTCACAGAGCATTGTGATGAAAAGTTCATGGAGCATTTTGGTGACAAAGGTCACAGAGCCTTGTGATGACGAGGGCATTGACCATTGTGATGACACAGGTCATGAAGCATTGTGATGACTGGAGTCATGGAGCATTGTGATGACAAGGGTCATGGTGCATCTGACAACAAGTGTCATGGAGCATTGTAATGAGAAGGGCATGGAATATTGTGATGACAGGCACCATGGAGCGTTGCCGGAGTCCAGCTCCAGCAGGACAGGAGTTACCCGAGGGGAAGACGGAGTCGGCGATGGACAGAACTGCACCACACCATGAGTTGCAAGAATCTGCCAATTCTATTATGCTTAACATGAATCTTATATACCTTTTAATGATTAAATAACATACTGGCTTAATAGTCCCAAAACATACCCAATATACTCATAACGGTACATAATCTTCTTTTTGTGGTTACAATAGTCCCTCTCAAGTCACCTCTTTCCTTCTTCCTTTCCCTTGAGGCAAGGTACAGTTCCTTTTCAGTTTTGGAACAACTGTTCCTGTGTCTGCTGCACGTTCCGATGACAATCTTTACATCCTGTAGCTCTGTGGCTCCAGCGAGGTGTGTGAACCAAATGTTCTTTGCTATTCCTGGACCTTGTTAAACCACCTATTCTAATAACAGATTATATCTATTCTATTTTTGTCTTTTATAAGACTTAACTAATTCTACCTATATACAAATAGCAGCAGTATTGGCTGGTTTGTTCCATGCTAGTTCATGGAAATAATATTTCCTTATCCTATAATTATTTTCCTATTCCTGGGTAACCTAATTTAGGAGGGCATAGCACTTCTATAAATATCCCAGGTTGTCCATTAAAATATTTACAAAAGATTGATTGTCCTATAATATATGAATTAGATACACATGTGCTTTTTATACCTCCAGCAAGTCTCACTTCGGGAAACAACGTTTGCATAATCAATGTAGGCCTAAGATGCCCCCTATACCAGTACCATGAAAACCCATGTTTATCTCTTACTCCCCAAGGGGGCCATAAATCATCCATTTTCTCTTTCAGAGTAGGATAACGTAATTTAAACATTCCCGTGGCATTTTGTCTTTCCCAATGAGGGGGACGCGGAGTGGGTAATTCCAGTGGGGGCAAAGTAGTTTTGACTGTTTCTATCTTAGTGGGCCTTTTCCAATTCTTACAAGGTCGGAATCCTCCCTCTATTAGGGGAATGAACATCATGCTTCCAATTAATAGCAGGGTGATTTTTGCTCTCATCCCAGGACCCTCGGGTGAGTAGCTTTGCTTGCTCACTGGGCAAGTACCTCCAGCTGTGCTGGGCTTCCTAGCTGTGCTAGGGCAACCTTGCCCCGTCCGGGTGGGCTCCAGAAGAGCGTTGTGATGACAAGTGTTATGGAACATTGTGATCACAAGGGTTTGGAGCATTGTGATGACAGAGGTTATGGAGCATTGTGATTTCAAGGAACATGGAACATTGTGATGACAAGTGTATGGTGCAATGTGATCCTAAGGTTCATGGAGATTGTGATGCCAATGGTAATGGAGGATTGGGATCACAAGCGCATGGAGAATTGTGATGGCAAGGTCATGTAACATTTTGCTGACAAAGGCATGTAGCATTGTGATAACAGTGATCATGGAGCATTGTGATGATAAGTGCATGGAGCCTTGTGATGACAAGGGTCATGGAGCACTGTGATGACAAGGGTCAGAGTGCATTGTGATTACAGGGGTCATAGAGCATTGGGATGACAAGGGCATGGATTATTGTGATGACAAGGGTCATGGAGCATTTTGATGACAAGAGTCCCAGAGCATTGTGTTGTCAGGGGTCATGGAGCATTGTGATGACAAGGGCATGGAGTATTGTGATGACAGGCATCATGGAGCATTGTGATGACAAGTGTATGGAGCAATGTGATCCCAAGGTTCATGGAGGAATGTGATGACAAGTGCATGGAGCATTGTGATGACAAGGGCACGGAACATTGTGATCCATGGGTCATGGATCACTGTAATGACAGGGCATGGAGCATTGTGATGAGAAGGGCATGGAGTATTGTGATGACAAGTGTCATGGAGCTATGTGATGACAATGGCATGGAGCAATGTGATGAGAGGGGTCATGGAGCATTGTTATGACAATGGCATGGAGCATTTTGATGAAAAGGGCATGGATCATTGTGATGAAAAAGGCATGGAACCTATTCATGACCGGGTTCAAGGAGCAATCTGACGACAAGTGTCAGGGAGCATTGTGATGACAAGTGTATTGAGCATAGTGATGACAAAGGTCATGGAGCATTGTGATGACAAGGGCATGGACTATTGTGATGACAGGCATCATGGAGCGTTGTGATGACAAGTGTTATGGAACATTGTGATCACAAGGGTTTGGAGCATTGTGATGACAGAGGTCATGGATCATTTTGATTTCAAGGAGCATGGAGCATTGTGATGACAAGGGCATGAAGCAATGTGATCCCAAGGTTCATGGCGGATTTTGATGACAATGGTAATGGAGTATTGTGATGACAAGTGCATGGAGCATTGTGATGACAAGGTCATGTGGCATTTTGCTGACAAAGGCATGGAGAATTGTGATGACAAGGGTCATGGAGCACTGTGATGACAAGCGTCATGGAGCATTGTGATTACAGGGATCATGGAGCATTGGGATGACAAGGGCATGTATCATTGGGATGACAAGTGTCATGGAACATTTTGATGACAAGAATCCCGGATCATTGTGTTGTCAGGGGTCATGGAGCGTTGTGCCGACAGTGGTCATGTAGCACTGTGATGACAGGGCTCATGGAGCATTGTAATGTGCAGGTCATGGAGCATTGGGCTGAAAATATTCATGGAGTATTGTGATGACAGGGGTCATGGAGCACTGAGATGACAAGGGAATGGAGCATTGTGATGACAAGGTCCTGGAGCATTGCGATGAGAAGACCATGGAGCCTTGTGATGACAAGTCTCATGGAGCATTCTGATGAAAAGGGGCATCGAGCATTGTGATTACAGGGGTCTTGGAGCATTGTGGTGAAAAGGGCATGGAGCACTGTGATGAGAAAGCCATGGATCATTCGGATGACATGCGTCTTGGAGCTTTGTGATAACAACGACATGAATCATTGTGCTGTCAAGGGCATGGAGCATTGTGATGAGATGGCCACGGAGCATTCTGATGACATGCGTCATGGAACATTGTGATGACAAGGGCATGGAGCATTGTGATTACAGGAGTCTTGGAGAATTGTGATGAAAAGGGCATGGATCCTTGTGATGAAAAAGGCATGGAGCCTTGTCATGACAGGGTTCAAGGAGCATACAGGACGGCTAGTGTCAGGGAGCATTGTGATGACAAGTGTATGGAGCATTGTGATGACAAAGGTCATGGAGCATTGTGATGAGAAGAGCATGAATAATTGTGATGACGAGCGACATGGTGCGTTGTGATGACAAGTGTTATGGAACATTGTGATCACAAGGGTTTGGAATATTGTGATGATAGAGGTCATGGAGCATTTTGATTTCATTTTGATGACAATTGCATGAAGCATTATGATGATGGGCATGGTGCACTGTGATGACAGGGTTCATGGAGCATTGAGATGAAAAGGGGCATGGAGCATTGTGATTACAGGGGTCTTGGAGCATTGTGATGAAAAAGGCATGGAGCATTGTGATGAGAAGTCCATGGAACATTCTGATGACATGCGTCATGGAGCTTTGTGATGACAAGGGAATGGAGCATTGTGATTTCAAGGATCTTGGAGCATTGTGATGACAAGTGTCATGGAGCCATGTGATGACAAGGCCGTGGAACATTGTGATGGCAGGAGTCATGGAGCATTGTTATGACAGGGGTAATGGAGCATTGTGATGACAAGGGCATGGAGCATTTGTCTGAAACTTTTTATGGATTATTGTGATGAGAGTGGGCATGGAGCATTGTGATGACAAGGGCACGGAACACTGTGATACATGGGTCATGGAGGATTGTAATGACAAGGGCATGAAGCATTATCATGAGAAGGGCATGGAACATTGTGATACGTGGTTCATAGAGCAGTATATTGACAAGGGCATGGAGCATTGTGATGAGAAGTGCATGGGGCACTGGTGTGACAAATTCCATGCATTATTGTGATGACATTGGGCATGGAGGATTGTGATGACAAGCATCATGGAGCATTGTGATGACAGGGTGCATGGAGCATTGTGATGACATATGTCATCGTCCATTGTGAAGACAATGGCATGGAGCATTCTGATGCCAAGTGTCATGGAGGCCTGTGGTGACACGTGTAATGGAGCATTGTGATGACAAGGGTAATGGAGCATTGTGATGACAAGGGCTTGGACCACTGTGATGACAAGGTTCATGGAGCATTGTGATGACAAGGGTCTTTGAGCATTTTGATGACAAGGGCGTGAAGCACTGTGATGACAAGCGCATGGAGCTTGCTGCGACAGGGGTCAAGGAGCATTGCGACAGTAAGTGAATGGAGAATTGTGATGACAAAAGCATGTAGCATTTTGATGAGAAGTGTCATGGAGCATTGTGATGACCAGGGCATGGAACATTTTGATGGCAAGGCCATGGAGCATTGTGATGAGAAGGCCATTGTGCATTGTGATGATGAGGGTCATGAAGACCTATGATGACAAGGGGCATGGAGCATTGTGAAGACGTGTCATGGAGAATTGTGATGACAGGTGTCATGGAGCATTGTGATGACAAGGGTCATGGAGTATTCTGATGACAAGCACATGGAGTATTGTGATGACAATGGCCTGGAGCACTGTGATGAAAAGGGCATGGATCATTGTGATGAAAAGGGCATGTAGTCTTGTAATGACTGGGTTCAAGGAGCCTCTGACGACAAGTGTCATGGAGTACTGTGATGACAAGGGCATGGAGTACTGTGATGAGAGGCGTCATGCAGCGTTGTGATGACAAGTGCTATGGAGCATTGTGATCACAAGTGTTTGGAGGATTGTGATGACAGAGGTCATGGAGCATTGTGATTTCAAGCAGCATGGAGCATTGTGATGACAAGTGTATGGAGCAGTGTGATCCCAAGGTTCATGGAGGATTGTGATGACAATGGTAATGCAGAATTGTGATGACAAGTGCATGGAGCATTGTGATGGCAAGGGTCATGGAGCATTGTGATGATATGTGCACGGAGCCTTGTTATGACAAAGGTCATGGAGCACTTTGATGACAAGCGTCATGGAGCATTGTGATTACAGGGGTCATGGAGCATTGGGATGACAAGGGCATGGATTATTGTGATGACAATGGTCATGGAGCATTTTGATGACAAGAGTCCGGGAGCATTGTGTTGTCATGGGTCATGGAGCATGGTGATAAGAAGGGCATGGAACATTGGGCTGAAAATGTTCATGGAGTATTGTGATAACAGGGATCATGGAGCATTTTGAAGACAAGGGAATGGCGCATTGTGATGACAAGGCCCAGGAGTATTGTGATGAGAAGGCCATGGAGCATTTTGATGAAAGTGTCATGGAGCAGGAGGTTAAAGGGGCTGTCTCTCCAAGTTGGGAGATTGAGAGTAAAGCAGTTGGAAAGTCAAACCGGAGCACCAGGAGAGGGACTATTCAATTTTCATGGATTATTGTGATGACAGTGGGCATGGAGCATTGTGATGACAAGGGTCATGGGCATTGTGATGACAGGGGTCATGGAGCATTGTGATGACAATGGTCATGGAACATTCTGATGACAAGCGCATGTAGTATTGTGATGACAATGGCATGGAGCATTGTGATGAAACGGTATGGTTCATTGTGATGAAAAAGGCATGTTTCCTTGTAATGACAGGGTCCAAGAAGCATCTGACAACAAGTGTCATGGAGCATTGTGATGACAAGGGCATGGAATATTGTGATGACAGGCATCATGGAGCGTTGTGATGACAAGTGTTATGGAACATTGTGATCACAAGGGTTTGAAGCATTGTGATGACAGTGGTTATGGAGCATTGTGATTTCAAGGAACATGGAACATTGTGATGACAAGTGTATGGTGCAATGTGATCCTAAGGTTCATGGAGATTGTGATGACAATGGTAATGGGGGATTGTGATCACAAGCGCATGGAGAATTGTGATGGCAAGGTCCTGTAACATTTTGCTGACAAAGGCACGTAGCATTGTGATGATAAGTGCATGAAGCCTTGTGATGACAAGGGTCATGGAGCACCGTGATGACAAACGCAAGCGTCACAGTGCATTGTGATTACAGGGGTCACAGAGCATTGGGATGACAAGGGCATGGATTACTGTGATGACAAGGGTCATGGAGCATTTTGATGACAAGAGGCCCAGAGCATTGTGTTGTCAGGGGTCATGGAGCATTGTGATGACAAGGGCATGGAGTATTGTGATGACATGCATCATGGAGCATTGTGATGACAAGTGTTATGGAGCATTGTGATGACAAGTGTTTGGAGCATTGTGATGAGAGTGGTCATGGAGCATTGTGATTTCAAGGAACATGGAGCATTGTGATGACAAGTGTATGGAGCAATGTGATCCCAAGGTTCATGGAGTAATGTGATGAAAAGTGCATGGAGGATTGTGATGGCAAGGTCATGTAGCATTTTGCTGACAAAGGCATGGAGCATTCTGATTACAGGGGTCGTGGAGCATTGGGATGACAAGGGAATGGATCATTGGGCTGAAAATTTTCACGGAGTATTGTGATGACAGGGATCATGGAGCATTGTGATGACAAGGGAATGGAGCATTGTAATGACAAGGCCCTGGAGCATTGTGATGAGAAGGCCATGGAGCATTGTGATGACAAGCGTCATGGAGCTTTGTGATGACAAGGGCATGGAGCATTGTAATTACAGGGGTCTTGGAGCACTGTGATGACAAGGGTCATGGAGCCTTGTGATGACAAGTGCGTGGAACATTGTGATATGTGGTTCATAGAGCATTGTAGTGACAAGGGCATGGAGCATTGTGATGAGAAGTGCATGGGGCCCTGGTCTGACAAATTTCATGCATTATTGTGATGACATTGGGCATGGAGGATTGTGATGACAAGCATCATGGAGCATTGTGATGACAGGGTGCATGGAGCATTGTGATGACATATGTCATTGTCCATTGTGAAGACAATGGCATGGAGCATTCTGATGCCAAGGCTCATGAAGGATTGTGATGACAAGGGTAATGGAGCATCGTGATGACAAGGGCTTGTAGCATTGTGATGAAAAGGTTCATGGAGCATTGTGATGACAAGGGTCTTTGAGCATTTTGATGACAAGGGCGTGAAGCACTGTGAGGAAAATCACATGAGGCTTGCTGTGACAGGGGTCAAGGAGCATTGCGACAATAAGTGAATGGAGAATTCTGATGACAAGAGCATGTCGCATCTTGATGAGAAGTGTCATGGAGCATTGTGATGACCAGGGCATGGAGCATCTTGATGAGAAGGCCATTGTGCATTGTGATGACGAGGGTCATGAAGACCTGTGATGACAAGGGGCATGGAGCATTCTGAAGACATGTCTCATGGAGCATTGTGATGACAGGTGTCATGGAGCATTGGGATGACAAGTGTCATGGAGTATTCTGATGACAAGCACATGGAGTATTGTGATGACAACGGCCTGGAGCACTGTGATGAAAAGGGCATAGATCATTGTGATGAAAAGGGCATGTAGCCTTGTAATGACTGGGTTCAAGTAGCCTCTGATGGCAAGTGTCATGGAGTATTGTGATGACAAGGGCATGGAGTATTGTGATGAGAGGCGTCATGGAGTGTTGTGATGACAAGTGCTATGGAGCAATGTGATCACAAGGGTTTGGAGGATTGTGATGACTGCGGTCATGGAGCATTGTGATTTCAAGCAGCATAGAGCTTTGTGATGACAAGTGTATGGAGCAGTGTGATCCCAAGGTTCATGGAGGATTGTGATGACAAGCGCATGGACCATTGTGATGGCAAGGGTCATGGAGTATTATGATGATAAAGGCATGGAGCCTTGTTATGACAAAGGTCATGGAGCACTTTGATGACAAGCGTCATGGAGAATTGTGATTACAGGGGTCATGGAGCATTGGGATGACAAGGGCATGGATTATTGTGATGACAAGGGTCACGGAGCATTTTGATGACAAGAGTCCGGGAGCATTGTGTTGTCATGGGTCATGGAGCATGGTGATAAGAAGGGCATGGAGAATTGGGCTGAAAATGTTCATGGAGTATTGTTATGACAGGGATCATAGAGCATTTTGATGACAAGGAAATGGAGCATTGTGATGACAAGGCCCAGGAGCATTGTGATGAGAAGGCCATGGAGCATTCTGATGACATGCGTCATGGAGCTTTGTGATGACAAGGGCATGGAGCATTGTGATTACAGGGATCTTGGAGCATTGTGATGAAAAGGGCATGGAGCCTTGTCATGACAGGGTTCAAGGAGCATACTGAAGACAAGTGATGGAACATTGTGATATCAGTGAACATTGTGATGACAAGTGTATTCAGCATTGTGATGACAGGGGTCATGGAGCATTGTGATTACAAGGGCATGGAGCATTGTGATGACAGGGGCATGGAGCATTGTGATGAGAAGACCATGGATAATTGTGATGACGAGTGTCATGTTGCGTTTTGATGACAAGTGTTATGGAACATTGTGATCACAAGGGTTTGGAGCATTGTGATGACAGAGGTCATGGAGCATTTTGATTTCATTGTGATGACAATAGCATGAAGCATTATGATGATGGGCATGGTGCACTGTGATGACAGGGTTCATGGAGCATTGAGATGAAAAGGGGCATGGAGCATTGTTCTTACAGGGGTCTTGAAGCATTGTGATGACAAGGGCATGGATCATTGTGATGAGAAGGCCATGGAGCATTCCGATGACATGCGTCTTGGAGCTTTGTGATGACAAGGGAATGGAGCATTGTGATTACAGGGGTCTTGGAGCATTGTGATGACAAGGGTCATGGAGCCTTGTGATGACAAAGCCGAGGAACATTGTGATGGCCGGGGTCATGGAGCATTGTTATGACAGGGGTAATGAAGCATTGTGATGACAGGGGCATGGAGCATTGGTCTGAAACCTTTCATGGATTATTGTGATGAGAGTGGGCATGGAGGTTTGTGATGACAAGGGCACGGAACACTGTGATACATGGGTCATGGAGGATTGTAATGACAAGGGCATGGATCATCGTGATGAGAAGGGCATTCAGCATTGTGATGACAAACGTCATGGAGTTTTGTGATGACAAGGGCATGGAGCTTTGTGATTACAAGGGTCTTGGAGCATTGTGATGAAAAGGGCATGGATTATTGTGGTGAAAAAGGCATGGAGTCTTGTCATGACAGGGTTCAAGGAGCATAATGACGACAAGTGTTAGGGAGCATTGTGATGACAAGTGTATTGAGCATTGTGATGACAAAGGTCATGGAGCATTGTGATGAGAAGACCATGGATAATTGTGATGATGAGCGTCATGGGGCGTTGTGATGACAAGTGTTATGGAACATTGTGATCACAAGGGTTTGGAACATTGTGATGACAGAAGTCATAGAGCATTTTGATTTCATTGTGATGACAATAGCATGAAGCATTATGATGATGGGCAAGGTGCATTGTGATGACAGGGTTCATGCAGCATTGAGATACACAGGGGCAAAGAGCGTTGTGATTACAGCAGTCTTGGAGCATTGTGATGAGAAGGCCATGGAGCATTCTGATGACATGCGTCATGGAGCTTTGTGATGACAAGGGCATGGAGCATTGTGATTACAGGGGTCTTGGAGCACTGTGATGACAAGGGCAAGGAGCATTGTGATGAGAAGGCCATGGAGCATTCTGATGACATGCGTCATGGAGTTTTGTGATGACAAGGGCATGGAGCATTTTGATTACAGGGGTCTTGGAGCATTGTGATGACAAGGGTCATGGAGCCTTGTGATGACAAGGCCGTGGAACATTGTGGTGGCATGGGTCATGGAGCATTGTTATGACAGGGGTAATGGAGCATTGTGATGACAAGGGCATGGACAATTGGTCTGAAAAGTTTCATGGATTATTGTGATGGAAATGGGCATGGAGCATTGTGATGACAAGGGCACGGAACACTGTGATACATGGGTCATGGAGGATTGTAATGAATAGTGCATGGAACATTGTGATGAGAAGGGCATCGAGCATTGTGATGACAAGCGTCATGGAGATTTGTGATGACAAGGGGATGGAGCAATGTGATGAGAGGGTTCATGGAGCATTGTGATGACAATGTTATGGAGCATTGTGATGCCAAGGGTCATTTAGATTTGTGATGACAAATGTCATGGAGCATTTTGATGACAAGGGCATGGTGTATTGTGATGAGAAGTGTAGGGCCCATTTTGATTACAGGGTCATGGAGTAATTTGATGACAGTGGTTATGGAACATTGTGATGTCAGGGGTCATGGAGCATGGTGATGATAAGGGCATGGAGCATTGTGATGATAAGTGCATGTAGCATTGTGATGACTGGGGTCAGGGAACATTGTAATGACAGGGGTGAGGGAGTACTGTGATGACTAGTGATGGAATATTATGATATCAGTGGTGAGAGAACATTTTGATGAGAAGTGCATGGAGCATTGTGATGACAAAGTTTATGGAGCATTGTGATGACAAGTTTGTCGAGCATTGTGATGACAATCTCATGGTGCACTGTGATGACATGGGTCTTGGAGCATTGTGCTGACAAGCACATGGAGCATTGTGATGACAAGGGTCCTCGAGCATTGTGCTGACAAAGGCATGGAGCACTGTGATGAAAAGCGTCACAGAACATTGTGATGTAAAGTTCATAGAGCATTATGGTGACTATGGTCACAGAGCCTTGTGATGACAAGGGCATGGACCATTGTGATGACACAGGTCATGAAGCATTGTGATGACTGGAGTCATGGAGCACTGTGATGACAGGGGTCATGGAGCATTGTGATTACAAGGGCATGGAGCATTGTGATGACAGGGGCATGGAGCATCGGTCTGACAAGTTTCATGGATTATCGTGATGACAGTGGGCATGGCGCATTGTGATGACAAGGGCATGGAGCATTGTGAAGACAGGTGTCAGGGAGCATTGTGATCACATATGTCATAGTCCATTGTGATGACAATGGCATGGAGCATTGTGATTCCAAGTGTCATGGAGGATTGTGATGACAAAGGTAATGAAGCATTGTGATGACAAAGGCTTGGAGCATTGTTATGCCAAGGGTCATGGAGCTTTGTGATGACAAATGTCATGGAGCATTTTGATGACAAGGGCATGGTGCATTGTGATGAGAAGGGCAGGGTGCATTGTGATGACAGGGTCATGTAGCAATTTGATGACAGTGGTTATGGAACATTGTGATGTCAGGGGTCATGGACCATTTTGATGATAAGGGCATGTAGCATCGTGATGACAGGGGTCATGGAACATTGTGATGACAGGTGTGAGGGAGTACTGTGATTACTAGTGATGGAATATTGTGATATCAGTGGAGAGAGAGCATTTTGATGAGAAGTGCATGGAGCATTGTGATGCCAAGGTTTATGGAGCATTGTGATGACAACGTTGACGAGCATTGTGATGACAAGCGCATGGCGCATTGTGATGACATGGGTCATGGAGCATTGTGCTGACAAGCGCATGGAGCACTGTAATGACAAGGGCATGGAGCATTGTGATGAGAAGGGCATTGAGCACTGTGATGACAAGGGTCACAGAGCATTGTGATGAAAAGTTCATGGAGCATTGTGGTGACAAAGGTCATGAAGCATTGTGATGACGGGAGTCACAGAGCATTGTGATGACAGGAGCATGGAGCATTGGTCTGACAAGTTTCATGGACTATTGTGATGACAGTGGGCATGGTGCACTGTGATGACAAGGGCATGGAGTATTGTGAAGACAGGTGTCAGGGAGCATTGTGATGACATATGTCATGGTCCATTGTGATGGCAATGGCATGGAGCATTGTGATGCCAAGTGTCATGGAGGATTGTGATGACAAAGGTAACGAAGCATTGTGATGACAAAGGCTTGGAACATTGTTATGCCAAGGGTCATGGAGCTTTGTGATGACAAATGTCATGGAGCATTTTGATGACAAGGGCATGGTGCATTGTGATGAGAAGGGCAGGGCGCATTGTGATGACAGGGTCATGGAGCAATTTGATGACTGTGGTTATGGAACATTTTGATGTCACGGGTCATGGAGCAATGTGCTGACAAGCGCATGGAGCATTGTAATGACAAGGGCATGGAGTATTGTGATGAGAAGGGCATCGAGCATTGTGATGACAAGGGTCACAGAGCATTGTGATGAAAAGTTCATGGAGCATTGTGGTGACAAAGGTCACAGAGCCTAGTGATGATGAGGACATGGAACATTGTGATGACACAGGTCATGAAGCATTGTGATGACTGGAGTCACGGAGCATTGGAATGACAGGGGTCATGGAGCATTGTGATGACTGGGGCATGGAGCATTGGTCTGACAAGTTTCAAGGATTATTGTGATGACAGTGGGCATGGTGCACTGTGATGACAAGGGCATGGAGCATTGTGATGACAAGGTCATGGAGTATTGTGAAGACAGGTGTCAGGGAGCACTGTGATGATATATGTCATGGTCCATTTGATGACAATGGCATGGAGCATTGTGATGCCAAGTGTCATGGAGGATTGTGATGACAAAGGAAATGGAGCATTGTGATGACAAGGGTTTGGAACATTGTGATGACAAGGGTCACGGAGCATTGTGATGACAAGGGCAAGGAGCATTGTGATGAAAAGGGCCATTGAGAATTTTGATGACAAGGTCGTGAAACATTGCGATAACAAGTGCATGGAGCTTGCTATGACAGAGGTCATGGAGCATTGCGATGACAAGTGCATGGAGAATTGTGATGAAAGCAGCATGTAACATTGTGATGAGAATTGTCATGGAGCATTGTGATGACAAGGACGTGGAGAATTGTGATGACAAGGGACATGGAGTATTGTGATGACCAGCGCATGGAGCATTGTGATGGCAAGACCGTGGAGCATTGTGATGAGAAGACCATGGATAATTGTGATGACGAGTGTCATGGAGAACTGTAATGACACGGGGCAGGGAGCATTGTGATGACAGGTGTCATGGAGCATTGTGATAAGAAGGCCGTGGAACATTGTGACTGCAGGGGTCATGGAGCATTGTTTTGCCAGGGGCAATAGAGCATTGTGATGACAAGGGCATGGAGCATTGGACTGAAAAGTTTCATGGATTATTGTGATGACAGTGGCCATGGAGCATTGTGATGACAAGGGCACGGAACTCTGTGATACAGGGGTCATGGTGGATTGTAATGACAAGGGCATGGAGCACTGTGATGAGAAGGGCATCGAGCATTGTGATGAAAAAGGTCATGGAGCTTTGTGATGACAAGGGCATGGAGCAATGTGCTGAGAGGGTTCATGAAGCATTGTGATGACAATGGCATGGAGCATTGTGATGCCAGGGGTCATGGAGATTTGTGATGACAAAGGTCATGGAGCATTTTGATGAGAAGGGCGTGGTGCATTGTGATGAGAAGGGCAGGGAGCATTGTGATGACAGGGTCATGGAGCAATTTGATGAAAAGGGCCATGGAGCATATTGGTGACAGGGGTTATGGAACATTGTGATGTCAGGGGTCATGGAGCATTGTGATGATAAGGGCATGTAGCATTTTGATGACAGGGATCATGGATATTGTGATGACAGGGGTGAAGGAGTATTATGATGACTAGTAATGGAACATTGTGATATCAGTGGTGACAGAGCATTTTGATGAGAAGTGCATGGAGCATTGTGATGACAAGGTTTATGGAGCATTGTGATGACAAGGTGGTGGAGCATTGTGATGACAAGCGCATGGTGCATTGTGATGACATGGGTCATGGAGCATTGTGATGACTGGAGTGACGGAGCATTGGAATGACAGGGGTCATGGAGCATTGTGATGACAGGGGTCATGGAGCATTGTGATTACAAGGGCATGGAGTATTGTGATGACAGGCATCATGGAGCGTTGTGATGACAAGTGTTATGGAACATAGTGATCACAAGGGTTTGGAGCATTGTGATGACAAGGTCATGGATTATTGTGAAGACATGTGTCAGGCAGCATTGTGATGACATATATCATGGTCCATTTTGATGACAATGGCATGGAGCATTGTGATGCCAAGTCTCATGGAGGATTGTGATGACAAAGGTAAAGGAGCATTGTGATCACAAGGGCATGGAGCATTGTGATGACAAGGGCCATTGAGAATTTTGATGGCAAGGTCGTGAAACATTGTGAGGACAAGCGCATGACACTTGCTATGACAGGGGTCATGGAGCATTGCGATGAAAAGTGCCTGGAGAATTGTGATGAGAAGAGCATGTAACATTGTGATGAGAAGTGTCATGGAGCATTGTGATGACAAGGACGTGGAGAATTCTGATGACAAGGGACATGGAGCACTGTGATGGCAAGACCGTGGAGTATTGTGATGAGAAGACCATGGGTAACTGTGATGATGAGCATCATGGAGCACTGTAATGAGAAGGGGCATCGAACATTGTCATGACAGGTGTCATGGAGCATTGTGATGACAGGGGTCATGGAGCTTTGTGATGACAGTGGCACGGAGCATTGGTCTGACAAGTTTCATGGATTATTGCGATGAGAGCAGGCATGGTGCATTGTGATGACAAGGGCGTGGGGCATTGTGATGACAAGGACGTGGAGAATTGTGAAGAAAAGGGACATGGAGCATTGTGATGACCAGGGCATGGAGCACTGTGATGGCAAAACTGTGGAGCATTGTGATAAGAAGTCCATGGATAATTGTGATGACGAGCGTCATGGGGCACTGTAATGACAAGGGCATGGATCATTGTGATGACAAGTATCATGGAGCATTTTGATGACAAGAGTCCCAGATCATTGTGTTGTCGGGGTCATGGTGCGTTACGATGACAGTGGTCATGGAGCGTTGTGATGACAAGGGTTATGGAGCATTGTGCTGACAAAGGCATGGAGCATTGTGATAACAACTGTCACAGAGCATTGTGATGAAAAGTTCAAGGACCATTGTGGTGACAAAGGTCAGAGACCCTTGTGATGATGAGGGCATGGACCATTGTGATGACAAGGTCATGGAGGAATGTGATGACAAATGTAATGGAGCATTGTGATGACAAGGGCTTGGAGCAGTGTGATGACAAGGGTCATGGAGCACTGTGATGACAAGGGCCATTGAGAAATCTGATGACAAGGTCGTGGAGCATTGTGATGACAAAGGTCATGGAGCATTGTGATGACATGCGTCATGGAGATTTGTGATGACAAGGGCATGAGGCATTGTGATGAGAAGGCCATGGAGCATTCTGAAGACATGAGTCATGGAGCTTTGTGATGACAAGGACATGGAGCATTGTGATCATAGGTATCTTGGAGCATTGTGATGAAAAGGGCATGGATCACTGTGATGAAATAGGCATGGAACCTTGTCATGACAGGGTTCATGGAGCATACTGACGGCAAGTGTCAGGGAGCATTGTGATGAGAAGTGTATTGAGCATTGTGATGACAAAGGTCATGGAGCATCGTGATGACATGCGTCATGGAGATTTGTGATGACAAGGGCATGGAGCATTGTGATTACAGGGTTCTTGGAGCATTGTGATGACAGGGGTCATTGAGCATTGTGATGACAAGGGTTATGGAGCATTGTGCTGACAAAGGCATGGAGCATTGTGATGACAACTGTCACAGAGCATTGTGATGAAAAGTTCAAGGACCACTGTGGTGACAAAGGTCAGAGACCCTTGTGATGATGAGGGCATGGACCATTGTGATGACAAGGTCATGGAGGAATGTGATGACAAATGTAATGGAGCATTGTGATGGCAAGGGCTTGGAGCAGTGTGATGACAAGGGTCATGGAGCATTGTGATGACAAGGGCCATTGAGAAATCTGATGACAAGGTCGTGGAGCATTGTGATGACAAGCACATGGAGCTTGTTATGACAGGAGTCATGGAGCATTTTGATGACAAGTGCATGGAGAATTGTGATGACAAGAGCATGTAACATTGTGATGAGAAGTGTCATGAAGCATTCTGATGACAAGGACGTGGAGAATTGTGATGACAAGGGACATGGATCATTGTGATGACCTGGGCATGGAACATTGTAATGGCAAGACCGTGGAGCATTGTGATGAGAAGTCCATGGATAATTGTGATGACGAGCATCATCGAGCACTGTAATGACAAGGGGCATGAAGCATTGTGATGACAGGTGTCATGGAGCATTGTGATGACAGGGGACATGGAGCATTGTGATGACAAGGGTCATGGAGCATTCTGATGACAAGCTTGTGGAGTATTGTGATGACAATGGCATGGAGGATTGTGATGAAAAAGGCATGGAGCATTGTGATGAAAAAGGCATGGAGCCTTTTCATGATAGGGTTCAAGGAGCATTCTGACAAGAAATGTCAGGGAGCATTGTGATGACAAGTGTATTGAGCATTGTGATGACAAAGGTCATGGAGCATTGTGATGACAAGGGCATGGAGTATTGTGATGACAGGCATCATGCAGCGTTGTGATGACATGTGTTATGGAACATTGTGATCACAAGGGTTTGGAGCACTGTGATGACAGAGGTCATGGATCATTTTGATTTGAAGGAGCATGGAGCATTGTGATGACAAGAGCATGAAGCAATGTGATCCCAATGTTCATGGAGGATTGTGATGACAATGGTAATGGAGTATTGTGATGGCAAGCGCATGGAGCATTGTGATGACAAGGGTCATGGAGCATTTTGATGACAAGAGTCCCAGATCATTGTGTTGTCAGGGGTCATGGAGCATCGTGATGACAGTGGTCATGGAGCATTGTGATGACAGGGGTCATGGAGCATTGTGATGAGAAGGTCATGGAGCATTGGGCTGAAAATATTCATGGAGTATTGTGATGACAGGGGTCATGGAGCATTGTGATGACTACGGAATGGAGCATTGTGATTACAAGTTCCTCGAGCCTTTTGATGAGAAGACCATGGAGCCTTGTGATGACAAGTCTCATGGAGCATTCTGATGAAAAGGGGCATGGAGCATTGTGATTACAGGGTACTTGGAGCATTTTGATGACAAGGGCATGGAGCATTGTGATGAGAAGACCATGGATAATTGTGATGACGAGCGTCATGGGGCGTTGTGATGACAAGTGTTATGGAACATTGTGATCACAAGGGTTTGGAGCATTGTGATGACAGAGGTCATGGAGCACTTTGATTTCATTGTGGTAACAAAAGCATGAAACATTATGATGATGGGCATGGTGCACTGTGATGACAGGGTTCATGGAGCATTGAGATGAAAAGGGGCATGGAGCATTGTGATTACAGGTGTCTTGGATCATAGTGATGAAAAGTGCCTGGAGAATTGTGATGACAACAGCATGTAACATTGTGATGAGAAGTGTCATGGAGCATTGTGATGACAAGGACGTGGAGAATTCTGATGACAAGGGACATGGAGCATTGTGATGACCAGGGCATGGAGCCTTGTGATGGCAAGACCGTGGAGCATTGTGATGAGAAGACCATGGGTAATTGTGACGATGAGCATCATGGAGCACTGTAATGAGAAGGGGCATCGAGCACTGTGATGACACGGGTCATGGAGCATTGTGATGACAAGGGTCATGGAGTATTGTGATGACAAGGGCACGGAGCATTGTGATGACAGGGGCACGGAGCATTGGTCTGACAAGTTTCATGGATTATTGCGATGACAATGGGCATGGCGCAGTGTGATGACAAGGGACATTGAGCATTGTGATATCCAGGGCATGGAGCATTGTGATGGCAAGAACGTGGAGCATTGTGATGAGAAGACCATGGATAATTGTGATGACAAGCGTCATGGGGCACTGTAATGACAAGGGTCATGGAGCATTGTGATGACAGGCGTCATGGAGCATTGTGATGACAGGCGTCATGGAGCATTGTGATGACAAGTGTTATGGAGCATTCTGATGACAAGCTTGTGGAGTATTGTGATGACAATGGAATGGAGCATTGTGATGAAAAGGGCATGGATCATTGTGATGAAAAAGGCATGGAGCTTTTAGATGACAGGGTTCAAGGGGCATTCTGACGACAAGTGTCAGGGAGCATTGTGATGACAAGTGTATTGAGCATTTTGATGACACAGGTCATGGAGCATTGTGACGAGAAGGGCATGCAGTATGGTGATGACAAGCATCATGGAGCGTTGTGATGACAAGTGTTATGGAACATTGTGATCACAAGGGTTTGGGTCATTGTGATGACAGAGGTCATGGATCATTTTGATTTCAAGAAGCATGGAGCAATTTGATGACAAGGGCATGAAGCAATGTGATCCCAAGTTTCATAGAGGATTGTGATGAAAATGGTAATGGAGTATTTTTATGAAAAGCGCATGGAGCATTGTTATGACAAGGTCATGTAGCATTTTGCTGACAAAGGCATGGAGCATTGTGAGGACAAGTGCCATGTAGCATTTTGATGACAAGAGTCCCGGATCATTGTGTTGTCAGGGGTCATGGAGTGTTGTGATGAAAGCGGTCATGGAGCATTGTGATGACAGGGTTGATGGAGCATTGTGATGAGAAGGTCATGGAGCATTGGGCTGAAATTGTTCATGGAGTATTGTGATGACAGGGGTCATGGAGCTTTGTGATGACTAGGGAATGGAGCATTGTGATGTCAAGGTCCTGGAGCATTTTGATGAGAAGACCATGGAGCCTTGTGATGACAAGTTTCATGGAGCATTCTGATGAAAAGGAGGATGGATCATTGTGATTACAGGGGTCTTGGAGCATTGTGATGACAAGGGCATGGAGCATTGTGATGAGAAGGCCATGGAGCATTCTGATGACATGCGTCATGGAGCTTTCTGATGACAAGAGCATGGAGCATTGTGATTACAGGGGTCTTGGAGCATTGTGATGAATAGGGCATGGATCATTGTGATGAAAAAGGCATGGAGCCTTGTCATGACAGGGTTCAAGGAGCATACTGACGACAAGTGTCAGGGAGCATTGTGATGACAAGTGTATTGAGCATTGTGATGACAAAGTTCATGGAGCATTGTGATGAGAAGTCCATGGATGATTGTGATGACGAGCGTCATGGGGCATTGTTATGACAAGTGTTATGGAACATTGTGATCACAAGAATTTGGAGCATTGTGATGACAGACGTCATGGAGCATTTTGATTTCATTGTGATGACAATAGCATGAAACATTATGATGATGGGCATGGTGCATTGTGATGACAGGGTTTATGGAGACTTGTGATGACAAGGCCGTGGAACATTGTGATGGCAGGGGTCATGGAGCATTGTTATGACTGGGGTAATGGAGCACTGTAATGACAAGGGCATGGAGCATTGGTCTGACAAGTTTCATGGATTATTGTGATGAGAGTGGGCATGGAACATTGTGATGACAAGGGCATGGAGCATTGTGATGACAAAGTCATGGAGTATTGTGAAGACAGGTGTCAGGGAGTATTGTGATGACATATGTCATGGTCCATTGTGATGACAATGGCATGGAGCTCTGTGATGCCAAGTGTCATGGAGGATTGTGATGACAAAGGTAATGGAGCATTGTGATGACAAGGGCTTGGAGTATTGTGATGACAGGGGTTATGGAACATTTTTATGTCAGGGGTCATGGAGCCTTGTGATGACAGTGGTCATGGAGCATTGTGGTGACAGGGATCATGGAGCAATGTGATGAGAATTTCATGGAACATTCAGCTGAATATATTCATGGAGTATTGTGATGACAGTGTTCATGGAGCATTGTGATGACAAGTGAATGGAGCATTGTGATGACAATGTCCTGGAGTATTGTGATGATTAGACCATGGAGCCTTGTGGTGACAATTCTCATGGAGCATTCTATAAAAAAGGGGCATGGAGCATTGTGATTACAGGGGACTTGGAGCATTGTGATGACAAGGGCATGGAGCATTGTGATGAGAAGGCCATGGAGCATTTTGATGACAAGAGTCCCGGATCATTGTGTTGTCAGGGGTCATGGAGAGTTGTGCAGACAGTTGCCATGGAGCATTTTAATGACAGGGGTCATGGAGCATTGTGATTAAAAGGGAATGGAGCATTGTGATGACAAGATCCTGGAGCATTGTGATGAGAAGACCGTGGACCCTTGTGATGACAAGTCTCATGGAACATTCTGATGAAAAGGGGCATGGAGCATTGTGATTACAGAGACCTTGGAGCGTTGTGATGAGAAGGTCATGGAGCATTGTGATGAGAAGGCCATGCAGCATTCTGATGACATGCGTCATGGAGCTTTGTGATAACAAGGGCATGGAGCATTGTGATGTCAATGGCATGGAGCATTGTGATGAGATGGCCATGGAGCATTCTGCTGACATGCGTCATGGAGCTTTGTGATGACAAGGGCATGGAGCATAGTGATGAAAAAGGCATGGAGCCTTGTCATGGCAGGGTTCAAGGAGCATACATGGTGGCAAGTGTCAGGGAACATTGTGATGATAAGTGTATTGAGCATTGTGATGACAAAGGTCATGGAGCATTGTGATGAGAAGACCATGGATAATTATGATGATGAGCGACATGGGGCATTGTGATGACAAGTGTTATGGAACATTGTGATCACAAGGGTTTGGAGCATTGTGATGACAGAGGTCATGGAGCATTTGGATTTCATTGTGATGACAATAGCATAAAGCATTATGATGATGGGCATGTTGCATTGTGATGACAGTGTTCATGGAGAATTGAGATGAAAAGGGGCATGGAGCATTGTGATTACAGGGCACTTGGAGCATTGTGATGACAAGAGCATGAAGCATTACAATGATGGGCATGGTGCATTGTGATGACAGGGTTTATGGAACATTAAGATGAAAAGGGGCACGGAGCATTGTCATTACATGGGTCTTGGAGCATTGTGATGACAAGGGCATGGAGCATTGTGATGAGAAGGCCATGGAGCATTCTGATGACATGCTTCATGGAGCTTTGTGATGACAAGGGCATGGAGCGTTGTGATTACAGGGGTCTTGGAGCACTGTGATGACAAGGGTCATGGAGCCTTGTGATGACAAGGCCGTGGAACATTGTGATGGCAGGGGTCATGGAGCATTGTTATAACAAGGGCCATTGAGAATTTTGATGACAAGGTCGTGAAACATTGTGATGACAAGCGCATGGAGCTTGCTATGACAGGGGTCATGGAGCATTGCGATGAAAAGTGCATGGAGAATTTTGATGAAAGCAACATGTAACATTGTGATGAGAATTGTCATGGAGCATTGTGATGACAAGGATGTGGAGAATTGTGAATACAAGTGACATGGAGCATTGTGATGACCAAGGCATGGAGCATTGTGATGGCAAGACCGTGGAGCATTGTGATGAGAAAACCATGGATAATTTTGATGATGAGTGTCATGGAGCACTGTAATGATAAGGGGAAGGGAACATTGTGATGACAGGTGTCATGGAGCATTGTGATGACAGGTGTCATGGAGCATTGTGATGACAAGGGTCATGGAGCATTCTGATGACAAGCTTGTGGAGTATTGTGATGACAATGGCATGGAGCATTGTGATAAAAAGGGCATGGAGCATTGTGATGAAAAAGCATGGAGCCTTTTCATGACAGGGTTCAAGGAACATTTTGACGACAAGTGTCAGGGAGCATTGTGATGACAAGTGTATTGAGCATTGTGATGACAAATGTCATGGAGCATTGTGATAACAAGGGCATGGACTATTGTGATGACAGGCATCATGGAGCATTGTGATGACAAGTGTTATGGAACATTGTGATCACAAGAGTTTGGAGCATTGTGATGACAGAGGTCATGGATCATATTGATTTCAAGGAGTATGAAGCATTGTGGTGACAAGGGCATGAAGCAATGTGATCCCAATGTTCATGGGGAATTGTGATGACAATGTTAATGGGGTATTGTGATGACAAGCGCATGCAGCATTGTGATGACAAGGTCATGTAGCATTTTGCTGACAATGGAGCATTGTGATGACAAGGGTCATGGAGCACTGTGATGACAAGCGTCACGGAGCATTGTGATTACAGGGGTCATGGAGCATTGGGATGACAAGAGCATGGATCATTGTGATGACAAGTGTCATGGAGCATTTTGATGACAAGAGTCCCGGCTCATTGTGTTGTCAGGGGTCATGGAGGGTTGTGATGACAGTGGTCATGGAGCATTGTGATGACAGGGGATATGGAGCATTGTGATGAGAAGATCATGGAGCATTGGGCTGGATATATTCATGGAGTATTGTGATGACAGGCGTCATAGAGCATTGTGATGACAAGGCCCTGGAGCATTGTGATGAGAAGACCGTGCAGACTTGTGATGAAAAGCCTCATGGATCATTCTGATGTAAAGGGGGATGAAGCATTGTGATTATAGGGGTCTTGGAGCATTGTGATGAGAAGGGCATGGAGCACTGTGATGAGAGGGCCATGGAGCATTCTGATGACATTCGTCATGGAGCTTTGTGATGACAAGGGCATGGAACATTGTGATTACAGGGATCTTGGAGCATTGTGATGAAAAGGGCATGGACCCTTGTCATGGCAGGGTTCAAGGAGCATACTGATGACAAGTGATTGAACATTGTGATATCAGTGAGCACTGTGATGACAAGTGTAATGAGCATTTTGATAACAAAGTCATGGAGCATTGTGATGAGAAAACCATGGATAATTGTGATGACGAGTGTCATTGGGCGTTGTGATGACAAGATTTATGGAACATTGTGATCACAAGGGTTTGGAGCATTGTGATGACAGAGGTCATGGAGCATTGTGATGCCAAGGGTCATGGAGCTTTGTGATGACAAATGTCATGGAGCATTATGTTGACAAGTGGGTGGTGCATTGTGATGAGAAGGGCAGGCAGCATGGTGATGACAGGGTCATGGACCAATTTGATGAAAAGGGTCATGGAACATTTTGATGACAGGTGTTATGGAACATTGTGATGTCAGGGGTCATGGAGCATTGTGATGACAAGGGTCATGGAACATTGTGATGAAAAGTTCATGGAGCATTGTGGTGACAAAGGTCACAAAGCCTTTTGATGATGAGGGCATGTACCATTGTGATGACCAAGGTCATGAAGCATTGGGATGCCTGGATTCACGGAGCATTGTGATGACACGGGTCATGGAGCATTGTGAAGAGAAGGGCATGGAGAATTGTGATGACAGGGGCATGGAGCAATTTGATGAAAATGGTCATGGAACACTTTGATGACAGGGGTTATGGAACATTGTGATGTCAGGGGTCATGGAGCATTGTGATGATAAGGGCATGTAGCATTGTGATGACAGGGGTCATGGAACATTGTGATGACAGGGGTGAGGGTGCATTTTGATGAGAAGTGCATGGAGCATTGTGATGACAAGGTTTAAGGAGCTTTGTGATGACAAGGTTGTGGAGCCTTCTGATGACAAGCGCATGGTGCATTGTGTTGAAATGGTTCATGGAGCATTGTGCTGACAAGCACATGGAGCATTGTGCTGACAAGGGTCATGAAGCACTGTGCTGACAAAGGCATGGAGCATTGTGATGACAAGGGTCACGGAGCATTGTAATGAAAAGTTCAGGGAGCATTGTGGTGACAAAGGTCACAGAGCCTTGTGATGACGAGGGCATGAAACATTGTGATGACAAAGGTCATGAAGCATTGTAATGAGTGGAGTCACGGAGCATTGTGATGACAGGGACCATGGAGCATTGCAATGACAAGTGCATGGAGAATTGTGATGAGAAAAGCATGTAACATTGTGATGAGAAGTGTCATGGAGCATTGTGACGACAAGGACGTAGAGAATTGTGATGACAAGGGACATGGAGCATTGTGATGAGAAGGTCATGGAGCATTGGGCTGAAAATGTTCATGGAGTATTGTGATGATAGGGGTCATGGAGCATTGTGATGACAAGGGCATGGATCATTGTGATGACAAGTCTCATGGAGCATTCTGAAGAAAAGGGGCATGGAGCATTGTGATTACAGGGGTCTTGGAGAATTGTGATGACAAGGGCAAGGAGCATTGTGATGAGAAGGCCATGGAGCATTCTGATGACATGCGTCATGGAGCTTTGTGATGACAAGGGCATGGAGCATTGTGATTACAGGGGTCTTGGAGCACTGTGATGACAAGTGTCATGGAGCCTTGTGATGACAAGGCTGTGGAACATTGTCATGGCAGGGGTCATGGAGCATTGTTATGACTGGGTTAATGGAGCATTGTGATGACAAGGGCATGGAGCATTGCTCTGAAACATTTCATGGATTATTGTGATGAGAGTGGGCATGGAGCATTGTGATGACAAGGGCACGGAACACTGTGATACATGGGTCATGGAGGATTGTAATGACAAGGGCCGGGAACATTGTGATGAGAAGGGCCTCGAGCATTGTGATGAAAAAGGTCATGGAGCTTTCTGAAGACAAGGGCTTGGAGCAATGTGATGAGAGGGTTCATGGAGCATTGTGATGACAATGTTATGGAGCATTGTGATGCCAAGGGTCATGTAGCTTTGTGATGACAAATGTCATGGAGCATTTTGATGACAAAGGCATGGTGTATTGGGATGAGAAGGTCAGGGCGCATTGTGATGACAGGGTCATGGAGAAATTTGATGACAGTGGTTATGGAACATTGTGATGTCAGGGGTCATGGAGCATTGTGATGAAATGTGTCATGGAGCATTTTGATGACAGTGGTTGTGGAACATTGTGATGTCAGGGGACATGGAGCATTGTGATGTTAAGTGCATGTAGCATTGTGATGAATGGGGTCAGGGAACATTGTAATCACAGGGGTGAGGGAGTACTGTGTTGACTAGTGATGGAATATTGTGATATCAGTGGTGAGAGAGCATTTTGATGAGAAGTGCATGGAGCATTGTGATAACAAGGTTTATGGAGCATTGTGATGACAAGGTTGTTGAGCATTGTGATGACAAGTGCATGGCGCATTGTGATGACAAACGTCCTCGAGCATTGTGCTGACAAAGGCATGGAGCATTGTGATGAAAAGCGTCACAGAGCATTGTGATGAAAAGTTCATGGAGCATTATGGTGACTATGGTCACAGAGCCTTGTGATGACGAGGGCATGGACCATTGTGATGACACAGGTCATGAATCATTGTGATGACTGGAGTCATGGAGCACTGTGATGACAGGGGTCATGAAGCATTGTGATGACAAGGGCATGGATCATTTTGATGACAGGGGCATGGAGCATTGGTCTGACAAGTTTCATAGATTATTGTGATGACAGTGGGCATGGCGCATTGTGATGACAAGGGCATGGAGCATTGTGATGACAAGGTCACGGAGTATTGTGAAGACAGGTGTCAGGGAGCATTGTGATGACATATGTCATGGTCCATTGTGATGACAATGGCATGGAGCATTGTGATGCCAAGTGTCATGGAGGATTGTGATGACAAAGCTAATGACACATTGTGATGACAAAGGCTTTGAGCATTGTTATGCCAAGGGTCATGGAGCTTTGTGATGACAAATGTCATGGAGCATTTTGATGACAAGGGCATGGTGCATTGTGATGAGAAGGGCAGGGTGCATTGTGATGACAGGGTCATGGACCAATCTGATGACAGTGGTTATGGAACATTTTGATGTCAGGGGTCACAGAGCATTGTGATGAAATGTGTCATGGAGCATTTTGATGACAGGGGTTATGGATCATTTTGATGTCAGGGGTCATGGACCATTTTGATGATAAGGGCATGTAGCATTGTGATGACAGGGGTCATGGAACATTGTGATGACAGGTGTGAGGGTGTACTGTGATTACTAGTGATGGAATATTGTGATATCAGTGGAGAGAGAGCATTTTGATGAGAAGTGCATGGAGCATTGTGATGCCAAGGTTTGTGGAGCATTGTGATGACAACGTTGACGAGCATTGTGATGACAAGCACATGGCGCATTGTGATGACATGGGTCATGGAGCATTGTGCTGACAAGTGCATGGAGCATTGTAATGACAAGGGCATGGAGCATTGTGATGAGAAGGGCATCGAGCATTGTGATGACAAGGGTCACCGAGCATTGTGATAAAAAGTTCGTGGAGCATTTTGGTGACAAAGGTCACAGAGCCTAGTGATGATGAGGGCATGGACAATTTTGATCTCACAGGTCATGAAGCATTGTGATGACTGGAGTCACGGAGCATTGTGATGACAGGGGTCATGGAGCATTGTGATGCCAAGTTTCATGGATTATTGTGATGACAGTGGGCATGGCGCACTCTGATGACAAGGGCATGGAGCATTGTGATGACAAGGTCATGGAGTATTGTGAAGACAGGTGTCAGGGAGCATTGTGATGACATATGTCATGGTCCATTGTGATGACAATGGCATGGAGCATTGTGATGCCAAGTGTCATGGAGGATTGTGATGACAAAGGAAATGGAGCATTGTGATGACAAGGGTTTGGAGCATTGTGATGACAAGGGTCATGGAGTAATGTGATGACAAGGGCAAGCAGCATTGTGATGAAAAGGGCCATTGAGAATTTTGATGACAAGGTCGTGAGACATTGTGATAACAAGCGCATGGAGCTTGCTATGACAGGGTTCATGGAGCATTGCGATGACAAGTACATAGAGAATTGTGATGAAAGCAGCATGTAACATTGTGATGAGAATTGTCATGGAGCATTGTGATGACAAGGACGTGGAGAATTGTGATGACAAGGGACATGTAGCATTGTGATGACCAGGACATGGAGCATTGTGATGGCAAGACCGTGGAGCATTGTGATGAGAAGACCATGGATAACTGTGATGACGAGTGTCATGGAGGACTGTAATGACATGGGGCAGGGAGCATTGTGATGACAGGTGTCTTGGAACATTGTGATGACAGCTGTCATGGAGCATTGTGATGACAAGGGTCATGGAGGATTCTGATGACAAGCTTGTGGAGTATTGTGATGACAATGGCATGGAGCATTGTGATGAAAAGGGCATGGAGCATTGTGGTGAAAAAGGCATGGAGCCTTTTCATGACAGGGTTCAAGGAGCATTCTGACGACAAGTGTCAGGGAGCATTGTGATGACAATTGTATTGAGCATTGTGATGACAAAGGTCATGGAGCATTTTGATGAAAAGGGCATGGAGTATGGTGATGACAGGCATCATGGAGCGTTGTGATGACAAGTGTTATGGAACATTGTGATCACAAGAGTTTGGAGCATTGTGATGAAAGAGGTCATGGATCATTTTGATTTCAAGGAGCATGGAGCATTGTGATGACAAGGGCATGAAGCAATGTGATCCCAATGTTCATGTGGAACTTTGATGACAATGTTAATGGGGTATTGTGATGACAAGCGCATGGAGCATTGTGATGAAAAGGTCATGTAACATTTTGCTGACAAAGGCATGGAGCATTGTGATGACAAGTGTCATGGAGCACTGTGATTACAGGGGTCATGGAGCATTGGGATGACAAGGGCATGGATCATTGTGATGACAAGGGTCATGGAGCATTTTGATGACAAGAGTCCCGGCTCATTGTGTTGTCAGGGGTCATGGAGTGTTGTGATGACAGGGGTCATGGAGCATTGTGATGACAGGGGTCATGGAGCATTGGGCTGAAAATATTCATGGAGTATTGTGATGACAGGGGTCATGGAGCATTGTGATGACAAGATCCTGGAGCACTGTGATGAGAAAACCATGGAGCCTTGTGATGACATGTCTCATGGAGCATTCTGAAGAAAAAGGGCATGGAGCATTGTGATTACAGGGTACTTGGAGCATTTTGATGACAAGGGCATGGAGCATTGTGATGAGAACACCATGGATAATTGTGATGATGAGCGTCATGGGGCGTTGTGATGACAAGTGTTATGGAACATTGTGATCACAAGGGTTTGGAACATTGTGATGACAGAAGTCATAGAGCATTTTGATTTCATTGTGATGACAATAGCATGAAGCATTATGATGATGGGCAAGGTGCATTGTGATGACAGGGTTCATGGAGCATTGAGATACACAGGGGCAAAGAGCGTTGTGATTACAGCAGTCTTGGAGCATTGTGATGAGAAGGCCATGGAGCATTCTGATGACATGCGTCATGGAGCTTTGTGATGACAAGGGCATGGAGCATTGTGATTACAGGGGTCTTGGAGCACTGTGATGACAAGGGCAAGGAGCATTGTGATGAGAAGGCCATGGAGCATTCTGATGACATGCGTCATGGAGTTTTGTGATGACAAAGGCATGGAGCATTTTGATTACAGGGGTCTTGGAGCATTGTGATGACAAGGGTCATGGAGCCTTGTGATGACAAGGCCGTGGAACATTGTGGTGGCATGGGTCATGGAGCATTGTTATGACAGGGGTAATGGAGCATTGTGATGACAAGGGCATGGACAATTGGTCTGAAAAGTTCCATGGATTATTGTGATGGAAATGGGCATGGAGCATTGTGATGACAAGGGCACGGAACACTGTGATACATGGGTCATGGAGGATTGTAATGAATAGTGCATGGAACATTGTGATGAGAAGGGCATCGAGCATTGTGATGACAAGCGTCATGGAGATTTGTGATGACAAGGGGATGGAGCAATGTGATGAGAGGGTTCATGGAGCATTGTGATGACAATGTTATGGAGCATTGTGATGCCAAGGGTCATTTAGATTTGTGATGACAAATGTCATGGAGCATTTTGATGACAAGGGCATGGTGTATTGTGATGAGAAGTGTAGGGCCCATTTTGATTACAGGGTCATGGAGTAATTTGATGACAGTGGTTATGGAACATTGTGATGTCAGGGGTCATGGAGCATGGTGATGATAAGGGCATGGAGCATTGTGATGATAAGTGCATGTAGCATTGTGATGACTGGGGTCAGGGAACATTGTAATGACAGGGGTGAGGGAGTACTGTGATGACTAGTGATGGAATATTATGATATCAGTGGTGAGAGAACATTTTGATGAGAAGTGCATGGAGCATTGTGATGACAAGGTTTATGGAGCATTGTGATGACAAGGTTGTCGAGCATTGTGATGACAATCTCATGGCGCACTGTGATGACATGGGTCTTGGAGCATTGTGCTGACAAGCACATGGAGCATTGTGATGACAAGGGCCCTCGAGCATTGTGCTGACAAAGGCATGGAGCACTGTGATGAAAAGCGTCACAGAACATTGTGATGAAAAGTTCATAGAGCATTATGGTGACTGTGGTCACAGAGCCTTGTGATGACAAGGGCATGGACCATTGTGATGACACAGGTCATGAAGCATTGTGATGACTGGAGTCATGGAGCACTGTGATGACAGGGGTCATGGAGCATTGTGATTACAAGGGCATGGAGCATTGTGATGACAGGGGCATGGAGCATCGGTCTGACAAGTTTCATGGATTATCGTGATGACAGTGGGCATGGCGCATTGTGATGACAAGGGCATGGAGCATTGTGATGACAAGGGCATGGAGCATTGTGAAGACAGGTGTCAGGGAGCATTGTGATCACATATGTCATAGTCCATTGTGATGACAATGGCATGGAGCATTGTGATTCCAAGTGTCATGGAGGATTGTGATGACAAAGGTAATGAAGCATTGTGATGACAAAGGCTTGGAGCATTGTTATGCCAAGGGTCATGGAGCTTTGTGATGACAAATGTCATGGAGCATTTTGATGACAAGGGCATGGTGCATTGTGATGAGAAGGGCAGGGTGCATTGTGATGACAGGGTCATGTAGCAATTTGATGACAGTGGTTATGGAACATTGTGATGTCAGGGGTCATGGACCATTTTGATGATAAGGGCATGTAGCATCGTGATGACAGGGGTCATGGAACATTGTGATGACAGGTGTGAGGGAGTACTGTGATTACTAGTGATGGAATATTGTGATATCAGTGGAGAGAGAGCATTTTGATGAGAAGTGCATGGAGCATTGTGATGCCAAGGTTTATGGAGCATTGTGATGACAACGTTGACGAGCATTGTGATGACAAGCGCATGGCGCATTGTGATGACATGGGTCATGGAGCATTGTGCTGACAAGCGCATGGAGCATTGTAATGACAAGGGCATGGAGCATTGTGATGAGAAGGGCATTGAGCACTGTGATGACAAGGGTCACAGAGCATTGTGATGAAAAGTTCATGGAGCATTGTGGTGACAAAGGTCATGAAGCATTGTGATGACGGGAGTCACAGAGCATTGTGATGACAGGAGCATGGAGCATTGGTCTGACAAGTTTCATGGACTATTGTGATGACAGTGGGCATGGTGCACTGTGATGACAAGGGCATGGAGTATTGTGAAGACAGGTGTCAGGGAGCATTGTGATGACATATGTCATGGTCCATTGTGATGGCAATGGCATGGAGCATTGTGATGCCAAGTGTCATGGAGGATTGTGATGACAAAGGTAACGAAGCATTGTGATGACAAAGGCTTGGAACATTGTTATGCCAAGGGTCATGGAGCTTTGTGATGACAAATGTCATGGAGCATTTTGATGACAAGGGCATGGTGCATTGTGATGAGAAGGGCAGGGCGCATTGTGATGACAGGGTCATGGAGCAATTTGATGACTGTGGTTATGGAACATTTTGATGTCACGGGTCATGGAGCAATGTGCTGACAAGCGCATGGAGCATTGTAATGACAAGGGCATGGAGTATTGTGATGAGAAGGGCACCGAGCATTGTGATGACAAGGGTCACAGAGCATTGTGATGAAAAGTTCATGGAGCATTGTGGTGACAAAGGTCACAGAGCCTAGTGATGATGAGGACATGGAACATTGTGATGACACAGGTCATGAAGCATTGTGATGACTGGAGTCACGGAGCATTGGAATGACAGGGGTCATGGAGCATTGTGATGACTGGGGCATGGAGCATTGGTCTGACAAGTTTCAAGGATTATTGTGATGACAGTGGGCATGGTGCACTGTGATGACAAGGGCATGGAGCATTGTGATGACAAGGTCATGGAGTATTGTGAAGACAGGTGTCAGGGAGCACTGTGATGATATATGTCATGGTCCATTTGATGACAATGGCATGGAGCATTGTGATGCCAAGTGTCATGGAGGATTGTGATGACAAAGGAAATGGAGCATTGTGATGACAAGGGTTTGGAACATTGTGATGACAAGGGTCATGGAGCATTGTGATGACAAGGGCAAGGAGCATTGTGATGAAAAGGGCCATTGAGAATTTTGATGACAAGGTCGTGAAACATTGCGATAACAAGTGCATGGAGCTTGCTATGACAGAGGTCATGGAGCATTGCGATGACAAGCGCATGGAGAATTGTGATGAAAGCAGCATGTAACATTGTGATGAGAATTGTCATGGAGCATTGTGATGACAAGGACGTGGAGAATTGTGATGACAAGGGACATGGAGTATTGTGATGACCAGCGCATGGAGCATTGTGATGGCAAGACCGTGGAGCATTGTGATGAGAAGACCATGGATAATTGTGATGACGAGTGTCATGGAGAACTGTAATGACACGGGGCAGGGAGCATTGTGATGACAGGTGTCATGGAGCATTGTGATAAGAAGGCCGTGGAACATTGTGACTGCAGGGGTCATGGAGCATTGTTTTGCCAGGGGCAATAGAGCATTGTGATGACAAGGGCATGGAGCATTGGACTGAAAAGTTTCATGGATTACTGTGATGACAGTGGCCATGGAGCATTGTGATGACAAGGGCACGCAACTCTGTGATACAGGGGTCATGGTGGATTGTAATGACAAGGGCATGGAGCATTGTGATGACAAGGTCACGGAGTATTGTGAAGACAGGTGTCAGGGAGCATTGTGATGACATATGTCATGGTCCATTGTGATGACAATGGCATGGAGCATTGTGATGCCAAGTGTCATGGAGGATTGTGATGACAAAGCTAATGACACATTGTGATGACAAAGGCTTTGAGCATTGTTATGCCAAGGGTCATGGAGCTTTGTGATGACAAATGTCATGGAGCATTTTGATGACAAGGGCATGGTGAATTGTGATGAGAAGGGCAGGGTGCATTGTGATGACAGGGTCATGGACCAATCTGATGACAGTGGTTATGGAACATTTTGATGTCAGGGGTCACAGAGCATTGTGATGAAATGTGTCATGGAGCATTTTGATGACAGGGGTTATGGATCATTTTGATGTCAGGGGTCATGGACCATTTTGATGATAAGGGCATGTAGCATTGTGATGACAGGGGTCATGGAACATTGTGATGACAGGTGTGAGGGTGTACTGTGATTACTAGTGATGGAATATTGTGATATCAGTGGAGAGAGAGCATTTTGATGAGAAGTGCATGGAGCATTGTGATGCCAAGGTTTGTGGAGCATTGTGATGACAACGTTGACGAGCATTGTGATGACAAGCACATGGCGCATTGTGATGACATGGGTCATGGAGCATTGTGCTGACAAGTGCATGGAGCATTGTAATGACAAGGGCATGGAGCATTGTGATGAGAAGGGCATCGAGCATTGTGATGACAAGGGTCACCGAGCATTGTGATAAAAAGTTCGTGGAGCATTTTGGTGACAAAGGTCACAGAGCCTAGTGATGATGAGGGCATGGACAATTTTGATCTCACAGGTCATGAAGCATTGTGATGACTGGAGTCACGGAGCATTGTGATGACAGGGGTCATGGAGCATTGTGATGCCAAGTTTCATGGATTATTGTGATGACAGTGGGCATGGCGCACTGTGATGACAAGGGCATGGAGCATTGTGATGACAAGGTCATGGAGTATTGTGAAGACAGGTGTCAGGGAGCATTGTGATGACATATGTCATGGTCCATTGTGATGACAATGGCATGGAGCATTGTGATGCCAAGTGTCATGGAGGATTGTGATGACAAAGGAAATGGAGCATTGTGATGACAAGGGTTTGGAGCATTGTGATGACAAGGGTCATGGAGTAATGTGATGACAAGGGCAAGCAGCATTGTGATGAAAAGGGCCATTGAGAATTTTGATGACAAGGTCGTGAGACATTGTGATAACAAGCGCATGGAGCTTGCTATGACAGGGGTCATGGAGCACTGCGATGACAAGTACATAGAGAATTGTGATGAAAGCAGCATGTAACATTGTGATGAGAATTGTCATGGAGCATTGTGATGACAAGGACGTGGAGAATTGTGATGACAAGGGACATGTAGCATTGTGATGACCAGGACATGGAGCATTGTGATGGCAAGACCGTGGAGCATTGTGATGAGAAGACCATGGATAACTGTGATGACGAGTGTCATGGAGGACTGTAATGACATGGGGCAGGGAGCATTGTGATGACAGGTGTCTTGGAACATTGTGATGACAGCTGTCATGGAGCATTGTGATGACAAGGGTCATGGAGGATTCTGATGACAAGCTTGTGGAGTATTGTGATGACAATGGCATGGAGCATTGTGATGAAAAGGGCATGGAGCATTGTGGTGAAAAAGGCATGGAGCCTTTTCATGACAGGGTTCAAGGAGCATTCTGACGACAAGTGTCAGGGAGCATTGTGATGACAATTGTATTGAGCATTGTGATGACAAAGGTCATGGAGCATTTTGATGAAAAGGGCATGGAGTATGGTGATGACAGGCATCATGGAGCGTTGTGATGACAAGTGTTATGGAACATTGTGATCACAAGAGTTTGGAGCATTGTGATGAAAGAGGTCATGGATCATTTTGATTTCAAGGAGCATGGAGCATTGTGATGACAAGGGCATGAAGCAATGTGATCCCAATGTTCATGTGGAACTTTGATGACAATGTTAATGGGGTATTGTGATGACAAGCGCATGGAGCATTGTGATGAAAAGGTCATGTAACATTTTGCTGACAAAGGCATGGAGCATTGTGATGACAAGTGTCATGGAGCACTGTGATTACAGGGGTCATGGAGCATTGGGATGACAAGGGCATGGATCATTGTGATGACAAGGGTCATGGAGCATTTTGATGACAAGAGTCCCGGCTCATTGTGTTGTCAGGGGTCATGGAGTGTTGTGATGACAGTGGTCATGGAGCATTGTGATGACAGGGGTCATGGAGCATTGGGCTGAAAATATTCATGGAGTATTGTGATGACAGGGGTCATGGAGCATTGTGATGACAAGATCCTGGAGCACTGTGATGAGAAAACCATGGAGCCTTGTGATGACATGTCTCATGGAGCATTCTGAAGAAAAAGGGCATGGAGCATTGTGATTACAGGGTACTTGGAGCATTTTGATGACAAGGGCATGGAGCATTGTGATGAGAAGACCATGGATAATTGTGATGATGAGCGTCATGGGGCGTTGTGATGACAAGTGTTATGGAACATTGTGATCACAAGGGTTTGGAACATTGTGATGACAGAAGTCATAGAGCATTTTGATTTCATTGTGATGACAATAGCATGAAGCATTATGATGATGGGCAAGGTGCATTGTGATGACAGGGTTCATGCAGCATTGAGATACACAGGGGCAAAGAGCGTTGTGATTACAGCAGTCTTGGAGCATTGTGATGAGAAGGCCATGGAGCATTCTGATGACATGCGTCATGGAGCTTTGTGATGACAAGGGCATGGAGCATTGTGATTACAGGGGTCTTGGAGCACTGTGATGACAAGGGCAAGGAGCATTGTGATGAGAAGGCCATGGAGCATTCTGATGACATGCATCATGGAGTTTTGTGATGACAAGGGCATGGAGCATTTTCATTACAGGGGTCTTGGAGCCTTGTGATGACAAGGCCGTGGAACATTGTGGTGGCATGGGTCATGGAGCATTGTTATGACAGGGGTAATGGAGCATTGTGATGACAAGGGCATGGACAATTGGTCTGAAAAGTTCCATGGATTATTGTGATGGAAATGGGCATGGAGCATTGTGATGACAAGGGCACGGAACACTGTGATACATGGGTCATGGAGGATTGTAATGAATAGTGCATGGAACATTGTGATGAGAAGGGCATCGAGCATTGTGATGACAAGCGTCATGGAGATTTGTGATGACAAGGGGATGGAGCAATGTGATGAGAGGGTTCATGGAGCATTGTGATGACAATGTTATGGAGCATTGTGATGCCAAGGGTCATTTAGATTTGTGATGACAAATGTCATGGAGCATTTTGATGACAAGGGCATGGTGTATTGTGATGAGAAGTGTAGGGCCCATTTTGATTACAGGGTCATGGAGTAATTTGATGACAGTGGTTATGGAACATTGTGATGTCAGGGGTCATGGAGCATGGTGATGATAAGGGCATGGAGCATTGTGATGATAAGTGCATGTAGCATTGTGATGACTGGGGTCAGGGAACATTGTAATGACAGGGGTGAGGGAGTACTGTGATGACTAGTGATGGAATATTATGATATCAGTGGTGAGAGAACATTTTGATGAGAAGTGCATGGAGCATTGTGATGACAAGGTTTATGGAGCATTGTGATGACAAGGTTGTCGAGCATTGTGATGACAATCTCATGGCGCACTGTGATGACATGGGTCTTGGAGCATTGTGCTGACAAGCACATGGAGCATTGTGATGACAAGGGCCCTCGAGCATTGTGCTGACAAAGGCATGGAGCACTGTGATGAAAAGCGTCACAGAACATTGTGATGAAAAGTTCATAGAGCATTATGGTGACTGTGGTCACAGAGCCTTGTGATGACAAGGGCATGGACCATTGTGATGACACAGGTCATGAAGCATTGTGATGACTGGAGTCATGGAGCACTGTGATGACAGGGGTCATGGAGCATTGTGATTACAAGGGCATGGAGCATTGTGATGACAGGGGCATGGAGCATCGGTCTGACAAGTTTCATGGATTATCGTGATGACAGTGGGCATGGCGCATTGTGATGACAAGGGCATGGAGCATTGTGATGACAAGGGCATGGAGCATTGTGAAGACAGGTGTCAGGGAGCATTGTGATCACATATGTCATAGTCCATTGTGATGACAATGGCATGGAGCATTGTGATTCCAAGTGTCATGGAGGATTGTGATGACAAAGGTAATGAAGCATTGTGATGACAAAGGCTTGGAGCATTGTTATGCCAAGGGTCATGGAGCTTTGTGATGACAAATGTCATGGAGCATTTTGATGACAAGGGCATGGTGCATTGTGATGAGAAGGGCAGGGTGCATTGTGATGACAGGGTCATGTAGCAATTTGATGACAGTGGTTATGGAACATTGTGATGTCAGGGGTCATGGACCATTTTGATGATAAGGGCATGTAGCATCGTGATGACAGGGGTCATGGAACATTGTGATGACAGGTGTGAGGGAGTACTGTGATTACTAGTGATGGAATATTGTGATATCAGTGGAGAGAGAGCATTTTGATGAGAAGTGCATGGAGCATTGTGATGCCAAGGTTTATGGAGCATTGTGATGACAACGTTGACGAGCATTGTGATGACAAGCGCATGGCGCATTGTGATGACATGGGTCATGGAGCATTGTGCTGACAAGCGCATGGAGCATTGTAATGACAAGGGCATGGAGCATTGTGATGAGAAGGGCATTGAGCACTGTGATGACAAGGGTCACAGAGCATTGTGATGAAAAGTTCATGGAGCATTGTGGTGACAAAGGTCATGAAGCATTGTGATGACGGGAGTCACAGAGCATTGTGATGACAGGAGCATGGAGCATTGGTCTGACAAGTTTCATGGACTATTGTGATGACAGTGGGCATGGTGCACTGTGATGACAAGGGCATGGAGTATTGTGAAGACAGGTGTCAGGGAGCATTGTGATGACATATGTCATGGTCCATTGTGATGGCAATGGCATGGAGCATTGTGATGCCAAGTGTCATGGAGGATTGTGATGACAAAGGTAACGAAGCATTGTGATGACAAAGGCTTGGAACATTGTTATGCCAAGGGTCATGGAGCTTTGTGATGACAAATGTCATGGAGCATTTTGATGACAAGGGCATGGTGCATTGTGATGAGAAGGGCAGGGCGCATTGTGATGACAGGGTCATGGAGCAATTTGATGACTGTGGTTATGGAACATTTTGATGTCACGGGTCATGGAGCAATGTGCTGACAAGCGCATGGAGCATTGTAATGACAAGGGCATGGAGTATTGTGATGAGAAGGGCATCGAGCATTGTGATGACAAGGGTCACAGAGCATTGTGATGAAAAGTTCATGGAGCATTGTGGTGACAAAGGTCACAGAGCCTAGTGATGATGAGGACATGGAACATTGTGATGACACAGGTCATGAAGCATTGTGATGACTGGAGTCACGGAGCATTGGAATGACAGGGGTCATGGAGCATTGTGATGACTGGGGCATGGAGCATTGGTCTGACAAGTTTCAAGGATTATTGTGATGACAGTGGGCATGGTGCACTGTGATGACAAGGGCATGGAGCATTGTGATGACAAGGTCATGGAGTATTGTGAAGACAGGTGTCAGGGAGCACTGTGATGATATATGTCATGGTCCATTTGATGACAATGGCATGGAGCATTGTGATGCCAAGTGTCATGGAGGATTGTGATGACAAAGGAAATGGAGCATTGTGATGACAAGGGTTTGGAACATTGTGATGACAAGGGTCACGGAGCATTGTGATGACAAGGGCAAGGAGCATTGTGATGAAAAGGGCCATTGAGAATTTTGATGACAAGGTCGTGAAACATTGCGATAACAAGTGCATGGAGCTTGCTATGACAGAGGTCATGGAGCATTGCGATGACAAGTGCATGGAGAATTGTGATGAAAGCAGCATGTAACATTGTGATGAGAATTGTCATGGAGCATTGTGATGACAAGGACGTGGAGAATTGTGATGACAAGGGACATGGAGTATTGTGATGACCAGCGCATGGAGCATTGTGATGGCAAGACCGTGGAGCATTGTGATGAGAAGACCATGGATAATTGTGATGACGAGTGTCATGGAGAACTGTAATGACACGGGGCAGGGAGCATTGTGATGACAGGTGTCATGGAGCATTGTGATAAGAAGGCCGTGGAACATTGTGACTGCAGGGGTCATGGAGCATTGTTTTGCCAGGGGCAATAGAGCATTGTGATGACAAGGGCATGGAGCATTGGACTGAAAAGTTTCATGGATTATTGTGATGACAGTGGCCATGGAGCATTGTGATGACAAGGGCACGGAACTCTGTGATACAGGGGTCATGGTGGATTGTAATGACAAGGGCATGGAGCACTGTGATGAGAAGGGCATCGAGCATTGTGATGAAAAAGGTCATGGAGCTTTGTGATGACAAGGGCATGGAGCAATGTGCTGAGAGGGTTCATGAAGCATTGTGATGACAATGGCATGGAGCATTGTGATGCCAGGGGTCATGGAGATTTGTGATGACAAAGGTCATGGAGCATTTTGATGAGAAGGGCGTGGTGCATTGTGATGAGAAGGGCAGGGAGCATTGTGATGACAGGGTCATGGAGCAATTTGATGAAAAGGGCCATGGAGCATATTGGTGACAGGGGTTATGGAACATTGTGATGTCAGGGGTCATGGAGCATTGTGATGATAAGGGCATGTAGCATTTTGATGACAGGGATCATGGATATTGTGATGACAGGGGTGAAGGAGTATTATGATGACTAGTAATGGAACATTGTGATATCAGTGGTGACAGAGCATTTTGATGAGAAGTGCATGGAGCATTGTGATGACAAGGTTTATGGAGCATTGTGATGACAAGGTGGTGGAGCATTGTGATGACAAGCGCATGGTGCATTGTGATGACATGGGTCATGGAGCATTGTGATGACTGGAGTGACGGAGCATTGGAATGACAGGGGTCATGGAGCATTGTGATGACAGGGGTCATGGAGCATTGTGATTACAAGGGCATGGAGTATTGTGATGACAGGCATCATGGAGCGTTGTGATGACAAGTGTTATGGAACATAGTGATCACAAGGGTTTGGAGCATTGTGATGACAAGGTCATGGATTATTGTGAAGACATGTGTCAGGCAGCATTGTGATGACATATATCATGGTCCATTTTGATGACAATGGCATGGAGCATTGTGATGCCAAGTCTCATGGAGGATTGTGATGACAAAGGTAAAGGAGCATTGTGATCACAAGGGCATGGAGCATTGTGATGACAAGGGCCATTGAGAATTTTGATGGCAAGGTCGTGAAACATTGTGAGGACAAGCGCATGACACTTGCTATGACAGGGGTCATGGAGCATTGCGATGAAAAGTGCCTGGAGAATTGTGATGAGAAGAGCATGTAACATTGTGATGAGAAGTGTCATGGAGCATTGTGATGACAAGGACGTGGAGAATTCTGATGACAAGGGACATGGAGCACTGTGATGGCAAGACCGTGGAGTATTGTGATGAGAAGACCATGGGTAACTGTGATGATGAGCATCATGGAGCACTGTAATGAGAAGGGGCATCGAACATTGTCATGACAGGTGTCATGGAGCATTGTGATGACAGGGGTCATGGAGCTTTGTGATGACAGTGGCACGGAGCATTGGTCTGACAAGTTTCATGGATTATTGCGATGAGAGCAGGCATGGTGCATTGTGATGACAAGGGCGTGGGGCATTGTGATGACAAGGACGTGGAGAATTGTGAAGAAAAGGGACATGGAGCATTGTGATGACCAGGGCATGGAGCACTGTGATGGCAAAACTGTGGAGCATTGTGATAAGAAGTCCATGGATAATTGTGATGACGAGCGTCATGGGGCACTGTAATGACAAGGGCATGGATCATTGTGATGACAAGTATCATGGAGCATTTTGATGACAAGAGTCCCAGATCATTGTGTTGTCGGGGTCATGGTGCGTTACGATGACAGTGGTCATGGAGCGTTGTGATGACAAGGGTTATGGAGCATTGTGCTGACAAAGGCATGGAGCATTGTGATAACAACTGTCACAGAGCATTGTGATGAAAAGTTCAAGGACCATTGTGGTGACAAAGGTCAGAGACCCTTGTGATGATGAGGGCATGGACCATTGTGATGACAAGGTCATGGAGGAATGTGATGACAAATGTAATGGAGCATTGTGATGACAAGGGCTTGGAGCAGTGTGATGACAAGGGTCATGGAGCACTGTGATGACAAGGGCCATTGAGAAATCTGATGACAAGGTCGTGGAGCATTGTGATGACAAAGGTCATGGAGCATTGTGATGACATGCGTCATGGAGATTTGTGATGACAAGGGCATGAGGCATTGTGATGAGAAGGCCATGGAGCATTCTGAAGACATGAGTCATGGAGCTTTGTGATGACAAGGACATGGAGCATTGTGATCATAGGTATCTTGGAGCATTGTGATGAAAAGGGCATGGATCACTGTGATGAAATAGGCATGGAACCTTGTCATGACAGGGTTCATGGAGCATACTGACGGCAAGTGTCAGGGAGCATTGTGATGAGAAGTGTATTGAGCATTGTGATGACAAAGGTCATGGAGCATCGTGATGACATGCGTCATGGAGATTTGTGATGACAAGGGCATGGAGCATTGTGATTACAGGGTTCTTGGAGCATTGTGATGACAGGGGTCATTGAGCATTGTGATGACAAGGGTTATGGAGCATTGTGCTGACAAAGGCATGGAGCATTGTGATGACAACTGTCACAGAGCATTGTGATGAAAAGTTCAAGGACCACTGTGGTGACAAAGGTCAGAGACCCTTGTGATGATGAGGGCATGGACCATTGTGATGACAAGGTCATGGAGGAATGTGATGACAAATGTAATGGAGCATTGTGATGGCAAGGGCTTGGAGCAGTGTGATGACAAGGGTCATGGAGCATTGTGATGACAAGGGCCATTGAGAAATCTGATGACAAGGTCGTGGAGCATTGTGATGACAAGCACATGGAGCTTGTTATGACAGGAGTCATGGAGCATTTTGATGACAAGTGCATGGAGAATTGTGATGACAAGAGCATGTAACATTGTGATGAGAAGTGTCATGAAGCATTCTGATGACAAGGACGTGGAGAATTGTGATGACAAGGGACATGGATCATTGTGATGACCTGGGCATGGAACATTGTAATGGCAAGACCGTGGAGCATTGTGATGAGAAGTCCATGGATAATTGTGATGACGAGCATCATCGAGCACTGTAATGACAAGGGGCATGAAGCATTGTGATGACAGGTGTCATGGAGCATTGTGATGACAGGGGACATGGAGCATTGTGATGACAAGGGTCATGGAGCATTCTGATGACAAGCTTGTGGAGTATTGTGATGACAATGGCATGGAGGATTGTGATGAAAAAGGCATGGAGCATTGTGATGAAAAAGGCATGGAGCCTTTTCATGATAGGGTTCAAGGAGCATTCTGACAAGAAATGTCAGGGAGCATTGTGATGACAAGTGTATTGAGCATTGTGATGACAAAGGTCATGGAGCATTGTGATGACAAGGGCATGGAGTATTGTGATGACAGGCATCATGCAGCGTTGTGATGACATGTGTTATGGAACATTGTGATCACAAGGGTTTGGAGCACTGTGATGACAGAGGTCATGGATCATTTTGATTTGAAGGAGCATGGAGCATTGTGATGACAAGAGCATGAAGCAATGTGATCCCAATGTTCATGGAGGATTGTGATGACAATGGTAATGGAGTATTGTGATGGCAAGCGCATGGAGCATTGTGATGACAAGGGTCATGGAGCATTTTGATGACAAGAGTCCCAGATCATTGTGTTGTCAGGGGTCATGGAGCATCGTGATGACAGTGGTCATGGAGCATTGTGATGACAGGGGTCATGGAGCATTGTGATGAGAAGGTCATGGAGCATTGGGCTGAAAATATTCATGGAGTATTGTGATGACAGGGGTCATGGAGCATTGTGATGACTACGGAATGGAGCATTGTGATTACAAGTTCCTCGAGCCTTTTGATGAGAAGACCATGGAGCCTTGTGATGACAAGTCTCATGGAGCATTCTGATGAAAAGGGGCATGGAGCATTGTGATTACAGGGTACTTGGAGCATTTTGATGACAAGGGCATGGAGCATTGTGATGAGAAGACCATGGATAATTGTGATGACGAGCGTCATGGGGCGTTGTGATGACAAGTGTTATGGAACATTGTGATCACAAGGGTTTGGAGCATTGTGATGACAGAGGTCATGGAGCACTTTGATTTCATTGTGGTAACAAAAGCATGAAACATTATGATGATGGGCATGGTGCACTGTGATGACAGGGTTCATGGAGCATTGAGATGAAAAGGGGCATGGAGCATTGTGATTACAGGTGTCTTGGATCATAGTGATGAAAAGTGCCTGGAGAATTGTGATGACAACAGCATGTAACATTGTGATGAGAAGTGTCATGGAGCATTGTGATGACAAGGACGTGGAGAATTCTGATGACAAGGGACATGGAGCATTGTGATGACCAGGGCATGGAGCCTTGTGATGGCAAGACCGTGGAGCATTGTGATGAGAAGACCATGGGTAATTGTGACGATGAGCATCATGGAGCACTGTAATGAGAAGGGGCATCGAGCACTGTGATGACACGGGTCATGGAGCATTGTGATGACAAGGGTCATGGAGTATTGTGATGACAAGGGCACGGAGCATTGTGATGACAGGGGCACGGAGCATTGGTCTGACAAGTTTCATGGATTATTGCGATGACAATGGGCATGGCGCAGTGTGATGACAAGGGACATTGAGCATTGTGATATCCAGGGCATGGAGCATTGTGATGGCAAGAACGTGGAGCATTGTGATGAGAAGACCATGGATAATTGTGATGACAAGCGTCATGGGGCACTGTAATGACAAGGGTCATGGAGCATTGTGATGACAGGCGTCATGGAGCATTGTGATGACAGGCGTCATGGAGCATTGTGATGACAAGTGTTATGGAGCATTCTGATGACAAGCTTGTGGAGTATTGTGATGACAATGGAATGGAGCATTGTGATGAAAAGGGCATGGATCATTGTGATGAAAAAGGCATGGAGCTTTTAGATGACAGGGTTCAAGGGGCATTCTGACGACAAGTGTCAGGGAGCATTGTGATGACAAGTGTATTGAGCATTTTGATGACACAGGTCATGGAGCATTGTGACGAGAAGGGCATGCAGTATGGTGATGACAAGCATCATGGAGCGTTGTGATGACAAGTGTTATGGAACATTGTGATCACAAGGGTTTGGGTCATTGTGATGACAGAGGTCATGGATCATTTTGATTTCAAGAAGCATGGAGCAATTTGATGACAAGGGCATGAAGCAATGTGATCCCAAGTTTCATAGAGGATTGTGATGAAAATGGTAATGGAGTATTTTTATGAAAAGCGCATGGAGCATTGTTATGACAAGGTCATGTAGCATTTTGCTGACAAAGGCATGGAGCATTGTGAGGACAAGTGCCATGTAGCATTTTGATGACAAGAGTCCCGGATCATTGTGTTGTCAGGGGTCATGGAGTGTTGTGATGAAAGCGGTCATGGAGCATTGTGATGACAGGGTTGATGGAGCATTGTGATGAGAAGGTCATGGAGCATTGGGCTGAAATTGTTCATGGAGTATTGTGATGACAGGGGTCATGGAGCTTTGTGATGACTAGGGAATGGAGCATTGTGATGTCAAGGTCCTGGAGCATTTTGATGAGAAGACCATGGAGCCTTGTGATGACAAGTTTCATGGAGCATTCTGATGAAAAGGAGGATGGATCATTGTGATTACAGGGGTCTTGGAGCATTGTGATGACAAGGGCATGGAGCATTGTGATGAGAAGGCCATGGAGCATTCTGATGACATGCGTCATGGAGCTTTCTGATGACAAGAGCATGGAGCATTGTGATTACAGGGGTCTTGGAGCATTGTGATGAATAGGGCATGGATCATTGTGATGAAAAAGGCATGGAGCCTTGTCATGACAGGGTTCAAGGAGCATACTGACGACAAGTGTCAGGGAGCATTGTGATGACAAGTGTATTGAGCATTGTGATGACAAAGTTCATGGAGCATTGTGATGAGAAGTCCATGGATGATTGTGATGACGAGCGTCATGGGGCATTGTTATGACAAGTGTTATGGAACATTGTGATCACAAGAATTTGGAGCATTGTGATGACAGACGTCATGGAGCATTTTGATTTCATTGTGATGACAATAGCATGAAACATTATGATGATGGGCATGGTGCATTGTGATGACAGGGTTTATGGAGACTTGTGATGACAAGGCCGTGGAACATTGTGATGGCAGGGGTCATGGAGCATTGTTATGACTGGGGTAATGGAGCACTGTAATGACAAGGGCATGGAGCATTGGTCTGACAAGTTTCATGGATTATTGTGATGAGAGTGGGCATGGAACATTGTGATGACAAGGGCATGGAGCATTGTGATGACAAAGTCATGGAGTATTGTGAAGACAGGTGTCAGGGAGTATTGTGATGACATATGTCATGGTCCATTGTGATGACAATGGCATGGAGCTCTGTGATGCCAAGTGTCATGGAGGATTGTGATGACAAAGGTAATGGAGCATTGTGATGACAAGGGCTTGGAGTATTGTGATGACAGGGGTTATGGAACATTTTTATGTCAGGGGTCATGGAGCCTTGTGATGACAGTGGTCATGGAGCATTGTGGTGACAGGGATCATGGAGCAATGTGATGAGAATTTCATGGAACATTCAGCTGAATATATTCATGGAGTATTGTGATGACAGTGTTCATGGAGCATTGTGATGACAAGTGAATGGAGCATTGTGATGACAATGTCCTGGAGTATTGTGATGATTAGACCATGGAGCCTTGTGGTGACAATTCTCATGGAGCATTCTATAAAAAAGGGGCATGGAGCATTGTGATTACAGGGGACTTGGAGCATTGTGATGACAAGGGCATGGAGCATTGTGATGAGAAGGCCATGGAGCATTCTGATGACATGTGTCATGGAGTTTTGTGATGACAATGTCATTAAGCATTGTGATGACAAGCGCATGGAGCTTGCTATGAGAGTGGTCATGGAACACTGCGATGACAATTGCATGAAGAATTGTGATGACAATAGCATGCAACATTGTTATCAGAATTGTCATGGAGCATGGGTCACTTTCACCATGCAAATTGTGACCGTGCAGAATGTCCCTATGGGCACTGGCACCATGGGCATTGTCACTGTGAGCACTGTCACAGCGGGCACTACCACCGTGAGAAATCTCACCATGCTAGCTCTCCCCATGGGCACTGTCACCGTGAGAAGTGTCACCATGGGCACTGTCACTGTCGGCACTGTCACCATGGGCACTGTCATTGTGGGCATTGTCTCCATGGCCACTGCCACCGTGTGCTCTGTCACCATGAACTCTGTAACAATGCCCATTATCACCGTGTGCACTGTCACCATGGGCACTATCACCGTGAGCACTGTCAGCATGTGCACTGTCACCAGGTGAACTACCACCATGGGCACTGTCACGATGTGCACTATCACCGTGAGCACGGTTACCATGGGCACTGTAACAATGCACAGTGTCACCATCAGTATTGTCCCAATGGGAACTGCCACCAAGAGCACTGTCACCATTAGCACTGTCTCCACCAGCTCTGCCACCTTGGGCCCTGCTATTATGAGCACTGTCACCATGAGAACTGTCATTATGAGAACTGCCACCATGGGTATTTTGAACATGAGTACTGTCACCATGTGTATTGTCACCATTTTCACTGTCAGCATGAGCACTATTACCCTGAGCACTATCACCGTGAGCACTCACACTGTGGTCACTTTCACCATGACCACTGTTGCCATGGTTACTGGCACAATGCGGACTGGCACCATGAGCCCTGTCACCATGGGCACCATCACTGTGAGCACTCTCACCATCGTCACTGTCACCATGGGAACTGTTACCATGAGAACTGTCTCCATAGGGAATCACGCCATGGGCACTGTCACCATGGGCACTGTCATCATGGGCAGTGTCACCATGGGCACTGTCACCATGGGCACTGCCACCATGGGCACTATCACTGTGAGCAGTGTCACCATGGGTACTGCAAACATGAGAACTGTCACCGTGAGTAATGTCTGCATGGGTTGTCACCCTGTGCACTCTCACCATGAGAACTGTCAACATGGGCACTGCCACCATTTTACACTGCTCCCATGTGCAATGTCACCATGGACACTCTCATTGTGAGAACTGTCACCATGCGTTCTGTCATCATGGGTACTGTCACCAAGGGCACGGCCAACATGTGCACTATTACGGTGGTCACTATCAACATGAGCACTGTCACCATGGGAACTACCAGCATGGGCAATGTCATCATGAGCACTTTCACAATGGGAACTGCCACCATGGGCACTATCAACGTGCGGAGTCTCACCATGGGCACTATCACCATTGACACTGTCACCATGAGCACTATTACTGTGAGCACTACCACAGTGAGCACTCTCACCATTCCACTGTCACCATGGGCACTGTCACCGTGAGCACTATCACCATGAGCAATGCCATAATGGGCATTGGCGCTATGGATCTTGTCACTGTGAGCACTGAAACAATGGGCACTATCACCGTGAGAAATCTCACCAAGCTAACTGTCCTCAAGGGCACTGTCACAGAGAGAAAAGTATCCATGGGCACTGTCACAGTCAGTATTCTCACCAAGGGCACTCTCATTGTGGGCACTGCCGCCGTGATCACTATTACCATGAACACTGCTACCGTGAACACTCTCATGATAAGAACTGTCACCATGGGCACGGACACCATGGGCACTCTCACAGTGTGCACTGTCACCAGGGGCACTGTCAACATAGGCACTGTCACCAAGAGCACTGTAACCATGGGCACTCTCACCATGGGCACTATCACCATGAGCAATATCACCATGGGCACTCTCACTATTTTGCACTGCCACCAGATGCACCATGACCATGTGCACTGTCACCATGGGCAGTGTCACCATCGGTAGTCTCATCATGGGCACTGCCACCATGAGCACTCTCACCAAGAGTACTATCACCACGAGCACTGCCACCGTGAGCACTGTCACAAGAACTGACACTATGAGAACTGCCACCATGGGCATTTTCACCGTCTGTGGAGGTGTCATTACAAAACAAATTGATTATTAGTAACCACGATCATGTCCTGAATACACTGAACATGTCACCGTTGGTAACAACCGTGTCAAATCAGCAGAGAACAGAAATTAAGAGCTCTCTGCAAAAATTCACACACCCGTGCACCAGGTAATAGATCACGGGAAGACGTTCACTCAGCCTTTCATGTGTCCCGCACGGAGTGCACGCTCTCTCCTAGACGGGGCGAGCACAGACACTTAGCGGCAGTTTAATGACTTTTTAAATGCGTTGATACAACCATGTCTCACTTTTGTTTGGATCAGTCAGCAAACACTTTTTGTAAACCCCAAACTCTCCACACCTCCTACCTTACCAGCCACCCTAGTCTCGAAGCTCCCACCCCTGCTCCTCAGGCTGGGTCCCCATGGGAGTCGAGGCTGCATGCTGACGCACAGAGGACAGGGCATACGTCTTCGAGCCCTGCCCCGACTGTGCCACCCGAGGGCTTGAACTTCAGCGTGGAGAGAAAAGATATCTGAGCCAACGTGAGCGCGGCATCGAGGGGTCTGCCTCCATCGGGCCAGTGGCCCTGTGGCTTCTGCCTGCGAAGCGGGTCCTGCACACGCTGAACCTGAGGAGACGGGAAGTGAGCGAGGGCCCCCAGGCAGGTGTGCACATTGTGTCCGCAGCCAGCATCCCGGAGGCCACGCTCTGGCAATGATCACTTGGTGAAGCTGAGGCGCAACAGTGCAGGAATATATCAGGGAAGTGCTGGAGAAAAACACCAAGCAGGGAAGGGAGATGGAGGTTGTTAGCTGCTTGGAGGAGGCTGCAAGCTGAAGCTAAGGGATCCCTGAGGGCTTTCTGGGGAAAATAAAATTTAAGAGGAAGCAAAGAGCATATCTGTGAAGTGAAAAGTACAAGTAGAGGGATCAGTCAGATGGAAAGTCAATGAGGCAAGAGTAGACATGGAGTACCCAAGGAGGAGAAAGGATGTCAGTGTGTGGAAATCAGAGCAAGCAAACTGATTGGAGAAGGAAAGATTCAGACATGAAACAGAGGTCCACATTTCTAGGGCTCTGGAGGCACTTTGAGGAATTTGATTCTTCTGTGAAGAAGCCATTGAAGAGATTTCAGTGACATGATCTGACTTATGTTTTAACAGGATCTCTCTGGGTGCCATGTTGATTAGAGAGTGTAGGAGAGTAAGGACAAGCCTCAGAAGACCAAGAGTTGATACAAAGAAGTGATTACTCAAACATGGTCCCCCTCCTCAGTGAGGATGCAGAGCAGGAATCGGCAAATAATGGCCACAAATCAAATCAGGCTCTCAGCCTGGATCTGTGGGACTGTGAGCTAATAATGGTTCTCACGTTTAGAAAGCTTGTTGAAGAAGAAAGAGGAGAAGCTACAGAAGCTGTATATGGCCCACAAAGCCTAAGATATTTAAAATCCAGAAAATGCTTTCCAACACCTGATGTAAAGCATGTGGCTCGTAGGAGGTGCTCAACAAAATTTGGAAGAGGAATACAAGTGTCAATTAGTTCCTGAAAACACTGTAAAGTGATAGGTGTCAAGAAACATTTATCCCTTCACCCTTAACCTTCACAAATGATGCCATTTCCATCGAGCTATTGAAAAATATATTCTGGCTTTCAAAACAATAAACCAGGGGCCATTTTATCACATAAGTAAGGTCATAAGCAACTGTCGAGTAAAGTTGAAATAGCAACAAATCAAATAATAACAAAAAACATTTTTATAGATTTTTAAGCCTTACAAAGCATTTTCATGTTCATTCTCTAATTTAATCCTCAAATCTACTCCATGAGGTAGTTATTATTTTCCCTTTAGAAATGACCACATATTCCAATCCTCAGTGATTGCCCACGAAAAGCTGAAATCTTGAGTGTCACATCTATTAATGCCAAGGTTGGGTTTTTTTCCCATGGGAACATTGGATGCTAAAATCCACAGGGATTTTCAGCTCAAGATGGCAGACAAGGAAACATATTCACTTTCTGTTCCTCCTGAAACCATATTTAAACAATACTGTAGAAATACCAAACTTAATCAACCAATCAAAGCCAAGCCATTTTGGAAGTCATCCACCACAGAAAGATTTCAACACATTTCGAGAAGGCAAACAATGAAATGGAGGAGCCATGAATAAAATAATGAAGAAAAGACTAACCCTAAGTAAGGTCTGCACAAAGCCAGTCAGCTTTGGCTGAGCTCTGGTTGTAGTAAAGGGCAGAGGAAAGAAGAGGGGCTGAAAACAAGGAGACAAAAGTTATTTTAGGAAAAAAAGATCATTTAATGAGCTCCAGGGAACACTCAGCCTGCTGCCCTACTAACTCATGAATTACAATGGATTGTTGGTAAGCAAGATGAGAAAACAGGGAAGAAACCAAACAAACAAAAATCAAGACATTGTTTCTTACTGAACTCTCCTCAAATGAGATCGAGGAATTAGGGTTCAATGCCACAGCTGTAAATCATTTCTGCTCTTGGAGAGGTTAGAAAGGGCTTATAATATTTACCCTTTTCTTTCAGACATAATTTAGGTGTGAGCAAAAGCATTTTGTGTCCTCCAACCCCAAAGTTTATTGGGGATGGAAGTCCAAATTTGCTGTGACATACCATAAAAAGAATCTCATGAGCAGAGGGTCCAACTAATTCTGGAATATATGAATTATGCCCAGTGTTATTTTCCATACACTTTGAACAAAAATATAGAAATACATTTTGACAGATCTATATGATTCTGGGTTCGGAAACTTCTACATGTCACCTGTGTGATACATAACACACAATGTCAGCCCCAGGAGAGAGAAAACACTCCAATGAAGCAAGCCAAAGACACAAGTTTTAAACAAGGTCAAGTGATGTGTAGACCATCAGCTTCCAGCTCCTGAATAACAACACGTTTCCCTTGTCCTAGACAACCAAGAGTACATCTCCTCTCTTGGGCATAAGAATCTCTCGAGTTACATATGTGTAATAAAGAGTGGACCCAGCTGGCATACTCACAATGACCAAGTTGTGTTGATCGTACTTTAAACCAATACATCGCTCCACGCTGAAGTTGCAATAAAGGATATATTGGCTTTCTAGACATGAATGAGACGCCTTGCTGGATATACTCCAGGAAGGCCAGAGAAACTGGCTTCTAATCCATACGGAACAATTCACTGGTGAATTTCTTTCAGGATAGCCCATGATTTATCTAGACTATAATCTTTACATATCTGGATCCTTCAAACTAGACAAAGGGAAAATCCGGCCTTCAAGCCTCAGTTAGACATGTGGAATGGCAGCACCAATGGTAGCTCCAGCTGACAACTGGTGGTCCCTGACCTGTATCTTCTGAGATTAGAACACAGTGCGGTGGATGACCAATTCATGTGTTGAACAGAAGAAGACCTCCCACAGGGCAGTGTAGCTGTTCGTTACAGGTATGGCACTTAGGGCTAAGTACCATAGGGACTACAAGAAAAAATGAAAAACAAGGAACACATGAAGCATATATGATAAGGGGGCACCACAGTCCAGAACACGAGCTCTGGAATCACACAGGCTTGCTTTGAATCCCGGCTAAGCCACTACCATCTGTATACCCTGAAGAACAGTGCAAGGTTTAAATGTTGTCTGACCAAATTTCAACAAAGAAGTGAAGAAAGAACCTACCTGCCAGGAAGGGACATCGTGGGGTGCAGCATGCAGTCGGATCAGGGCTCTGCATCTCCTGCTCAGAAACCTTCGCCACCTGGCTCACGGTGATGCTGGCAGCTGAGCAGCCCTGGAGAAGGCGATCCTGTCTCCAGGCCTCGCAGAGAAGCTGGGGAGGTCCCCGGAGGAGGTGGCCCACACCCTGGCAAGCTCTGGGTGCCTCCTGCCCTCAGCTCTGAGCAGCCTCTGGCCTCTGGGCCCCGTAGTGGGGAAGGGCTGGCCGATACATACGCGCAGCTGAGGGGCCTGCAGAGCCGGTGCCCAGGCAGGGTGAGCTCTGAAGGAGAAGGCTTCCACAGTCCCCAACAGTCTCTGCATGGTGGCCCATCCCGTGCCAAACACCTGCCACCCACAGCGAGAAGACCCAGCCACTAGAAAGTCCAGAAGGGGCCCCGCCTTTTGCCTTTGGGCTGGGGTTTCTCCACCAGCTGGGCTCGCATGTGCCCCCTGACTCACCCCCTGCCCCACACGCCCTTTCTCTGTGACACGTACAATGGACATGTCACAGAGGCAGGTGGAGCCTTCAGATATAAAAGGAGTGAGAAGCTCTCCCACTGTCACTCTCTGCTCTCAGATCAGGCACGCAGCAGCTCTGATATGGAACCCATGGACACCACACCTCCTTCCCACGCCATCATCTACCATTCTGCTCCTGTTTTCCCCAGCACACCATTTACGCCTTTGCCGGGCATCAGTGCTTCAGCAGGCAGCACGTCTGACCCCGAACCTATGGACACCACGCCTCCTTCCCACGCCGTCATCTTCCATTCTGCTCCTGTTTTCTCCAGCACCCCATTTATGGCTTTGGCGGGCATTGGTGCTTCAGCAGGCAGCACCTCAGACCCCGAACCTATGGACACCACACCTCCTTCCCACGCCGTCATTTTCCATTCTGCTCCTGCTTTCTCCAGCACCCGTTCACGGCTTTGGCGGTCACGGCGTTGACGGGCATCGGTGCTTCGGCAGGCAGCACGTCTCACACCAAAGCTACGGACACCTCACCTCCTTTACAGGCTGACAAGACCCAACAGATACACCAACACTTCAAAGTTATGACAGAAAGTTGAATAAGGTATACATTTGGAATTTCATTTATTATTATTAAAAAGCACAACTGTAGTGCTTAGACTATAACAAGCAATATTCTAAGTTCTTACCAAATATTAACCCACATATACCTCATAATGGCAGCCCTATAGGCAGGTAATGTTCTTTTTTTTTGTGTGGTACGCAGGCCTCTCTCACAGTCGTGCCCTCTCCCGCTGCCGATCACAGGCTCTGGACGCGCGGGCTCAGCGGCCATGGCTCACGGGCCCAACCGCTCCACGGCATGTCGGATCCTCCCGGACCGGGGCATGAACCCGTGCCCCCTGCATCAGCAGGCGGACTCCCAACCACTGCACCACTATGGAAGCCCGGCAGGTCATATTCGTAATATTCACTTTTGGGGGGAAACTGAGGCCCAGAGACGTTGAATAGCTTGCCTAATGCCACATAGTAAGTAGGTGGCAAAAACCCAGGAGTAAAACCAGACCGTGTAGACTTTCATCACTTTGCTGTGTCACCTTATTATAAGTTGTGGTTAGGGAAGGGACTAAATTGGCAAGACTCTGAACTCAAAGGAGAAGGGAGAAATGAGAAAATGAGTGATCCTAGAAACTAGAGAAGATCTAGGCTCAGAAATTTCTGATGATGAGACCCGGAAGATCAAGAACTTGGTTGGAATACTAACTTGGGGTAGTATCTGAATCCATTGAGAAATGGTTTTGTTTCGTGTAAAATTTAGAAAGGCCAGTTGGATGAAGATTAATGAAGAAAAAAGAAGGAAGGAAAAGGAAAAGGTGCCTTAAGTGAGACATAACCACTTCACTCTAAGTACTAGGGGTGTGGTCCTGTGGGAAAGGATGGAGCTCTGTCTACCAGGTTTGTCACCAGGATGAACAAGGAGAAACATGGCAAGCATTGTACTCGTTTTCATGATCCCTCAAAACCACGGCTTCAGTTTCCAAGAATGACCTACGGTAGCATAACTACTGTGTGTCAGACATGCCACTAAGTGTGTTTCCAGTCACACATTTTAATTGGAGAAAAGGATCAATAGTCTATCTACCTCAGATCACACAGAGGGTGGGGGAGCCCGTTTTTAAACCATCTGCCTCCAATTCCAGGTGCCAGGAGCCAGACTCAGCCTACAGGTCTCTTCTGCTCACCTGGAAGTGAAACCATGGGTCATGATTAGTGAAATCCTGTCTTCACTCATCAAGGTACCTTGAACACTTGCACGTCCTCCAAGTAGCATGTAGCATAAGCAAAAAGATGTTTGCCCCGGTATTGTCCAGGAACTTGGAATCAGCTGTGCCTAGGTAGGCGGAGCTGGTTTAGAGTGGAGAGGACCACCGATCTTCCACCTGGGCAAGTGCCTTTTGGCCTTCTGCCATCAGAGGGCCAAAATCTCCAGCCTGAGAATGTGCTGAGCCCTGTAGACTATTACACCAGCTCAGAACAATGAGGAGCACATCTTTGTCCAATCACCTTGCCTCAAGCTCCCCATGACCCATACTGCCCTGCTTCTTTATTCTTTACCCCACAGATACCCCAAGCCCCTTGCTTTCGGGAAGGAGGATTGGAGACCTATTTTCACGTCACTTCCACGCATGGCTGCCCTGTGAATAAACCTCCTCTTTGCTGCAAACCTCAGCATCTCAGTGTTTTGGCTTGCTGCGCCTCAGACACAATGGTTGGGAGCAGTGGTAAAGGTCCCTTGCCTGTAAGGGAAGCTGGTGCCTAGTAGTCACTTTGTGGATGTTTTCTCCTCCCGGGGGGCAGACGTCCTGCTCTTCCGGAAAGGGAGAAATGCAGGAGCTGGACGCTTGCCCTCAGCATCACCGTCACCTAGGAGCTTCTTAGCAGGACAGAATCCAGGCCCCACCCAGAACTACTGAATACCAGCCTGCATTTAACAAGATCCCCAAGGGAGGCACACCCATGTGAAATTTGGAGAGGCACCAAGCTGTCATCCTCTTCGCCGCAGCTAATGAAAACCAAGCAAAGATTCATCCCAAGCCTACTCTGCCTCAGTCAATTGGATATCATATGAGCTCATTTAATCCTCCCCAGAACCTGCAAATGAGACTGCACATGCCACGGAGCAACTAAGACCGTGCGCCACAACTACCGAGCCTGCGCTCTAGAGCCCGTGATCCAAAACTACTGAAGCCCACACACCTACACTCCATGCTCAGCAACAACGAGAAGCCACCCCAATGAGAAGCCTGCACACTGCAACAAAGAGTAGCCCCCGCTCACTGCAACTAGAGAAAGCCCGCACACAGCAATGAAGAGCCTATGCAGCCAAAAATAAATAAATAAATAAACCTGTTAATAAATAAAGCGTGTTTTAGTAACTTACTAAAAGGCACACAATCAGTAAATCTGAGCAAGAATTCAATCCCAAATCTGTCACACCGAAGTTTAAGCTAGTGCTTGAGATTAATAAAAACAGCACTAAATTAAAAGTTCAGAGATATTTTTTATTTCATACTCTTTCACTAACACTCTTTGGAGATAAATCATTTCATTTATATGGGCCTTAGTTTTTACAACTATAACAGTTGGAAGCTTGACTAGATGATCTGTATGTAGTTTTCCAATTCTAAAATGTTCCACTAATTTGGATTCCTACAATAATTGCTCTTGCAATACATGCATGCTGCCACCAAGTAGCAGTAGAGACTACTAGTTCCTCTTTTATCCCTACTGGGGAGTGCATTTTGACATCAGACTTATCCGTCAATAGTACAACCTGTTAGTGTAACTATAAAATAACAGAATAATCTGGTATTCTCTCCTGCAAAGCAGAAGCTTTACATTGTGTCTGTGAGTCGTATCAGAATCACCTGTAGGTTTTGATACACAGAGGAAATCCAGAACCCACTGAATGAGAATCTTCAGAGACAGGACTTGGGCTTCTGGATTCTGGGGCTCCCATCATTTGTATATTTTATTTCATTTTATTTTTTGCCGATGTACAATATTAGTCACATCCTTTGGAATCTTTAAAAGTTTCTTTTTGTTTTAAATTTTAGAATATTCCATAATCTTCACCTACTTTTCATAAGGTGTTATCTGTTATGTTTATTCGATCTTGTGCTTCTCCTGGTTAAGACTTCATTATTTTTTCTTTTGGGGCCCTGCCTCATGTCTTGGAGGATCTTATTTCCCTGACCTGGGATTGGACCCCAGGGCCCCAGCAGTGAAAGCGCCAAGTTCTAACCACTGGAAAACCAGGGAATTCCCAAGGCTTCGTTTAAAATGACTTCTTTTCCCACTCTAATTCATTCCTGGGATGGAGTTCATGTTTGAACATTAAAGCAACCTGGCATTACCAAAATAAAGCTACTTTGATTCTGATATATGATTGTTTTACATACCATGGGTACAGTTTGTGCTTCTGTTTACACATTTTGCATGCATTTTCAAAAGAGAAACTGGCCTGTGATTCTATTCTTGTAATATTCTTTATAGATTTTGTTTTGTTTTGTTTTTAAGATTCTATCTTTTTTATTTATTTATTTGTGGCTGCTTTGGGTCTTCATTGTTGCACGCGAGCTTTCTGTAGTGGTGGTGAGCGGGAGGCTATTCTTTGTTGTGGTGAGTAGGCTTCTCCTTGCGGTGGCCTGTCTTGTTGTGGAGCACGGGTTCTAGGCATGCAGGCTTCAGTAGTTGCGGCACACGGGCTCAGCAGCTGTGGCTCACAGGCTCCAGAGTGCAGGCTCAGCAGTTGTGGCACGTGGGCGTAGCTGCTCCACGGCATGTGGGATCTTCCCCCACAAGGGCTCGAACCCGTGTCCCCTGCATTGGGAGGTGGATTCTTAACCACTGCACCATCAGGGAAGCCCTTCTTTTTACTTTTGATCTGAAGCTTAGGTTGGCCTTATAAATACTTTGAGCAATATATAGTTTTCTGTTTCCTGGAAGATTTTTATATAAGATTACCAATACTTCTTCCCTAAATATTTGGAAGAAGTTACGTGGAAACCCATTTATCCCTGGAAATCATTTTCTGTAAAGGTACTTAACTATACAAACAACTTTTTGAGTAGATACAGGTGTTTTAGATATTTTTTCTTTGTTGGGTTAGTCTTGTTAGGTTGCATTTGTTAAGAATGTGTAATTTTGGATGAATTTTCAAATTTATAACTATAAAATTATCATAATTTTAACAGCCTTATTGGGATGTAATTTACATACCATAATTTCAACTCTTTTATGTATACAATTCAGTGGTTCTTAGTGTAACCACTAAAAGACTTGTGGAACCATCACGACAATCCAATTGTAGATTTTTGTCCCCTCACAAAAAAACCCATTACACATTAACAAGGTTTTTTCATTCTCCTCAACCCTCTCAGCCCTAGGCAACCACTAATCGACTTCCTGTCTCTACAGAGTGGCTATTCTGGGCACTTCATATAAATGGCACCATACAATATGTGATCTTTTGTGATTGGCTGCTTTAACTTTACATAATGCTTTCATGGTTCATTCATTTTGTAACATGGATCAATATTTCATTCCTTTTTAGAGCTGAATGCTATTCTATTGTACGGCTATTCCACATTTTGTTTCTTCATTTATCAGATTGACATTTGAATTATTTCCACCTTTTGTTTTTAGAAATATGTTTCCCTGAACATTCACGTACAAGCTTTTGTGCAGACATAAGTTTTCATTTCTCTTAGGTATATATTTAGTAATGGAACTGCTGGGTCATAGGGTAACTCGATGTTTAACACTTGCAGGAACTCTCAAGCTGTTTTGTAAAATGGCCGCGCCATTTTACATTCCCACCAGCAATGTATGTGGCTTTTAATCTCTTTTCTTACAGCCTAGCATGTCGTCTATGCTGGGAAACGTTTCACATGTAGTTGAGCAGGATGAGCATTTTACTGTTCGGTTGAGTATTCTCTAGACATTTAGTAGGTCTTGTTAATTCATAGTCTTGTCCAAGTCTTCTATATCGTTGTTGATCTTCTGCCTAATTGTTCTATCCATTATTGACCGTGGAGTACTGAAGCCTCTACCTAATATTGTGCAATTATCTATTTCTTCCTTCAATTCTTCATGGGTTTTGGTATTTTCTTCTTCATGTACTTTGGTTTTATCTTATTCAGGGCAAATATGTTAAAAATTTTGGTATCTTCCCTTTTTTATCATAAAATGTCCCTTTTCATATCTAGTAACTCTTTTGTTTGTTTTAAAGTCTACAGTTTCTGGTATTAGTATAGCCACTTCAGCATGCTTATGGTTGCTATTTGCATGCACCTCTTATGTTTCACTGAACTTTGTGAGAAGGCAGGGCCTGGGAGCTGCGGCCTCACACTCGGGCTCCAGAGGAAGATGTGTGTGACACACCTCAAACTGACCCAAAACACGGAGCAAAACCAGCCATCTAGAGGTCTAAAAGAGAGCCACTGCAGCTACTAGCCCATAGGTCCAAGGAAAATAAATTCTTGTTTATGTAACTGAGTTTTGGGGCGATTTCTTCCAAAGCATTATCACAGCAAGAGCTGACTAACACCACATCCTCCAAATCATTGTTATGTAAATGGCTGCCACCAGGCCTACATGTAAGGTAATTGTGTACTCAAAATGTGAGAATTCTTGAACTCTTGGTGCCTCTCCAACACAATGTACATGGCTCAATTTCCGCCAATAAGTTCACTAATATACCACAAAGATCTCCCTAAACTTTTATTAAATGCAATGCAAAGTTCTTTCTTTTCATTTTCTGCTTTGGCATAGTTAAAATGCTTTTTATCCATGGAAATCAGCTCTTGCTCTTTGGCTTCTGTGGTTAGAGTCTTTTGAACTCTTTGGCTTTTCAGCTCCTAGGCTGTAACGTTTGAATCAGCAAATGCCCCAAGGAGAAAAGCTGCAGCAAATGTCAATCTTGCGTCTGTGTTTCCCTTCTCTCCACAACTTGGGCCACATGTCTTGGTGTCTCTCCAACATTCAGATGCCAGAGAACACATGTGTTCTTACTTTATCCAGGTTTTCTAAAATTTCTTTAGACTTCACCTGATCTCATGTTATTATTGAACTATCATCTCAATTACCACTAGGAAGAAAATTTACAATTTTGAGAGAAAAGGGAACCCTGGTACACTGTTGGTAGGCATGTAAACTGGTGCAGCCACTGTGGAAAACAGTATGGAGGGTTCTCCAAAACCTAAAAAGAGAACTACTATATGACCTCGCAACTCCACTCTTAGGTATAAATCTGAATAAACCAGAAACACGTGATCTCAATAACATGTACTGGAAAAGATACATGCAACCCAATGTTCGCAGCATCCTTATGTACAATTACCAAGATATGGAAGCAACCTAAGTGTCATCAAGAGATGAATAGATAAAGAAGATGTGGTACATATAACCAATGGCATACTACTCAGCCTTACAAAAGAACAAAATTTTGCCATTTGCAGCAACATAGACGGCCTTGGAGGGCATTGTGGTAAGTGAAATAAGTCAAACAGAAACAAATACTGTAGGATATCACCTATATATGGAATCTCAAAAATACAACTATCTAGCAAATATAACAAAACAGAAGGAGAGTTACAGATATAGAGAACAAACTCATGGTTGCCAGCGCAGAGGGGGAGGAGGGGGCAATACAGGGGTCTGGAAGTGAGAGATGTAAACTACTAGGTCCACAATAGGCTCAAGGATGTATTGTACAACACAGGGAATATAGGCAATATTTTGTAATAACTGTAAAGGTAAAGTAACCTTTAAAAAGTATATAAACATGTTTTTAAAAGAAATCATACTGAAAATTGGAAACAATTTAAATATCCATCAACAGGAAAGAGCACATATAAATTATTGTATTTCCGTACATGGGAATCCTACATAGCGAGGAAAGTACGTGAACCAGACAGATCTTTACGTGTCAGCATGCATGAACCTAGCAAAGATAACACTAAATAAAGCAAGTAAGAAGACAAAATATAGAATACTATATGCGGTTTATGAATACTTAAAAATGTAGCATAAATAGAAAGACGTCCATGTCAGTGATGGAGACCCAGTTCAGAAGAGTGGTTACCCAGGGTCAGCTGGGGAGTGGCTGTGTTTGGGAAAGTGGTCACACCAGACTCTTCAACAGGAATGGAAATGTTTCAGTTCACACGCTGGCTGGAAGACAGAGGAGTGTCTGCGATGTTATAATGTGAGCATCTAGGGGATCTGATGCGCGGGAGCTGGTAGAGGGTGGAGGCATCCAGAAGGTGGTGGTAGAAGACGAACGTTGTACACAGAACGCCTAAGGCCTGACCAGAGGACAACCACTGTTCTAGAAACTGGACACAAATCCAACTTCTACGGCCAGCCCTAAAAGACAAACTGCGGCATATTTAAAATTTTAAGACTTTATGTGAGCAAAATTAGATTCAATTCAGGCACCACCAAAGTGGAAGCGGTGAGGAGCACTCCAGCCACAGGAGCTGCAGAGATGCTTATTTTAAAAGAGCAGAAGCAAAGCAAGGAAATGACTGATTTGCTATAGCTTTAAAGCCTAGTTGGTGGTTTGTGACTGGCTGTCCTCAGCGGTGTCCGTCACCCTGAGACGTTGACGGGCTTAGATTTTCCTTGCTTTACATAGGCGGCCGCATCACTAGAGCCACCACAGTCTAACGGCCCCCTGCAGGGTTAATTTACTAACACCAATTGTCTGAGTCATTCCTCTTACTCAGTCACTTCACTTCCTACGCCTCAGTTTCTCTTCTGTAAAGTGGACATTCAGTAGTAAATTCTCTGTGGAGGTGTCAGTGCAAAACAAAGTGATTATTAGTAACCATGATCATGTCCTGAATACACTGAACACGTCACTGTTTGCCAACCACCGTGTCAAGTCAGCAGAGACAACAGAAATTAAGAGCTCTCCGCAAAAATTCACACACCCGTGCACCAGGTAACGGACCACAGGTAGACGTTCACTCAGCCTTTCATGTGTCCCTCACGGAGTGCACGCTCTCTCCTAGGCGGGGTGATCACAGACACTTAGCGGCAGTTTAATGACTTTTTAAATGCGTTGATACAACCATGTCTCACTTTTGTTTGGATCAGTCAGCAAACACTTTTTGTAAACCCCATACTCTCCACACCTCCTACCTTTCGCGCCACCCTAGTCTCGAATCTCCTGCCCCTGCTCCTCAGGCTGGGTCCCCATGGGAGGCGGGGCTGCGTGCTGACACACTGAGGAGCGGGCGGAGGTCTTCGATCCCCGCCCACACAGCGCTGCCCACAGGTTTGAACCGCAGCGCGGAGAGCGAAGAGGTCTGAGCCAACATGAGCACGGCATCGAGGGGCCTGCCTAGCTGGGGCCAGTGGCCCTGTGTCTTCTGCCTGCAATGCGGGTCCTGCGCATGCTGCACCTGAGGGGCCGTGAGGCGAGCAGGGGCCACCAGGCAGGTGTGGACATCGTGTCCGCAGCCAGGGTCCCCGAGGCCATGCTGCGGCAATGATCACTTGCTGAAGCTGAGCCGCGACAGTGCGGGCATATATAAGGGAAGTGCTGGAGAAAAACAGCAAGCAGGGAAGGGAGATGGAGATGGTTAGATGCTAGGAGGAGGCTGCTAGCTGAAACTAAGTGATCCCTGAGGACTTTCTGGGGAAGATAAAATTTAAGAGGGAGCAAGGAGCATATCTGGGAAGTGAATAGTACAGGTAGAGGGAACAGTCCGATGGAAAGTCAATGAGGCTAGAGTAGGCTGGAGTACCCAAGGAGCAGAAAGGATGGCAGTGTGTGGAAAACAGAGCAAGCAAAGTGGAGAGGAGAAGGAAACAGTCAGACACGAAACAGAGGTCCACATTTCTAGGGCTCTGGAGGCACTTTGAGGACTTTGATTCTTCTGTGAAGAAGCCATTGAAGAGATTTCAGTGACATGATCTGACTTATGTTTTAACAGGATCTCTCTGGATGCCATGTTGATTAGAGAGTGTAGGAGAGTAAGGACAAGCCCCAGAAGACCAAGAGTTGATTCAAAGACGTGATTACTCAAACATGGTCCCCCTCCTCAGTGAGGACGCAGAGCAGGAATCGGCAAATCATGGCCACAAATCAAATCAGGCTCTCAGCCTGGATCTGTGGGACTGTGAGCTAATAATGGTTCTCACATTTAGAAAGCTTGTTGAAGAAGAAAGAGGAGAAGCTACAGAAGCTGTATATGGCCCACAAAGCCTAAGATATTTAAAATCCAGAAAATGCTTTCCAACACCTGATGTAAAGCATGTGGCTCGTAGGAGGTGCTCAACAAAATTTGGAAGAGGAATACAAGTGTCAATTAGTTCCTGAAAACACTGTAAAGTGATAGGTGTCAAGAAACATTTATCCCTTCACCCTTAACCTTCACAAATGATGCCATTTCCATCGAGCTATTGAAAAATATATGCTGGCTTTCAAAACAATAAACCAGGGGCCATTTTATCACATAAGTAAGGTCATAAACAACTGTCGAGTAAAGTTGAAATAGCAACAAATCAAATAATAACAAAAAACATTTTTATAGATTTTTAAGCCTTACAAAGCATTTTCATGTTCATTCTCTAATTTAATCCTCAAATCTACTCCATGAGGTAGTTATTATTTTCCCTTTAGAAATGACCACATATTCCAATCCTCAGTGATTGCCCACGAAAAGCTGAAATCTTGAGTGTCACATCTATTAATGCCAAGGTTGGGTTTTTTTCCCATGGGAACATTGGATGCTAAAATCCACAGGGATTTTCAGCTCAAGATGGCAGACAAGGAAACATATTCACTTTCTGTTCCTCCTGAAACCATATTTAAACAATACTGTAGAAATACCAAACTTAATCAACCAATCAAAGCCAAGACATTTTGGAAGTCATCCACCACAGAAAGATTTCAACACATTTCGAGAAGGCAAACAATGAAATGGAGGAGCCATGAATAAAATAATGAAGAAAAGACTAACCCTAAGTAAGGTCTGCACAAAGCCAGTCAGCTTTGGCTGAGCTCTGGTTGTAGTAAAGGGCAGAGGAAAGAAGAGGGGCTGAAAACAAGGAGACAAAAGTTATTTTAGGAAAAAAAGATCATTTAATGAGCTCCAGGGAACACTCAGCCTGCTGCCCTACTAACTCATGAATTACAATGGATTGTTGGTAAGCAAGATGAGAAAACAGGGAAGAAACCAAACAAACAAAAATCAAGACATTGTTTCTTACTGAACTCTCCTCAAATGAGATCGAGGAATTAGGGTTCAATGCCACAGCTGTAAATCATTTCTGCTCTTGGAGAGGTTAGAAAGGGCTTATAATATTTACCCTTTTCTTTCAGACATAATTTAGGTGTGAGCAAAAGCTTTTTGTGTCCTCCAACCCCAAAGTTTATTGGGGATGGAAGTCCAAATTTGCTGTGACATACCATAAAAAGAATCTCACGAGCAGAGGGTCCAACTAATTCTGGAATATATGAATTATGCCCAGTCTTATTTTCCATACACTTTGAACAAAACTATAGAAATACATTTTGACTGATCTATACGATTCTGGGTTCTGAAACTTCTACATGTCACCTGTGTGATACATAACACACAATGTCAGCCCCAGGAGAGAGAAAACACTCCAATGAAGCAAGCCAAAGACACAAGTTTTAAACAAGGTCAAGTGATGTGTAGACCATCAGCTTCCAGCTCCTGAATAAAAACACATGTTGCCCTCGTCCTAGACACCCAAGAGTACGTCTCTTCTCTTGGGCATAAGAATCTCTCGAGTTACATATGTGTAATAAAGAGTGGACCCAGCTGGCATACTCACAATGACCAAATTGTGTTGATCGTACTTTAAACCAATACATCGCTCCACGCTGAAGTTGCAATAAAGGATATATTGGCTTTCTAGACATGAATGAGACGCCTTGCTGGATATACTCCAGGAAGGCCAGAGAAACTGGCTTCTAATCCATACGGAACAATTCACTGGTGAATTTCTTTCAGGATAGCCCATGATTTATCTAGACTATAATCTTTACATATCTGGATCCTTCAAACTAGACAAAGGGAAAATCCGGCCTTCAAGCCTCAGTTAGACATGTGGAATGGCAGCACCAATGGTAGCACCAGCTGACAACCGGTTGTCCCTGACCTGTATCTTCTGAGATTAGAACACAGTGCGGTGGATGACCAATTCATGTGTTGAACAGAACAAGACCTCCCACAGGGCAGTGTAGCTGTTCGTTACAGGTATGGCACTTAGGGCTAAGTACCATAAGGACTACAAGAAAAAATGAAAAACAAGGAACACATGAAGCATATATGATAAGGGGGCACCACAGTCCAGAACACGAGCTCTGGAATCACACAGGCTTGCTTCGAATCCCAGCTAAGCCACTACCATCTGTATACCCTGAAGAACAGTGCAAGGTTTAAATGTTGTCTGACCAAATTTCAAAAGAGAAGTGAAGAAAGAACCTACCTGCCAGGAAGGGACATCGTGGGGTGCAGCATGCAGTCGGATCAGGGCTCTGCATCTCCTGCTCAGAAACCTTCGCCACCTGGCTCACGGTGATGCTGGCAGCTGAGCAGCCCTGGAGAAGGCGATCCTGTCTCCAGGCCTCGCAGAGAAGCTGGGGAGGTCCCCGGAGGAGGTGGCCCACACCCTGGCAAGCTCTGGGTGCCTCCTGCCCTCAGCTCTGAGCAGCCTCTGGCCTCTGGGCCCCGTAGTGGGGAAGGGCTGGCCGATACATACGCACAGCTGAGGGGCCTGCAGAGCCGGTGCCCAGGCAGGGTGAGCTCTGAAGGAGAAGGCTTCCACAGTCCCCAACAGTCTCTGCATGGTGGCCCATCCCGTGCCAAACACCTGCCACCCACAGCGAGAAGACCCAGCCACTAGAAAGTCCACAAGGGGCCCCGCCTTTTGCCTTTGGGCTGGGGTTTCTCCACCAGCTGGGCTCGCATGTGCCCCCTGACTCACCCCCTGCCCCGCCCGCCCTTTCTCTGTGACACGTACAATGGACATGTCACAGAGGCAGGCGGAGCCGTCAGATATAAAAGGAGTGAGAAGCTCTCCCACTGTCACTCTCTGCTCTCAGATCAGGCACGCAGCAGCTCTGATATGGAACCCATGGACACCACACCTCCTTCCCACGCCATCATCTACCATTCTGCTCCTGTTTTCCCCAGCACACCATTTACGCCTTTGCCGGGCATTGGTGCTTCAGCAGGCAGCACGTCTGGCCCCGAACCTATGGACACCACGCCTCCTTCCCACGCTGTCATCTTCCGTTCTGCTCCTGTTTTCTCCAGCACCCCATTTACGGCTTTGGCGGGCATCGGTGCTTCAGCAGGCAGCACCTCAGACCCCGAACCTATGGACACCACACCTCCTTCCCACGCCGTCATCTTCCATTCTGCTCCTGCTTTCTCCAGCACCTGTTCACGGCTTTGGCGGTCACGGCGTTGACGGGCATCGGTGCTTCGGCAGGCAGCACGTCTCACACCAAAGCTACGGACACCTCACCTCCTTTACAGGCTGACAAGACCCAACAGATAGACCAACACTTCAAAGTTATGACAGAAAGTTGAGTAAGGTATACATTTGCAATTTCATTTATTATTATTAAAAAGCACAACTGTAGTGCTTAGACTATAACAAGCACTATTCTAAGTTCTTACCAAATATTAACCCACATATTCCTCATAATGGCAACCCTATAGGCAGGTAATGTTCTTTTTTTTTTGTGGTACGCAGGCCTCTCACTGTCGTGGCCTCTCCCGCTGCCGATCACAGGCTCTGGACGTGCGGGCTCAGCAGCCATGGCTCACGGGCCCAACCGCTCCACGGCATGTCGGATCCTCCCGGACCGGGGCATGAACCCGTGCCCCCTGCATCAGCAGGCGGACTCCCAACCACTGCACCACTATGGAAGCCCGGCAGGTCATATTCGTAATATTCACTTTTGGGGGAAACTGAGGCCCAGAGACGTTGAATAGCTTGCCTAATGCCACACAGTAAGTAGGTGGCAAAAACCCAGGAGTAAAACCAGACCGTCTAGACTTTCATCACTTTGCTGTGTCACCTTATTATAAGTTGTGGTTAGGGAAGGGACTAAATTGGCAAGACTCTGAACTCAAAGGAGAAGGGAGAAATGAGAAAATGAGTGATCCTAGAAACTAGAGAAGATTTAGGCTCAGAAATTTCTGATGATGAGACCCGGAAGATCAAGAACTTGGTTGGAATACTAACTTGGGGTAGTATCTGAATCCACTGAGAAATGGTTTTGTTTCGTGTAAAATTTAGAAAGGCCAGTTGGATGAAGATTAATGAAGAAAAAAGAAGGAAGGAAAAGGAAAAGGTGCCTTAAGTGAGACATAACCACTTCACTCTAAGTACTAGGGGTGTGGTCCTGTGGGAAAGGATGGAGCTCTCTCTACCAGGTTTGTCACCAGGATGAACAAGGAGAAACATGGCAAGCATTGTACTCGTTTTGATGATCCCCCAAAACCACGGCTTCAGTTTCCAAGAATGACCTACGGTAGCATAACTACTGTGTGTCAGACATGCCACTAAGTGTGTTTCCAGTCACACATTTTAATTGGAGAAAAGGATCAATAGTCTATCTACCTCAGATCACACAGAGGGTGGGGGAGCCCGTTTTTAAACCATCTGCCTCCAATTCCAGGTGCCAGGAGCCAGACTCAGCCTACAGGTCTCTTCTGCTCACCTGGAAGTGAAACCATGCGTCATGATTAGTGAAATCCTGTCTTCACTCATCAAGGTACCTTGAACACTTGCACGTCCTCCAAGTAGCATGTAGCATAAGCAAAAAGATGTTTGCCCCGGTATTGTCCAGGAACTTGGAATCAGCTGTGCCTAGGTAGGCGGAGCTGGTTTAGAGTGGAGAGGACCACCGATCTTCCACCTGGGCAAGTGCCTTTTGGCCTTCTGCCATCAGAGGGCCAAAATCTCCAGCCTGAGAATGTGCTGAGCCCTGTAGACTATTACACCAGCTCAGAACAATGAGGAGCACATCTTTGTCCAATCACCTTGCCTCAAGCTCCCCATGACCCATACTGCCCTGCTTCTTTATTCTTTATCCCACAGATACCCCAAGCCCCTTGCTTTCGGGAAGGAGGATTGGAGACCTATTTTCACGTCACTTCCTCGCATGGCTGCCCTGTGAATAAACCTCCTCTTTGCTGCAAACCTCAGCATCTCAGTGTTTTGGCTTGCTGCGCCTCAGACACAATGGTTGGGAGCAGTGGTAAAGGTCCCTTGCCTGTAAGGGAAGCTGGTAGGGCCTAGTAGTCACTTTGTGGATGTTTTCTCCTCCCGGGGGGCAGACGTCCTGCTCTTCCGGAAAGGGAGAAATGCAGGAGCTGGACCCTTGCCCTCAGCATCACCGTCACCTAGGAGCTTCTTAGCAGGACAGAATCCAGGCCCCACCCAGAACTACTGAATACCAGCCTGCATTTAACAAGATCCCCAAGGGAGGCACACCCATGTGAAATTTGGAGAGGCACCAAGCTGTCATCCTCTTCTCCGCAGCTAATGAAAACCAAGCAAAGATTCATCCCAAGCCTACTCTGCCTCAGTCAATTGGATATCATATGAGCTCATTTAATCCTCCCCAGAACCTGCAAATGAGACTGCACATGCCACGGAGCAACTAAGACCGTGTGCCACAACTACCAAGCCTGCGCTCTAGAGCCCGTGATCCAAAACTACTGAAGCCCACACACCTACACTCCATGCTCAGCAACAACGAGAAGCCACCCCAATGAGAAGCCTGCGCACTGCAACAAAGAGTAGCCCCCGCTCACTGCAACTAGAGAAAGCCCGCACACAGCAATGAAGAGCCTATGCAGCCAAAAATAAATAAATAAATAAACCTGTTACAAAATAAACCGTGTTTTAGTAACTTACTAAAAGGCACACAATCAGTCAATCTGAGCAAGAATTCAATCCCAAATCTGTCACACTGAAGTTTAAGCTAGTACTTGAGATTAATAAAAACAGCACTAAATTAAAAGTTCAGAGATATTTTTTATTTCATACTCTTTCACTAACACTCCTTGAAGATAAATCATTTCATTTATATGGGCCTTCGTTTTTACAACTATAACAGTTGGAAGCTTGACTAGATGATCTGTATGTAGTTTTCCAATTCTAAAATGTTCCACTAATTTGGATTCCTACAATAATTGCTCTTGCAATACATGCATGCTGCCACCAAGTAGCAGTAGAGACTACTAGTTCCTTTTTTATCCCTAGTGGGGAGTGCATTTTGACATCAGACTTATCCGTCAATAGTACAACCTGTTAGTATAACTATAAAATAACAGAATAATCTGGTATTCTCTCCTGCAAAGCAGAAGCTTTACATTGTGTCTGTGAGTCGTATCAGAATCACCTGTAGGTTTTGACACACAGAGGAAATCCAGGACCCACTGAATGAGAATCTTCAGAGAGAGGACTTGGGCTTCTGGATTCTGGGGCTCCCATCATTTGTATATTTTATTTCATTTTATTTTTTGCCTATGTACAATATTAGTCACATCCTTTGGAATCTTTAAAAGTTTCTTTTTGTTTTAAATTTTAGAATATTCCATAATCTTCACCTACTTTTCATAAGGTGTTATCTGTTATGTTTATTCGATCTTGTGCTTCTCCTGGTTAAGACTTCATTATTTTTTTTTTTGGGGCCCTGCCTCATGTCCTGGAGGATCTTATTTCCCTGACCTGGGATTGGACCCCAGGGCCCCAGCAGTGAAAGCGCCAAGTTCTAACCACTGGAAAACCAGGGAATTCCCAAGGCTTCGTTTAAAATGACTTCTTTTCCCACTCTAATTCATTCCTGGGATGGAGTTCATGTTTGAACATTAAAGCAACCTGGCATTACCAAAATAAAGCTACTTTGATTCTGATATATGATTGTTTTACATACCATGGGTACAGTTTGTGCTTCTGTTTACACATTTTGCATGCATTTTCAAAAGAGAAACTGGCCTGTGATTCTATTCTTGTAATATTCTTTATAGATTTTGTTTTGTTTTGTTTTTAAGATTCTATCTTTTTTATTTATTTATTTGTGGCTGCTTTGGGTCTTCATTGTTGCACGCGAGCTTTCTGTAGTTGTGGTGAGCGGGGGGCTATTCTTTGTTGTGGTGAGTAGGCTTCTCCTTGCGGTGGCCTGTCTTGTTGTGGAGCACGGGTTCTAGGCATGCAGGCTTCAGTAGTTGCGGCACACGGGCTCAGCAGCTGTGGCTCACAGGCTCCAGAGCGCAGGCTCAGCAGTTGTGGCACGTGGGCGTAGCTGCTCCACGGCATGTGGGATCTTCCCCCACAAGGGCTCGAACACGTGTCCCCTGCATTGGGAGGTGGATTCTTAACCACTGCACCATCAGGGAAGCCCTTCTTTTTACTTTTGATCTGAAGCTTAGGTTGGCCTTATAAATACTTTGAGCAATATATAGTTTTCCGTTTCCTGGAAGATTTTTATGTAAGATTACCAATACTTCTTCCCTAAATATTTGGAAGAAGTTACGTGGAAACCCATTTATCCCTGGAAATCATTTTCTGTAAAGGTACTTAACTATACAAACAACTTTTTGAGTAGATACAGGTGTTTTAGATATTTTTTCTTTGTTGGGTTAGTCTTGTTAGGTTGCATTTGTTAAGAATGTGTAATTTGGGATGAATTTTCAAATTTATAACTATAAAATTATCATACTTTTAACAGCTTTATTGGGATGTCATTTACATACCATAATTTCAACTCTTTTATGTATACAATTCAGTGGTTCTTAGTGTAACCACTAAAAGACTTGTGGAACCATCACGACAATCCAATTGTAGATTTTTGTCCCCTCACAAAAAACCCATTACACATTAACAAGGTTTTTTCATTCTCCTCAACCCTCTCAGCCCTAGGCAACCACTAATCGACTTCCTGTCTCTACAGAGTGGCTATTCTGGGCACTTCATATAAATGGCACCATACAATATGTGATCTTTTGTGATTGGCTGCTTTAACTTTACATAATGCTTTCATGGTTCATTCATTTTGTAACATGGATCAATATTTCATTCCTTTTTAGAGCTGAATGCTATTCTATTGTACGGCTATTCCACATTTTGTTTCTTCATTTATCAGATTGACATTTGAATTATTTCCACCTTTTGTTTTTAGAAATATGTTTCCCTGAACATTCACGTACAAGCTTTGGTGCAGACATAAGTTGTCATTTCTCTTAGGTATATATTTAGTAATGGAACTGCTGGGTCATAGGGTAACTCGATGTTTAACACTTGCAGGAACTCTCAAGCTGTTTTGTAAAATGGCCGCGCCATTTTACATTCCCACCAGCAATGTATGTGGCTTTTAATCTCTTTTCTTACAGCCTAGCATGTCGTCTATGCTGGGAAACGTTTCACATGTAGTTGAGCAGGATGAGCATTTTACTGTTCGGTTGAGTATTCTCTAGACATTTAGTAGGTCTTGTTAATTCATAGTCTTGTCCAAGTCTTCTATATCGCTGTTGATCTTCTGCCTAATTGTTCTATCCATTATTGACCGTGGAGTACTGAAGCCTCTACCTAATATTGTGCAATTATCTATTTCTTCCTTCAATTCTTCATGGGTTTTGGTATTTTCTTCTTCATGTACTTTGGTTTTATCTTATTCAGGGCAAATATGTTAAAAATTTTGGTATCTTCCCTTTTTTATCATAAAATGTCCCTTTTCATATCTAGTAACTCTTTTGTTTGTTTTAAAGTCTATATTTTCTGGTATTAGTATAGCCACTTCAGCATGCTTATGGTTGCTATTTGCATGCACCTCTTATGTTTCACTGAACTTTGTGAGAAGGCAGGGCCTGGGAGCTGTGGCCTCACACTCGGGCTCCAGAGGAAGATGTGTGTGACAGACCTCAAACTGACCCAAAACACGGAGCAAAACCAGCCATCTAGAGGTCTAAAAGAGAGCCACTGCAGCTACTAGCCCATAGGTCCAAGGAAAATAAATTCTTGTTTATGTAACTGAGTTTTGGGGCGATTTCTTCCAAAGCATTATCACAGCAAGAGCTGACTAACACCACATCCTCCAAATCATTGTTATGTAAATGGCTGCCACCAGGCCTACATGTAAGGTAATTGTGTACTCAAAATGTGAGAATTCTTGAACTCTTGGTGCCTCTCCAACACAATGTACATGGCTAAATTTCCGCCAATAAGTTCACTAATATACCACAAAGATCTCCCTAAACTTTTATTAAATGCAATGCAAAGTTCTTTCTTTTCATTTTCTGCTTTGGCATAGTTAAAATGCTTTTTATCCATGGAAATCGGCTCTTGCTCTTTGGCTTCTGTGGTTAGAGTCTTTTGAACTCTTTGGCTTTTCAGCTCCTAGGCTGTAACGTTTGAATCAGCAAATGCCCCAAGGAGAAAAGCTGCAGCAAATGTCAAGCTTGCGTCCGTGTTTCCCTTCTCTCCACAACTTGGCCCACATGTCTTGGTGTCTCTCCAACATTCAGATGCCAGAGAACACATGTGTTCTTACTTTATCCAGGTTTTCTAAAATTTCTTTAGACTTCACCTGATCTCATGTTATTATTGAACTATCATCTCAATTACCACTAGGAAGAAAATTTACAATTTTGAGAGAAAAGGGAACCCTGGTACACTGTTGGTAGGGATGTAAACTGGTGCAGCCACTGTGGAAAACAGTATGGAGGGTTCTCCAAAACCTAAAAAGAGAACTACTATATGACCTCGCAACTCCACTCTTAGGTATAAATCTGAATAAACCAGAAACACGTGATCTCAATAACATGTACTGGAAAAGATACATGCAACCCAATGTTCGCAGCATCCTTGTGTACAATTACCAAGATATGGAAGCAACCTAAGTGTCATCAAGAGATGAATAGATAAAGAAGATGTGGTACATATAACCAATGGCATACTACTCAGCCTTACAAAAGAACAAAATTTTGCCATTTGCAGCAACATAGACGGCCTTGGAGGGCATTGTGGTAAGTGAAATAAGTCAAACAGAAACAAATACTGTAGGATATCACCTATATATGGAATCTCAAAAATACAACTATCTAGCAAATATAACAAAACAGAAGGAGAGTTACAGATATAGAGAACAAACTAATGGTTGCCAGCGCAGAGGGGGAGGAGGGGGCAATACAGGGGTCTGGAAGTGAGAGATGTAAACTACTAGGTCCACAATAGGCTCAAGGATGTATTGTACAACACAGGGAATATAGGCAATATTTTGTAATAACTGTAAATGTAAAGTAACCTTTAAAAAGTATATAAACATGTTTTTAAAAGAAATCATACTGAAAATTGGAAACAATTTAAATATCCATCAACAGGAAAAAACACATATGAATTATTGTATTTCCGTACATGGGAATCCTACATAGCGAGGAAAGTACGTGAACCAGACAGATCTTTACGTGTCAGCATGCATGAACCTAGCAAAGATAACACTAAATACCATATGCTAACACACATATACGGAATTTAAAAAAAAATATGGCATGAAGTACCTAGGGGTAAAACGGGAATAAAGACACAGACCTACTTGAGAATGGACTTGAGGATATGGGGAGGGGGAACGGTAAGCTGTGACAAAGCGAAAGAGAGGCATGGACATATATACACTATCAAACGTGGGGTAGATAGATGGTGGGAAGCGGCCGCATGGCACAGGGAGATCAGCTCGGTGCTTTGTGACCGCCTGGAGGGGTGGGATGGGGTGGGTGGGAGGGAGGGAGATGCATGAGGGAAGGGATGTGGGAACAGATGTATGTGTATGACTGATTCACTTTGTTATAAAGCAGAAACTAATAAAAAAAATTGTGTAAAAAAAAAAAAAAAGATGGCAGACAAGGAAACATATTCACTTTCTGTTCCGCCTGAAACCATATTTAAACAATACTGTAGAAATACCAAACTTAATCAACCAATCAAAGCCAAGACATTTTGGAAGTCATCCACCACAGAAAGATTTCAACACATTTCGAGAAGGCAAACAATGAAATGGAGGAGCCATGAATAAAATAATGAAGAAAAGACTAACCCTAAGTAAGGTCTGCACAAAGCCAGTCAGCTTTGGCTGAGCTCTGGTTGTAGTAAAGGGCAGAGGAAAGAAGAGGGGCTGAAAACAAGGAGACAAAAGTTATTTTAGGAAAAAAAGATCATTTAATGAGCTCCAGGGAACACTCAGCCTGCTGCCATACTAACTCATGAATTACAATGGATTGTTGGTAAGCAAGATGAGAAAACAGGGAAGAAACCAAACAAACAAAAATCAAGACATTGTTTCTTACTGAACTCTCCTCAAATGAGATCGAGGAATTAGGGTTCAATGCCACAGCTGTAAATCATTTCTGCTCTTGGAGAGGTTAGAAAGGGCTTATAATATTTACCCTTTTCTTTCAGACATAATTTAGGTGTGAGCAAAAGCTTTTTGTGTCCTCCAACCCCAAAGTTTATTGGGGATGGAAGTCCAAATTTGCTGTGACATACCATAAAAAGAATCTCACGAGCAGAGGGTCCAACTAATTCTGGAATATATGAATTATGCCCAGTCTTATTTTCCATACACTTTGAACAAAACTATAGAAATACATTTTGACTGATCTATACGATTCTGGGTTCTGAAACTTCTACATGTCACCTGTGTGATACATAACACACAATGTCAGCCCCAGGAGAGAGAAAACACTCCAATGAAGCAAGCCAAAGACACAAGTTTTAAACAAGGTCAAGTGATGTGTAGACCATCAGCTTCCAGCTCCTGAATAACAACACATGTTTCCCTTGTCCTAGACAACCAAGAGTACGTCTCCTCTCTTGGGCATAAGAATCTCTCGAGTTACATATGTGTAATAAAGAGTGGACCCAGCTGGCCTACTCACAATGACCAAGTTGTGTTGATCGTACTTTAAACCAATACATCGCTCCACGCTGAAGTTGCAATAAAGGATATATTGGCTTTCTAGACATGAATGAGACGCCTTGCTGGATATACTCCAGGAAGGCCAGAGAAACTGGCTTCTAATCCATACGGAACAATTCACTGGTGAATTTCTTTCAGGATAGCCCATGATTTATCTAGAATATAATCTTTACATATCTGGATCCTTCAAACCAGACAAAGGGAAAATCCGGCCTTCAAGCCTCAGTTAGACATGTGGAATGGCAGCACCAATGGTAGCACCAGCTGACAACCGGTGGTCCCTGACCTGTATCTTCTGAGATTAGAACACAGTGCGGTGGATGACCAATTCATGTGTTGAACAGAAGAAGACCTCCCACAGGGCAGTGTAGCTGTTCGTTACAGGTATGGCACTTAGGGCTAAGTACCATAAGGACTACAAGAAAAAATGAAAAACAAGGAACACATGAAGCATATATGATAAGGGGGCACCACAGTCCAGAACACGAGCTCTGGAATCACACAGGCTTGCTTCGAATCCCGGCTAAGCCACTACCATCTGTATACCCTGAAGAACAGTGCAAGGTTTAAGTGTTGTCTGACCAAATTTCAAAAAAGAAGTGAAGAAAGAACCTACCTGCCAGGAAGGGACATCGTGGGGTGCAGCATGCAGTCGGATCAGGGCTCTGCATCTCCTGCTCAGAAACCTTCGCCACCTGGCTCACGGTGATGCTGGCAGCTGAGCAGCCCTGGAGAAGGCGATCCTGTCTCCAGGCCTCGCAGAGAAGCTGGGGAGGTCCCCGGAGGAGGTGGCCCACACCCTGGCAATCTCTGGGTGCCTCCTGCCCTCAGCTCTGAGCAGCCTCTGGCCTCTGGGCCCCGTAGTGGGGAAGGGCTGGCCGATACATACGCGCAGCTGAGGGGCCTGCAGAGCCGGTGCCCAGGCAGGGTGAGCTCTGAAGGAGAAGGCTTCCACAGTCCCCAACAGTCTCTGCATGGTGGCCCATCCCGTGCCAAACACCTGCCACCCACAGCGAGAAGACCCAGCCACTAGAACGTCCAGAAGGGGCCCCGCCTTTTGCCTCTGGGCTGGGGTTTCTCCACCAGCTGGGCTCGCATGTGCCCTCTGCCTCACCCCCTGCCCCGCCCGCCCTTTCTCTGTGACACGTACAATGGACATGTCACAGAGGCAGGCGGAGCCGTCAGATATAAAAGGAGTGAGAAGCTCTCCCACTGTCACTCTCTGCTCTCAGATCAGGCACACAGCAGCTCTGATATGGAACCCATGGACACCACACCTCCTTCCCACGCCATCATCTACCATTCTGCTCCTGTGTACCCCAGCACCCCATTTACGCCTTTGCCGGGCATCGGTGCTTCAGCAGGCAGCACGTCTGACCCCAAACCTATGGACACCACGCCTCCTTCCCACGCCATCATCTTCCGTTCTGCTCCTGTTTTCTCCAGCACCCCATTTACGGCTTTGGCGGGCATCGGTGCTTCAGCAGGCAGCACCTCAGGCCCCGAACCTATGGACACCACACCTCCTTCCCACGCCGTCATCTTCCATTCTGCTCCTGCTTTCTCCAGCACCCGTTCATGGCTTTGGCGGTCACGGCGTTGACGGGCATCAGTGTTTCGGCAGGCAGCATGTCTCACACCAAAGGTACGGACACCTCTCCTCCTTTACAGGCTGACAAGTCCCAACAGATAGACCAACACTTCAAAGTTATGACAGAAAGTTGAGTAAGGTATACATTTGCAATTTCATTTATTATTATTAAAAAGCACAACTGTAGTGCTTAGACTATAACAAGTACTATTCTAAGTTCTTACCAAATATTAACCCACATATTCCTCATAATGGCAACCCTATAGGCAGGTAATGTTCTTTTTTTTTGTGGTACGCAGGCCTCTCACTGTTGTGGCCTCTCCTGCTGCAGATCACATGCTCTGGACACGCAGGCTCAGTGGCCATGGCTCACGGGCCCAGCCGCTCCACGGCATGTGGGATCCTCCCGGACAGGGGCACAAACCCGTGCCCCCTGCATCAGCAGGCGGACTCCCAACCACTGCACCACTATGGAAGCCCGGCAGGTAATATTCATAATATTCACTTTTGGGGGGAAACTGAGGCCCAGAGACGTTGAATAGCTTGCCTAATGCCACACAGTAAGTAGGTGGCAAAAACCCAGGAGTAAAACCAGACCGTCTAGACTTTCATCACTTTGCTGTGTCACCTTATTATAAGTTGTGGTTAGGGAAGGGACTAAATTGGCAAGACTCTGAACTGAAAGGAGAAGGGAGAATGAGACAGTGAGTGATCCTAGAAACTAGAGAAGATTTAGGCTCAGAAATTTCTGATGATGAGACCCGGAAGATCAAGAACTTGGTTGGAATACTAACTTGGGGTAGTATCTGAATCCATTGAGAAATGGTTTTGTTTCGTGTAAAATTTAGAAAGGCCAGTTGGATGAAGATTAATGAAGAAAAAAGAAGGAAGGAAAAGGAAAAGGTGCCTTAAGTGAGACATAACCACTTCACTCTAAGTACTAGGGGTGTGGTCCTGTGGGAAAGGATGGAGCTCTCTCTACCAGGTTTGTCACCAGGATGAACAAGGAGAAACATGGCAAGCATTGTACTCGTTTTGATGATCCCTCAAAACCACGGCTTCAGTTTCCAAGAATGACCTACGGTAGCATAACTACTGTGTGTCAGACATGCCACTAAGTGTGTTTCCAGTCACACATTTTAATTGTGTGTCTATCTACCTCAGATCACACAGAGGGTGGGGGAGCCCGTTTTTAAACCATCTGCCTCCAATGCCAGGTGCCAGGAGCCAGACTCAGCCTACAGGTCTCTTCTGCTCACCTGGAAGTGAAACCATGTGTCATGATTAGTGAAATCCTGTCTTCACTCATCAAGGTATCTTGAACACTTGCACGTCCTCCAAGTAGCACGTAGCATAAGCAAAAATATGTTTGCCCCGGTATTGTCCAGGAACTTGGAATCAGCTGTGCCTAGGTAGGCGGAGCTGGTTTAGAGTGGAGAGGACCACCGATCTTCCACCTGGGCAAGTGCCTTTTGGCCTTCTGCCATCAGAGGGCCAAAATCTCCAGCCTGAGAATGTGCTGAGCCCTGTAGACTATTACACCAGCTCAGAACAATGAGGAGCACATCTTTGTCCAATCACCTTGCCTCAAGCTCCCCATGACCCATACTGCCCTGCTTCTTTATTCTTTATCCCACAGATACCCCAAGCCCCTTGCTTTCGGGAAGGAGGATTGGAGACCTATTTTCACGTCACTTCCTCGCATGGCTGCCCTGTGAATAAACCTCCTCTTTGCTGCAAACCTCAGCATCTCAGTGTTTTGGCTTGCTGTGCCTCAGACACAATGGTTGGGAGCACTGGTAAAGGTCCCTTGCTTGTAAGGGAAGCTGGTGTCTAGTAGTCACTTTGTGGATGTTTTCTCCTCCCGGGGGGCAGACGTCCTGCTCTTCTGGAAAGGGAGAAATGCAGGAGCTGGACCCTTGCCCTCAGCATCACCGTCACCTAGGAACTTCTTAGAAGGACAGAATCCAGGCCCCACCCAGAACTACTGAATACCAGCCTGCATTTAACAAGATCCCCAAGGGAGGCACACCCATTTGAAATTTGGAGAGGCACCAAGCTGTCATCCTCTTCTCCGCAGCTAATGAAAACCAAGCAAAGATTCATCCTGAGCCTACTCTGCCTCAGTCAATTGGATATCATATGAGCTCATTTAATCCTCCCCAGAACCTGCAAATGAGACTGCACATGCCATGGAGCAAGTAAGACTGTGTGAAACAACTACTCAGCCTGCGCTCTAGAGCCCGTGAACCACAACTACTGAAGCTGAAGCTCACGAGCGTTCACACCTATGCCTCTTACAAAGTCAGCTGTTTAGCTAAACATGAGCTTATGTTCTAAATTTACACAATAATGAAGAAATCAGCTACAAGTGGAGACAATCAGAAAAAACAATCAATATCAGAATTAGATTCCCAAGGCCATCCATCTGATGTTGGAATAATCAGGTGCAAGGCAGAAAATATATGTAAACCTAGAACTGAAACAAGGAACAAGGATGTTTTAAAAGACTGGTAGGATCTTTAAAACATTTTTAAAGTACATGTCATTGATAAAGCTAAAAACTCGAAGGTTGTGTAATACAACAGATTAATCATGGAGAAGAGTGAAATTATGCTGTTTTGAAAAATATTGCAGATCAGATTTTCTGCCTAATTATATAAGAAGATTTATCTTAAGAAATACACATTATTTTAAAGACTTATTGGCTGTGAAATAAGTTAAGGGTATTTCAAATGGCTTGTCTGCAAAGAAAGGTGACATGTAGGGAAACAGAGAAAGTCGAGGGGAAAATATGTCAATATATACATTGCTATATGGTGAACTAAGCCTTAGGCCAGCAACAATGTGGAGGACTTGACCCTTAGATACTTACAAGTAAGCTGGAATCTTCAAAAAGTTCAAATCTTTATAATTAAAAAGATTTATTATAAGTAATAACCAAGTGTATAATTGACATCAGAAGATCAAAACAATAAACCCTGAGAACATAGAAAAAATATAAATAAAGATATGAGCAGAACGTAATAAAACAGATAACGTATAAAATTGAGGTGATTTAGTAAGTCAAAAGAATATTCTTTGAAATGATGTAACAAACACACTTTGATTAAGCAAAACAAAAACATAAGTAAATAATCTACAGAAAGAATCAGGACAATGTTATAGCAGAGAATATATGAAATGCCAGTAAATTTGAACATTTCTGTAAAGTGGACAATTTCCTAGCTCTTAAAGTTTGCCAAATCTGACGCAAGATGAAATCATTTAAGGCCATCATGACTGCCCTTTAAGATGAAATCATTTAAGGCCATCATGACTGCCCTTTGCATCCTCGGTAAGCCCTGGCCTCAGCATGCAGCTTCTGTCATCCATGGCAACCTGCGGAGAGGGGGCGGGGCTGCAGGAGGTTGGAACACTGCCCTCAGTGACGGTGTGGGTGTGACCATCTCTGCTGTGACTGAACAAAGGGCAGGGGAGCAGGGGGACCAATGTAGGGCCATCAGAGTGCGGCAGGCCCTGTGGGGTGGCACAAGAATTTAGGCCTATGCCAAAGATCGCCTTCTTGGTCTGTGAGGCAACCCAGCCTCTCACCTTTCCACTCAGGTCGCCCTCCTACTTGATGTGTGTGTAGAACGTGTCCACGGAGTACACCTCGCTGCACAAGTAACCACAGGTCTGGGCGACGTAGCTTCCTGCAAGGCGACTGAAGTCTCAGGCAGGTTTTCCCCACAGAAACATGCGGAGAGGCACCTGCCCAGGCCCCTGGCCGCTCAGTGCCCATGCCCCAGAGCGGGGGCCGCAAAGCAGCCCTGTCTGAGTCCCCTGCCCCTAGAGGGAGTTTTGGCCCAACACTTCTAGAAATCGGGGTCCGTGCGGGCAATTCATTGGAGGGACACAAATATACCTTTGCCGACTTTCTGCTGAAACTCATGAGCGTTCACACCTAAGCCTCTTACAAGGTGAGGTGTTTAGATAAACATGAGCTCATGATCTAAATTAATACATTAATGAAAAAATCAGCTACAAGTGGAGATAATCAGCAAAAACAATCAATACCAGAATTAGATTCCCAAGGCCATCCATCAGATGTTGGAATAATCAGGTGCAAGGCAGAAAATATGCATAAAACTAGAACTGAAACAAGGAACACGGATGTTTTAAAAGACTGGGAGGGTCTTTAAAACATTTTTAAATACATGTCATTGATAAAGCTAAAAACTCGATGGTTGTGTAATACAACAGATTAATCACGGAGAAGTGTGAAATTATGTTGTTTTGAAAAATATGGCAGATCAGATTTTCTGCCTAATTATATAAGAAGATTTATCTTAAAAATACACATTATTTTAAACACTTATTGGCTGTAAAATAAGTGAAGGGTATTTCAAAGAGCTTGTCTGCAAAGAAAGTTGAGAAGTAGGAAAACACAGATAGTCAAGGGGAAAATATGTTAAAATATACATTGCTCTATGGAGAACTAAGCCTTAGGCCAGCAACAATGTGGAGGACCTTGCCCTTAGATAATTACAAGTAAGCTGGAATCTTCAAAATGTTCAACTCTTTATAATTAAAAAGATTTATTAAAATTAATAACCAAGTATTTTAACTGACATCAGAAGATCAAAACAATAAACCCAGAGAACATAGAAAAAATATAAATAAAGATATGAGCAGAACGTAAGAATTGTGAACGTGGGCACTGTCAGCATGGGGACTATCACCTCGCTGCACAGGTTACCATAGGTCTGGCCGTCGTAGCTTCCTGCCAGGTGACCGAAGGTCACCATGAGCATTGTCACCATGAGTACTATCACCCTGGGTATTGTCACCATGGACACTGTCACCGTGAGCACTACACCATGAGAATTGTGACTACGGGCACTGTCACCATGGGCACATTCACCATCGGCACTATCGCTGTGAACACTGTCACCATGAGCACTGTCACTGTGTGCAGTTTCACCATACACACTATTACCGGAAGGACTATCACCATAAGCAATATCACCATGAGCAATGTCACCATGGGCACTGCCACCATTTCACACTGCAACCATGAGCAGTGTCACCATGGGCACTTTAATCATGATTACTCTCACCATGGGTAATATCATGATATGGGCACTGTTACCGTGAGAACTGTCACAGTGCGGCATGTCTTGATGGGAACTGGCACAAAGGGCATTGTCACTATGAGCATTGTGACAATGAGCACTATCACTGTGAGAAATCTCACCATGCTAACTGTCTCCATGGCACTGTCACCGTGAGAACTGTCACCATGGGCACTGTCACTGTCATCACTGTCACCATGGGCACTGTCATTGTGGGCACTGCCTCCACGGGCACTGTCACAATGGGCACGGCCACCAAGTGTACTATCACCATGGGCACTATCACTGTGAGGAATGTCACCATGGGCACTATCATCATGAGCTGTATCACCATGGGCACTCTCACCGTGAGAACCATCACCATGGACACTGTCACCATCGGCATTATCACCGCGAGCAATATCACCATGTGTACTGTCACCATGGGCACGGCCACTAAGTGCACTATAACTATGGGCACTATTACTGTGAGCGCTGTCACCAGAGGCAATGTGACCATGGGCACTGTCACCATGGGCACTGTCAACATGGGCAGTGTCACTGTGGGCACTGTCAGCATGGGTCCTGCAACCTTGTGCCCTGTAACCATGAGGAATGTCATCATGGGTTGTTACCATGTGCACTTTAACCATGAGCACTCTCACCATGGGAACTGTCAACATTTTTCACTGCCACCATGTGCACTACAAACATGTACACTGTCACCATGGGCACTATCACCGTGAGCTCTGTCACCAACAGTACTGTCAGCATGGGCATTTTCACCAAGGGCACAGCCACCATATGCACTCTTTCCATGGTCAGTATCACTGTGAGCACTGTCACCATGGGATCTACCATCATGGGCACTGTCATCATGAGCACTTTCAACATGGGAACTCTCACCATGGGCAATTTCACCATGGGAACTATTAACGTGAGGACTATCACCATGGGCACTATCACTTTGTGCAGTATCACCATGGTCACTGTCACCATTGGCACTGTCACTGTGGCAGTGTCACCATGGGCACTGTCATGATGAACATTGTCATCATAGGCACTGCCACCATGAGAAGTGTCACCATGCACACAGTGAACACGGGCACAATCACCTTGAGCAGTAACACCATGTGTACTGTCAACATGGGCATGATCACCAAGTGCACTATCACTATGCCCACAATTACCGTGAGCACTGTCACAATGGGCACCTTAACCATGGGCACTATCACCGTGAGAACTATCACCATCTGCACTATCACCGTGAGCACTGTCACCATGGGCACTATCACGGTGAGCACGGTTACCATGTGCACAGCTACCATCGGTACTCTCACCATGGGAACTGCCACCATGAGCACTGTCACCACCAGGACTGCCACCCAGGGCGATGCCATCATGAGCACAGTCACCATGGGAACTCCAAATATGGGCACAGTAATCAGGAGCACTTTCACCATGGGAACTGTCACCATGGGAACTTTCACCATGAGCATTATCAACGTTACGACAGCCACCATGGGCACTATAACCTTGAGCAGTATCACCATGGTCACTGTCACCATGAGCACTTACACCGTGGCAGTGTCACTGTCGCAGCATCACCATGCGCACTGTCACGGTGAGCAGTCACCGTAGGCACTGTCACCATGAGAACAGTCACCATGCGCACTGCCACCATTGATAATCTCACCATGTGCACTGCCACCATCGGTACTCTCACCATGGGAACTGTCACCATGAGCACTGTCACCATGAGCACTGCTTCCTAGGGCAGTGCCACCATGAGCACTGTCACCATGAGAACTCTCACTATGAGAATTGCCATTTTCACCATGAGTACTGTCACCATGTGCAATGTCAGCATGGGCACTCTGATCTTGGGCACTGTCACCATGGGCACTGTCATTGTGGGCACTGTCACAATGGGAAGTATCACCATGGGATTTCTCAGCATGGGCACTGTCACCGTGGGCACTGCCACCGTGAGATCTGTTACCGTGAGCTCTGTCACCCTGGGTATTGTCACCATGGGCACTGTCACCGTGAGCACTACACCTTGAGAATTGTGACTGTGGGCACTGTCACCATGGGCACTTTCACCAAGGGCACTATCACCGTGAGCACTGTCAACAGGTGCACTATCACCATAAGGACTCTCACCTTAAGCAATGTCACCATGAGCAATGTCACCATAGTCTCTGTCACCATTTCGCCCTGCCACCATGTGCAGTATCACCATGGGCACTTTAACCATGAGTACTGTCACCATGGGTAAAATCACCATGAGAACCATGAGAACTGTCACCAACAGTACTGTCATCATTGGCAAAGTCACCAATGGCATGGCCACCATCTGCAATCTTACCATGGTCACTATCACTGTGAACACTCTCCCCAATGGAACTACCAACATGGACACTGTCATCAGGAGCACTTTCACCTTGCAAACTGTCACCATGGGTATTTTCACCATGGGCACTATCAAAGTGAAAACTGTCACCATGGGCACTGTCACCATGAGCAGTGTCACCATAGGCACTGGCATCGTGAGAAATGTCACCATGGGCACAGTCACCAAGTACACTATCACTATGCTCACTAGTACTGTGAGCACTGTAACCATGGGCAACTTAACCATGGGCAATATGACTGAGAGCATTATCAGCATCAGCACAACAGTCGTGATAACTGTCACCATGGGTCATATCATCGTGAGCACGGTTACCATGGGCACTGTCACCATGTGCACTGCCAAATCGGTACTCTCACCATGTTAAATGCTAGCATGAGCACTGGCACCATGAGAACTGTCACTATGAGAATTGCCACCATGGGCACTTTCTCCATGAGTACTGTCACCATGGGTATTTTCACCTTGGGCACTGTCACCGTAAGCAGCATTACCATGAGCACTTTCCCCTGGAGCACTGTCACCATGGACACTGGCACAATGCGGAATCTCACCATGAGCTCTGTCACCATGGGCAATGTCACCATGAGAAGTGTCACTATAGGCAATGGCACTGTGGGCACTGTCACCATGGGCATTGCCACCATGGGCACTGTCATTTTGAGCACTGTCACCAGGGGTACTGCAACCATGAGCACTGTCACCATGAGCACTGTCACCATTGGCAGTATCAACATGTGAAATGTCACCATGGGCACTATCAACATGAGAACTGTCAGCGTGGGCACTGTCACTGTGGGCAATGGCACCGTGTGCACTGGCACCGTGTGCCCTTCCACCATGGGCAATGTCACCATGGACAATATCACTGTGAGCATTGTCAACATGAGCACATCACCATGGGCACTGTCAACATGGGTACTCTCTCCAAAGGCAATGTCATCATGAACATTGTCAGCATGGGCACTGTCACCATGAGCATTGTCAGCATGGGCAATGTCACCATGAACATTTTCAGCATGGGCAATTTCACCATGAGCATTGTCACCAAAGGCAATATCAGCAAGAGCATTATCACCGTTAAGCACTGTCACCAGGGGCACTATCACCGTGGTTAATGTTATCATGGGCACTTTCCCCATGAGCACTGTCACCATGGGCAGTCTCATCATGGGCACTGTCACCATGGGCACTGTCACCATGAGCCTTTCACCGTGGCCATTGCCTCCGTGGGCACTGTCACCATTGTCACTGTCACCGTGAGCTCTCTCACCATTGCACTGTCATCATGGGCACTGTCACCATGGGTCTATCACTGTGGTTACTGCCAGCATGAATAGGGTCACTATGGGCACTGCCACCATGAGCACTATCACCATGAGTACAGCACGTGTGAACACTATCACCATAAGCACTGTCATCATCGGCAGTGTCACCACCATGAGCACTGCTACAATAAGCACTGTCACTGTGGGCTCTTCCACCATGAACACTGTCACCATGAGCACTGTCACAATGAGCAGTGTCTCCATGGGCAATGTCATCATGGACACTGTCACCATGTGCACTATCACTGTGAGCAAGGTTACCATTGGCACTGTCACAATGTGCAGTGTCACCATTGGTACTGTTCCCATGGGAACTGCCACCAAGTGCACTGTCACCATGAGCACTGTCACCACGAGCACAGCCACCTTGGGACCTGCTATTAGGAGCACTGTCACTATGAGAAGTGTCACTATGAGAACTGCCACCATGGGCATTTTCACCATGAGTACTGTCACCATGGGTATTGTCACCATTTGCACTGTCACCATGAGCACTATTACCGTGAGCACTATCACCGTGAGCACTGTCACCATGGACACTGGCACAAAGTGAACTGTCACCATGAGTCCTTTCACCATGGGCACTATCACCATGAGCAATGTCACCAGGAGAACTGTCAGCATGGGCACTGTCACTATTTTACACTTCCACCTGGTTCATTACCACCATGGGCAGTGTCCCCATGGGCACTATCGCCATGAGCACCGTTACCATGGGCCCTGCCACAATGAGCACTGTCACCAAGAGCACTGTCACCACGAGCACTGCCACCTTGGGCACTGCCAACATGAGCACTTTCACAATGAGATCTGTCACTATGAGAACTGCCACCGTGGGCATTTTCACCCTAGGTACTGAGACCATGGGCACATTCACCCTGAGCATTGTTACCATGAGCTCTGTCACCCTGCGTATTGTCACCATGGGCGTTATCACCGTGAGAAATGATCATGGACACTGTCACCATAGGCACTATCACCATGAGCCCTGTCACCATGAGTAATGTCACCCTGTGTATTGTCACCATGGGCACTGTCACTGTGAGCACTACACCATGAGAATTGTGATTATGGGCACTGTCACCATGTGCACTATCACTGTGAGCAAGGTTACCATGGGCAATGTCACAATGTGCAGAGTCACCTTCGGTACTGTCCCCAGAGGAACTGCCACCAAGTGTACTGTCACCATGAGCACTGTCACCACAGGAAATATCACCATGGGCACTTCCACCATGGGCACTGTCACTGTGAGCACTTTCACCACGGGTACTGCAACCATGAGCACTGTCACCATAAGCACTGTCAGCATGGGTTGTCAGCACTAGCACCATGAGCACTGTCACCATGTGTACTGTCATCATGGGCACTGTCACAAGGGCACAGCCACCACGTACACTGTTACCATGGTCAATATCACCGTGAGCACTGTCACAATGTGAACTACAAACATGGGCACTGTCATCATGAGCACTTTCACAATGAGAACTGTCACCATGTGCACTATCAACGTGAGGACTCTCACCATGGGCACTATCACCATGGGCACTCTGTACATGTAGACTATCACCTTGAGCACAGTCACCATGAGCACTGTCACCATGAGCAATGTCACCATGGTCACTTTCACCCTGAGAACTGTCACCACGGGGATTATCACAATTGGCACTGTCACCATGGGGTTGTCACCATGAGCACTATCGCCATGGGCAATGACTCCATGGGCACTTTCACCGTGATCACTGTCACTATTGGCACTATCACCATCGGCACTGGCCCCATGGGCATGGTCACCATGAGCACTGGCACCATGGGCACTGTCACAGGGAGCACTGTCACGGTGAGCAATGCCACAATGAGCACTGTCACTTATGGCACTGCCAACATGAGCAGTGTCACCATGAGCACTGTTACCATGGGCAGGACACCCTGGGTATTGTCACCATGGGCACTGTCACCATGAGCACTCTCAGCATGGGCTTTGCAACCTAGGTACTGTGACCATGGGCACATTCATCGTGAGCATTGTTACCATGAGCTCTGTCACCCTGGGTATTGTCACCATGGACACTATCACCGTGAGAATTATGATCATGGACACTGTCAACATAGGCACTATCACCATGAGCACTGTCACCCTGGGTATTGTCACCATAGGCACTGTCACCGTGAGCACTACACCGTGAGAATTGTGATTATGGGCACTGTCACCAGGTGCACTATCACTGTGAGCAAGGTTACCATGGGCAATGTCACAATGTGCAGAGTCACCTTCAGTACTGTCCACAGGGGAACTGCCATCAAGTGTACTATCACCATTAGCAATGGCACCACGCACACTGCCACCTTGGGCATTGCTATTATGAGCACTGTCACCATGAGAACTGTCGCTATAACTGCCACCATGGGTATATTCACCATGAGTACTCTCACCATAGGTATTGTCACCATTTGCACTGCCAGCATGAGCACTATTACGGTGAGCACTATCACCATTACCACTTTCACCATGGGCACTGGCACAATTCGGACTCTCACAAAGAGCTCTGTTACCATGGACACTATCACCGTGAGCACTGTCACTGTGGGCACTTTCACTGTGGGCAGTGTCATCACGGGCAGTGTCACCGTGGGAAGTGTCACCATGTGCACTGTCACCATGGGCACTGCCACCATAGGCACTGTCACTGTGAGCACTGTCACCATGGGTAATGCAACCATGAGCACTATCACCGTGAGCACTGTCAGCATGGGTTGTCACCGTGTGCACTGTCACCAAGAGCACTGTCATGGTGGGCAGTGTCACCATGCGCTCTATCTCCACAAGTACTATCATGTTAAGCAATGTCACCATGAGCAATGTCACCATTGGTACTGTCACTATTTTGACTGCCATTATGTGCACTATCAGCATAGGCACTGTCACCATGGGCACTTCATCATTGAGTACTCTTGAGTACATTGAGTTTATAATTATTATACATTCTAGATGGAATAATCATTTTATCATTTAAAAACGTCTTTGTCTCTAGTAAAAATTTTCGTCTTAAAACATTTTGTTTCTGATATTTTCTTAGCCACTCCAGTTTTGTTGTTGTTGTCTTGTTTTGTTGTGCTGTTACTGTTATGGTATATCTATTCCAACCCTTTTACACTTCACCTATATATTTTCTTGACTCTAAAGCCTGTCACTTTCTTGTTGATGTTATATACATATATAACTGTATATTACATTCAAAAATTACATATATAATAACAAATTATGGCAGACTTTGAACTGGACCTTTTTTTTTCGGTACACGGGCCTCTCACTGTTGTGGCCTCTCCCTTGCGGAGCACAGGCTCCGGACGCGCAGGCTCAGTTGCCATGGCTCACAGACCTAGCTGCTCCACGGGATTTGGAATCTTCCCAGACCCGGGCATGAACCCGTGTCCTTTCCATCAGCAGGCAGACTCTCAACCACTGCACCACCAGGGAAGCCCTGAACTGGACCTTTAAATGAGTATGATTTAGACAGTAGAGCTTCCCTACCAAATGCAAATAACTCACTTGAACTCTCTTTTTTGTAAAGGACAGACCAATTCTTCCAAGGGGAATTCTTGAACTCATTAGATATGTGATATTCATTATAATTAGTTGCATTTAATACCACAGAAAGGACTTGATCAAAGGCTATTTTACTCTTTTCTCCCCACTGGATGATTAGCTAGGTTCATTTTTAAATGGAAGATATACTCTAGATATTTCAATGTAGGGCATCTCTTCCTTTCAAATCTCAGAAAGAAAGGTGTGCTTCAGTTTCCCTGCAGAAAGCTCTAGTATCTTGTCCCCCTTTTGAAAGAGGAATTAATCCTTCTTTCTCTATTGTTTTTAGTCTTCTTCCCTTCATCAGCAATGAGCCTCTTTATCATTTTTGTCAGCACAAAGAATAATTTTTCTCTTTCCAAGCCATCCAAAAATTATACACTATAAAGTAAATGGGAAGAGCTTTATTTATAAAAATAAAACAGCTATGGCATTAGTTCTTAAAGAGTATAAAACTTTGATCCCTCATTCCAACAAAAAATCTTGTTAGCATTTAGGGTTCAATGAGAGGCAATAAACAAAAATGTTTTGGTGACTCATTTGACATCTTTACTAATAGGTTTGAATTCATACTGGTGAATATCAGACATACTTGTGTTAGGCAATTAAAATTAAATTATATCTAGACATCTTTTAAATTACCATATTAACATTAACAAGTAATCTTAGAACTCATTTTGAAAGTAAAAGGAACTTTTATACTTTATAATGAAAAAATCAATAAAATGTGCCTTTATGCAGAGAAACTGTAATTATAATACCAATTAATGATAACTGGTCACTTTTTTATTGAAGTAGAGTTGACATACAATATTATGTTAGTTTCAAGTGTTCAACATAGTGATCCAACATCTAAATACATTTGAATTGGTCACCATGATAAGTCTAGTAACCAAATATCACCATACAAAATTATTACAGTATTACTGACTATATTCCTTACGTGGTAGATTGCATCCCCAAGACTTTTATTTTATAACTGGAGATTTGTACCACTTAATCCCCTTCACCTATTTCTCTCAATCCCTTATCCCCCTTCCCCTCTAGTAATCACCAGTTTGTTCTCTGTATCTACGAGTTTGTTTCTGTTTTGTTTTGTTCTATTTTTTAGATTTCACATATATATAAGTGAAATCATACAGTATTTGTTTTTCTCTGTCTGACTTATTTCACTTAGTGCACCTAGTACTCTAGGTCAGTCCATGTTGTTGCAAATGAAGATATTTCATTCTTTTTTAGGACTAAGTAATATTTCATTATATATATGTGTATATATATATACCACATCTTCTTTATCCATTCATCTATTTATGGACACTAGTTTCTTCCATATTTTGGCTATTATAACTAATGCTCCAATGAACAGATGGGTGCATACATCCTTTCTTATTAGTGTTTTTGTTTTCTTTGGATAGATACTCAGAAGTTGAATTGTTGGATCATATGGTAATTCTATTTTTTAACTTTTGGAGTAACCTCTGTACTGATTTCCATAGTGGCTGCACCAATTTACATTCCCACTAACAGTGCACAAGGGTTCCCTTTTTGATGATGGCCATTCGGACAGGTGTAAGGTAATATCTCACTGTGGTTTTGGTTTGCATTTCGCAGATGATTAGTGATACTGAGCATCTTTTCATGTGTCTTTTGGTCATTTGTATGTATTCCCAAAGCAATGTAACCCCGATCAAAATACCAATGGTATTTTTCACAGAATTAGAACAAATAATCCTAAAATTTGTATAGAATCATCCAAACAAACAAACAAAAAACCTCCAATAACCAAAGCTATATTGAGAAAGAAAAACAAAGCTGGTGGTATGACATGCACTGATCTCAGACTATACTACAAAGCTATAGTAATCAAAAGAGTATGGTATTAGAATAACAACAGACATACAGGTCAGTGGAATAGAACAGAGAGCCCAGAAATGAACCCCCAGTTATGTGATCAATTAATCTACAACAAAGGAGGCAAGAACATACAATGAAATAAAGACAAGAAATGGTGTTAGGAAAATTGGACAACTACTTGCAAAAGAGTGAAACTGAATTATTTCCTTATACCATACATAAAAATAAATTTAAAATGGATTGAAGACTCACATTTAAGACCTGAAACCATAAAACCCCTAGGAAAAATACATTGACATCGATCTTAGCAATATTTTTGGGGGTCTCTCTCCTCAGGCAAGGCCAACAGAAGTAAAATTAAACAAGTGTGATTATGTCAAACTGAAAAGCTTTTGCAGAGAGGAGAAAACATCACAAAATGAAAAGGTAACTTACTGAAAGAAAGATTTTTTCAAATGATATATCTGATAAGGAGTTAATATCCAAATTATCTAAAGAAATCATACAATTTAATATCAAAAACCCCCAAATATTCCAATTTAAAAATGGGCAGAGAACCTGAACTGGTCACTTTTTACAGTGTTTGATACAGTACTTAGATGCATTCTTTTTTCATTAGCCTTGAATATCAATACTCTTAACATCTCCGTTTATAAATGAAGAAATTAAGGAAAGGAGAGATAAATGACTTGTCTAAGGTACAAAGCTTATTACAAAAAAAGATTGTACTAAACCAGACCTCTGGATCAGATTCCTATACTTTAATCATTATGGCTTACTGCAGAAGATTAGAGACAGAATTTGACATTGAAAGCTTAGATTCCAGTTTTTAATGAGACTTCTTCACCATGCCTTTATGTCTAAGGGAAAAAATTCTGGTCTGGATTGCCATTAATGATAATACTGCTTTAGAGAAATGTTCTGGAGGGAAAGGATATTATTCAAATTTATTTTTTAAGTTTTTTTTTTGGTTTGACTTTGTTTATTAATTTTCTCATGCTAGGATGGGAGGGCAAACAAAACCTAAACTAAAAATACCAACTATACGTGTGTGTGTGTGTGAGTGTGCATGTACTTATAAGTATGAAAATACAACTTACAAGAAAAGGCAAGGCCAGAATCTATAAGGCTAAGGATTTTGACTTTATCTTAGATGCAAGAGACAGCAAATAAATGAAAAGATAGTTGTGTAGATACTAGGCTGTTCAAGTAGAGCAAAGGAGAAATGGTAGTGGCTAAGATGGTGGCAATGAAGATGAAGAGAAACATTATGTATGTGATGAGAAAGAGAGAGAGAGATGAGATTCCAGAGGACCTAATGATGCAATCTATGCAGAAAGTGAAGCAAAGGAAGGAATTGAGGATCATTCCCAGGTTTTTGCACTGAGTAAGTTTTTGTGTGAATCATGGCACCATTCACTGAGGAAGAAAAGATTTGCAGGATGGGACAGTTTGGAAGAAGGAATAATTGAAGTTTCATTTTAGACATCTTAGTTGTAGAGACGTCAAGCAGTGTTCCTCATATTTCTCCAATGAAAAGAATCACCTGGGGATCTTATTGAACATATGGATTATCACCTTTTCTGCTAGAACTTCTGGTTTCGTAGTCTAAGTTGAACACAAAGTACTGGATTTTCTCACACTGCAGAAGAAAAAAAACCACACTGAAGGAGGTGGGAAAGAGGTAACCTAAGTAACTTTGGAAAATAGTATTTTAACATACTGTAATTAACCATGAACAATATATACTGAAAGGCTAAAGACAAAAAGAAATGTACACATATATTGAACTTGTTAGTAAATTTATTTTTCACACGTGTACAGGTTAATGATTTTTAAATATTTTATGTGTATTCCAGAATTGAGCAAATGACTAAATAGACTGCAAATAATGAGAATCAGGTTTCTAATTGTTAAAGAGTGACAAATAAGGAAAGGGTAAGGGAGGCTAGAATAAACCCTGTGGTGCTGGATTGGAATCAAGGTAGCAATTTGAATTCATATATCAATTTGAAGTTATATATATATGTAGATAGACAGATGATAGATAATGTGTGTGTGCACACGTGTGTGTGTATACACACACACCCAGATAGATAATATGAAAATAGAGATACTTGTATATTTTTATGTATTCGTATATATATATTTAGCTCTCTCTGCTGAAAACACAATGAGGTAGCTTGGATAGTGATAAGTCCACCTCATACCAAGATTCTGGTTTCTGAATACCATTATTAATGCCAGAAACAAGAACGCCATGGAGAAATGACTGATTCAAGGCTGAGACAGAGGAAAGTAAAAGATGGGTCTGGAGCATTTTGTGGTGTCAGAAAGTAAGATATTACTCCAAAAATTGTATGGCCATGTAGGAAAAATATAGGAGACAGCTGGAAGGAGTACCAGTGACCAAATATGGAACACTTTGAGAAACAAAACTATTAATGATAGTAATAAATTTTAACCCGTAGAATAAAATAAATATCCACAAGTTCACACTGATGTATGTATATATATAAACAAATAACCAGATAAATACATAAATGAAGGAGAAGAACAGCTCTTTCTTATACTCAAATTATAGTTAATAAATGTAGAGGGAATGATGGGAATAGAAAATGGACAATCAACAAACACCACAGTAATTGGTGGAGTCAAAAATTATTGATGGATGCTAAAATTAGTATGGGAAAATTAAACAAGAAGCAGAATATTTGAACAATCTCAAATAATTACAAAGGGAAAAATGGTGATTTTGCAGCTATCATTATAACATTATATCATCAAAGTTAGCATCCCTAGTAGTGAGACACACAGATTTGTTTATACCTCTAATATGTACTTAAAATGCCATAATATCTCTCCTGAAGTGTTCTTGTCAAGAAATACATATCCTCAGTCTAACCATGAGAAAATATCAAACAAACCCTATTTGAGAAAAATTCTACAAAATGACTGGCTAGGATTTTCCATTAGTTCAAGGTCATAACAGACAAAAAAAGACTGAGGAACTATCCTAGATTAGAGAAGAATGGGGAGATATGACAAGCAAATGCAATAAGCGATCCTAGATTTGAATCTGGACCACAAGACAATAGGCAATATTGGAATACGAGTCTATAAATCGTTAGTAGCATTGTGACAATGTAAACTTTCTGCTTTCAATAATTATACTCTAGTAATATAAAATGTTAACATTTGGGGAAGCTGAGTAAAGGGTATATGGGAACTCATACTGCTATGTTTGAAGTTTTTTGATAAATAAGATTTGATAACACAGTTTTATAAAAACTTAGTTTGGACATTTCTGAACCTCTTTTTTGTTTCCTTATGGAAGAAAGTTGCTTGTTTAGGGATAATACTAATTCAATGGGGGTAAGATTTACACAGGACCAACCCTAACATTCATAGTGTGTGGCACAGGAAACAACTTTGAATGGCCATTTCAAGGAACAATATACTTAAGTGTATACAATGAGTAAAATGGATGAACTACACAAATTAATGAGTTGAAAAACCATAGAATCATAGAGTTTTCTCACTGTAAAGGCTCTTACTTTCATAACTTTTCATAACGTTTCAGTTCCTATGGGTAAATACCAAAGAGCATGATTACTAGATCACTGTATGGTAAAAGTATGTTTATTTTGTAAGAAACTGCCAAGTATCCCACTAGCCACAAATGAGAATTCCAATTGTTCTGATTATCACCTACTTCGGTATTTCAGTTTTGGGATTTTAGCCATTTAAATAGGTGTGTAGTGGTATCTCATTATTGTTCTAATTCAAAATTCACTGATGACATCGAATGTGTAGCATATTTTCATATGCTTATTTCACATGTGTCTATTTTCTTTGTTTAACCATAGTAGGTTTGTTGTTTTTTTTAACCAAGGCCTGCTAACTCTTGTCCTCCTGTGTCTATTGATGTTGTCTTTTTTCTTTCTTTCTTCTTTTTTTTGAACTTTTGATCATTTAGTCTTTTTCCTGGTATGTCCAATTATTTTTTATATTAAAATTGGGAAGATACCCCCACATTCTGGATGTTGTTATCTTTCTCCTGAAAAAATTTACTATGGCCCATGGCAGACAGTTACTATAGGGACTGGAAACCTTAGTGCATTCTCAGTTTGAGCTCATTCAAAGCTGTTTTTAAGTCTCTGTGAAGGGTGCTCTATTTTTGTCTTGGCCTTCCTCTACGGGTGTTGGTTGCCCTTTGGGATTACCATGTGAAAGTATGGATTCTCCCTATTCCCAACTACCCTTGTATTTGTTAGGCTTTAAATGTAATGGTTCCCGCAGCCCTGTGAGACTAAAGATACACTTAGCTTGTCATTCCATTAGTTGTAGCTTTTAGCTTGAGCTGTTGCCCTTTGGCTTCTGTGGTTATAGTCTTTTGAACTACTTGGCTTTTCAGTTCCTAGGCTGTACGATTTGAATCAGCAAATGCCCAAAGGAGAAAAGCTGCACCAAATGTCAAGCTTGCATCAGTGTTTCCCTTCTCTTCGTAACTTGGCCCACATGTCTTGGTGTCTCTCTAACATTCAGATGCCAGAGAACAGATGTTTTCTTACTTTATCCAGATTTTCTAAAATTTCTTTAGACTTCACCTGATCTTATGTTATTATTGAACTATAATCTCAATTACCCCGAGGAAGAAAATTTACAATTTTATGGGTTTTTTTTATTTTCTATATTACCTCAGTTTCTGTAGAGACCTTTTACCTCACTGTTTGGTCTAGTTCCTGTGTTACCAGTGAGATGGAGATAAGGTGGAGGCTAAGAATACTAGGGGGAAATCACTGATGAATGATATGTCTCATTCTTTTTGTTCTTCCTCTCCTTATTTATTACTCTGGCAGCCTACACCTGCCTTTCTTCATTTGACCCAGTTGCCCAAATAAGAAACCCACTCTGGTAAAGAGCTGAATTTACTCTCATAAATGTCTGCATGTTAAGATTAGCTAGATGATGAACACCATGCCAGAGTTCTTTGTGTGAGACTTTTGCAGACTTTTGTTAGCCCTTTAGTTTGCTCTTGAAAACACTGCTCAGATTGTTGAGGTTTTCTAAGATTCTGTAGGTCAAACCTCTCTACCTGCATACCAGATGAGCCCTTCTCTCTTTCCTGACTTCACTTGTGAGAGGTTAGCCCTCGGTTCTTCTTTTTCCCCATCCAATCATAATTGTTCATGAATTCCAAAAGGCCCTCAAAGTATCTGTTGTGCCTTTCTCTCTTCTCTTTATCAACACTGTTAAATATTAACCATATATTTGCATACCTCTTTCTTACTTACAGTGGAATATTGGAAGGCTCGATCATTAAGTGTGAGCCCCACCAAACTAGGACTCATACAACACTCTCCTCCAGGCCAAAACTTTTGATATCCACTGGGTTTTTTATACTATCTTATATGTATCTAAATTTGTAATGATTTAGTTAATTCCTGAGTTACGTGACAATAAAAAATCAGTCAAATTAGCACTACAGAAGTGCAGCTTAGACCTAGGGACCAGAACCAAAGACCACAAAAACCTGTTAACCAATAAGTTTCACTTGTACTTCATGTTTAACAACTGCTGAGGGTGAATGGGAAGTGAGGGAAAAAGAGTTTAACTTCATATCATAGAAACTTGCACTAAAATGAAGAGGAAAATGACCCAGTTCCTGGTTCAAGTCACTGTAATCTGCTTCAATAAATAATAACAGCACACAAGGAAAACAAACACTATATGATAGGAACAATGGATAATTAATTACCAGATCAGGGAGGACAGATGACACTTGCTCTGGGATTTCATTAAAGAAGGATTCCAAAAAGTACTGGCTTCTTCTGAGAAGACTTCTCAGAACAGGTAGCATTTAAACTGAGTCTTGAACAAGTATATAGAGGGTAGGGAACAGGCCTTCCGGGCAGGGAACAGGCACAGTGTCAGGAATGGCACAAAGGCCTTATGGAATAGGGGACAAAACTGGCTGAACACAGGATTGCTACGTGTTGGGGAATATGGGGGAAGGCTGGCTGAGGTTGGTTAAATGAAACATAATTAGACGGAAGAGATAGTAGGTGGAAATACACATGGAAGACTGTGGAAAGACCCTGAAGATGGAGGTCACCATAATAATATGAAGAACTCAGTGGTACTTTGACACTGTATGAATGTCTAGGTTTAAAAAATCAGGAAAACACAATAAAAGAATAAACTACTGATATAATGATATGTAACCAGAGGCCAGATACCAAAGAATACACACTGTGTGTTTCCATGTATGTCATATATGGTGATAGAGGTCAGCTTAGGTGTTGCCCTGGGAGAGTATGGAACAGAAAGAAGTAACAGAGAACCGTGTAGGGTGTTAGAAATATTTTATAATATCTTGATCTGGTGTTGGATACATGGGTGCATAGAGATGTAAAAATTCAGTTATTAGCAATGCAGTTAACCTAGTAGAGATTTTTTAATGTATGCGTACATTAAAAAAACTCTAGTAGCTTCATTAGGCTGTCAGTTGTATGAAGTAAATTTTGGTCAAGGAATAGCCAATGTAGTAATGCAGTAATAAGTTATAAATGTATTCACTGTGCTCTAGAATGTCACAATTGGATTACAAGAAATATGTGTAAGAAAAAAGACAAATATTCAATATTGATGGTTGGATGAGCTGAAACAATTAGGTCACTCTACTTTCAATTTAAGAACTTGGCCAGTGTTTGGATACGTTTGAACAAAGAAAAAAAAAGAAATACAATTTTTATTACACATATGCTATGTATCAATCCGTGACTTATATTTTGACACATATAAACATGGGAAATATTGCACCTTGTAACTGAGACAATGAAGATGAGGGAGGTAGCTGGTTTTGACACTACAGGCTTAGAAAATCATCAGCTCACAATCTGTAAGAAGTCTTAAGTCGGAGGAAAAGAATCAAGAGGAAATAGTGGTAAGTGCCAGGAGCTTCTGGAAACTACATCAGATATGAAGACTCCAGGATTGTTGAGCTTTCTAAGAGTCCCAATGACTCAGGTAAAAACAGAGGGCTTAAAATTGAATCCTAGGGATATATGTATGCATATAGCTGATTCACTTTGTTATACAGCAGAAACTAACACAACACTGAAAAGCAATTATACTCCAATAAAGATGTAAAAAAAAACAAAACAAAAAAACTGACTCCTGCAAAGTAACAATTGTTAGGACAAACAGTAAAGAATTATAAGAAAAATAATCACATGCCTGTCCCAACAGAGAAATATCCTAAGCTCCATCTCACCATTTCTCCGATTGGCCTTTCACAAAATACAGTCCCATCAGCTGAATATAGGTTTGTCAAGTAACTGTGAGTAAGACTGAATTAAACAAAAATAAATCAATTCCTTCCTCCAAAACTTTTCAGAGTATGTAATGTAACAAAGTAAAACTTGAATTTCATGTCAGGATGTAGAGTACGGCTCTTCCCAAATGCTTCTGTCTTGTAACTACATTAACATCATCTAAAACCAGTGTTCTGCAGGACAGAGATTGTGAAACACTGCTCTCATCATGTAAGATATCAAGTCCTTCTGAAAATCCATTCTTCCTTCTGCCCTTTCTCGTGTTGTCCCTGTCACCTGGAATGTCTGTCCTAAGCTCCACCTGCCAAAACCCTACCCATTTTTAGGATCCAAGAGATAATAAAAGGCTTATATTACTAAAAGGCAGAGAAAGAAATCCCTTCCTAGGGATCTACATTTCCTTCCTAGGGAAAAGAAAAATTGTAAAGTATATCACAATGACCTTAAATCTGTGAATATAACTATGTTGTGTTACTTTGAGTTCTATAAAGGTCAATGTGCTACAATATACATGGATATGAATGTTTGATCTCTTACAAGTAGAACTTACTGATAACTTTCATCATGAGCGAGGTTAATGATTAAGGGAGCCATTGTATTTGGCTCAGCCCTTATAACTAGGGAATATTAAAATTGGAAAGGTCCCTAGATATTAGCAAATCTATCCACCTCATATTCTAAGTATGGAAACTGAGACCTTCATAGATTGGATATTTATATTAACAAAGGAAAAGGATATAAGATATTGGCAGACCTACCTTTTAGATTAAGAATTTTGAGATTTTTATAGAATACTAGGACATTATGTCCACTGATATTGAGACAATGTGTTTCTTAGTCATCATTTTCTATTGCACTGACCAAGCGAGGTGGCAGTCAGTAGTTGTACAAAGGGAAAAAGAGAACTTTAGGAACTCCCGATTTATATACGCAGGGAAATTCATCATTCATGTTATTTAAACTAACTGGATGCAGTTTATCAGCTACATTGAGGAATGCTGAAGTGAAGTGTCTATACAACTAACATGTTAGTTTGTGTCATGACCTCCCTGTTGTTCAAGTGAGTTAACGGTTAGCACTCAACTAGGCACTTAAGAGTCCATTATAAATCTGGACTAAACTTTTATTTGTGGCATATTTATTCTTCTTTGCTGCCCTTAGGCAGAATTAACCCTCTTCTGTTTGGTAAATTCAAGTATTAAACAGGGCTAAGGTTTCACAAGTTCTTTGGCCTAAACATGGGGGTAAGGGAGACCAATGAGCTGGAGTACTTCTAGGTTTAAGAATGGTCAGATTGAGGAAGAAGAGTCTTATGCCAGAGGTGAAAGAAGACTGATTATATTTACCTATTTTTTTAAAATTAAAACCCTTTTCAATGTTCTAAAGTGATCAGGAAGTACATGGGTATACCAGGAAGTAAGGGAGTCAAGCAAGAATATTCTCTCAGAGTTTGTGGATGGCAATGAAGAGGAAAGGAAGATAGAGTCAATCCTAGAAAAGGTTTTGGTTGGCCATAATAATGAAGTCAAAAGGAGAAGAAGAATACGGGGAAGAAGAAGAATGACACACACAATGGGAAAGAGAAAGCAAGAATAGAGAAGCGAAAGGGAGAGTAGAAAAATGAGACAAATTTGGGGAAGGAAATGAGGAAGAAAACTGGGTGAAAGAAGGAAGCACTGATTGTAGACCACTTGACACTCAAATATTAACACGATGCACATTTAAGATGTGCCATCAATGGCCATGGTCATTACCCTCAAATAGTTTACAGTATGTGTTTCAAAGACATTTATAAATTGAAAATGCCATTAAAATAAGTGCCAGGGTATAAGTGTTCATGGAATTATATGGGAGAATAAAAAGTCCCCCGTCAAAGAGCCTTCTGAGATATAGGAAAAAAAGGAAAAACTTAAAAAGCATAAGACTCTTCCTATTTTCATTTCCAATGATACATCCCAATCTTGATGATCAATCAGCAATTTAAATGTCAACCATAAACACAGTATTTTATGAGCTGCTATGCAGTATGCTATACTAGAGCAATAGAACAGAGAGGACCTCAACCCTCTGTTCCCTCAAATTGAAAGGCACGCTTCCTGACCCCTCCAGACCACTACTGGACCCAGGGAACACACACTAATGTTTCAGGACCCCAACCAGCAGTCACCTGCTTTGTGATTACTTCCATGACACACCCTTACCAACAGCACTGACTTTCCTGCTCCTACAGGACATGACATATATTTCCTATTTTAACACATACCACAATGCATTATGATTGCAGGTAGATGTTCTAACAACTTAAAATAGAATGATGACTTTTTTGCTCTTTACATCTTGTTATTTCCCTACTCATAATACTTCTTGAAGAGAAACAATAAAAATATAAACAAACACAAAAAAACAGACAATATACAAAACGTGTGCTTTGCACGTTAACACAAACTTAAGTAAAATTAGTTCTGACAGTATCCGGCATGACAAACTTCCATGGTGCAAATGAGAATGGACCAACGTTTGAGCAGGTACAGGAGACAATCCAGGCATGAACAACACCAAGGAAAGATAACAGGAAGTAACATGGTGTGTAGGAAATCACAAGACCAGTGTGATGGGAAGAGACTTAAACAAGACTGAAACTCACTTTCTAAACCTCCATCTCCAATTGGACAATTCGCAAGACACAGGTGCACCAAAGTGGCCAAATATTCAATCCCTTTAATGGGGAGGAACAGTTTAAAATTTTATTGCTTTAGTTTGCCCCAAAAGCAACTATCAAATGTTGGCAGGACACAATGAAGGCTTACTTTTCTTAACATAGTTAAGTCTCTCTCTCACACAACTAGCCCACTTGGCTCCACATTCCTTAGCACACCCGACGCACTTACACTGCATTGATGAGCTTTAAACAACTGGAAGGTCACATCTTTATTTCTTATCGCAGGAACACAATATCTGGAAACTTTATTGCTATCAGAAGATAAAGCAAAATTATTGTAAAATTAGTCATTTAAACCATACATTTTATCACCATTAAAAAGCATCTGCTCTGTGCGAAGGATAAGAAATGACTCCTGTCCTTAAAGCCTCATTAAGGAGGAAGATCTAAAAACTCAAAATTTCAATGACATGAGATAAAGAACCATAACCTTTATGCACAGAGGTGCCTATGGAGGCCAAAAGATATATCTAAGTGACGGCTTCATGATAACCCTGAAGTACAATCAAGACAGATGAGGCTATTCAGAGTTGGAGGAGGAGGTGCATTAACTGCACAGGGAGCACCTGTGCAAAGACACTCAAGCCTGACACCTGCTGGGCACTGTAAATACTGCAGGTGGGGATGACTAAAGACCAGGAGTCCAAGTGTGAGAAGAGACAGAAATAAAAATAGACATGTTGGCCCAAGCAAGCCTGGGAGAGAGCATGGCTTGTATCCCACAGGTGATGAGACCTGGGGCTACCACTGGCTGAGTAAGGGTGCCTCCGCTGATTAGAAAAAGGCGCCCCGCTGCTGAAGGACCAATTAGATAAAGGGAGTGATCACAAAACGCTCCCCTTCCTCAGGGCCACAGAGCCCAGGAGGCTTGGCTGAGCACAGTTCAGATTACAGGCCTCTGTGCAGAGCACACGCTGGGCGGCTAGTATGCACTAACTCTGTGTGGGCAAGCCATTAGCAGCATTATTTTAGGCATATCTTGTCATGTTAGAAGATCACTCAACCCGAGTAGGCAGATGAACTTAGAGGCACTGAGACCAGGGGCCGCAAAACCACCCAGGAGTTTCTACCATAGTTGGGGCAAAATGTAATGTGGATGAAGAAGCAAATTTAGGAGGAGGCCAAAATTTACAAGCTAGACCCACTGGATGAAAGTCATAAAGAAAGTTCAGTGAAGGAATTCTGAAGAGAATGGGCTCTGCATTTTTCTTACAATCAATGTAAAACATTAGGCAAAATTAAGTACAGTGGCTTTTAAGGTCCCTTTCAGCTCTAATTTCTTTTGATTTCTAACTTATTACTCTGGTTAAGTAAAGTCCCTTCAGAGGTACAGAACAGTTCCTACATCTGAATGGGATGCAAAGAATAATCTGACTTCTCTTCACCAAGGGATGAGTTGAACTGTCCTTGCAGAAGAGGTAACACATGGTGAGAACCCCAGATCCTAGAAAAGGGCCAGGCACACGATAAGTATTCAGCTTTTTGAAAACAAATGAACAATCATTTCCTCTCCTACATCTTCACACCCTTTCTCTGTTGGCTGCTTTCTTTCAGCTTATAAACTTCCTCAATATACCCACTTAAAAAGCCCTCAGACCTATGATTCTTTGGATCTTCTTGTGGGTAACCTAAGTCTCTCCCATGCCTTCAAACACCTCTCCTCCCCAAAAGCACAGATATGAACCTTGGGCCCAGACCTGTCTACCAGGCCCCTCTAAAGCACTGAAGATGAAGTAAGATCCTCTCACCACCCCCAATACCTTCCTACTGTGCTCTGTATCTCACAAAAAGATGCAGCTGTAAACTGTCACCCACGTTTGCTGCCCTCCCTTTACTAACTGGTCACCAGGCCCCACCCATTCTCTCTCAGATCTGCAAAATCCAGTTCAACCTTTTATAACTTAAGTGGGAACCTTAGATTACAATTCACCCTGCACCCAATCAAGTGCCTTGCACATGGAGGTCCGAGTGAGTCTCTAAACCAGAAGCCCATCTCACTGTTCTTTAGGGTTTCCCACAGCCTTCAGGATAAACATCTAAACTTCTGACAGGACAAACAAGGCCCCCTTCTCTTGGGCCCCACTAAGTTTCCAGTATCAACTCTCATTTCTTTCCCAAACCCTGAGTTCCAGTCCTATACCTTAGTTTTGCCATATTTTCTTATATTTCTCAAACTTTGACACACACTGCTCCCTCCTGCCACCCCAGGAGCTTCTACATATCCTTAGAAAGGATGCCACCTCCTCCAAGAAGCCTACCCTGAACTTTGCCTTCCAAGATTCTGTGCTCTGCAAAGGGGAAAGATCAGGGGGAGGGATAAATTAGGAGTTTGGCATTAACATAGACACACGACTCTATATAAAATAGATAATCAACAGGGACCTACTGCATAGCACAGGGAACTCTACTCTATATCCTGTAACAAACTGTACGGGAAAAGAACCTGAAAAAGAATGGATATATGAATAACTAAACCACTTTACTGTACACCTGAAACTAACACAATATTGTACATCAAATAACCTCCAATATAAAATAATAATTAAATTAAAAAAAAAGATTCTGTGCTCTGTAGCACCAGAACTCACTTCTTCCAGAGCACTGACTACAGTGCTTGTGTTTACCTGCCACCCAGTAGAAGGGGAGATTACCTAGGGCAGAAGCATCGTCTCCAGCAGCCCTTGGTTCTGACAACTCATTCAAGTGCCAGGCTACTTTACACATATAACCTGCTTAATTAATTCTAAGAACCCACAGAAAGAGTGGTTATTAATGTCATTTTACAAGTGTGGGGACTGCAGTTCAAAAGTAACCTGCCCAGGCCACAGACAGCATAAGCCCTGGAATTCAAACCCTAAGCTGCCTTCACACCGGTGCTCTTTCCACTATATGATACGACTACTGAAAAACAGATTTTTTTTTCCTGAACCCTGTTTTAATGGAAAGGAAATGAAGCTGGGAGATACCAATTTCCTAATCGCTTTGGCGTGTACCAGGCAAAGTCGTTCAACCGACAAGGTAACATCTGTGGAACAATTAACGATGCTCTAAACTGTCCTAAGTGTTCTACATTGTAGGGTCTACAAACATTAACACAGTGCGACCTTGTAACCTCCAGAGAGAGTGAGTCCTGTTCAGCCCATGCTACAGATGAGAACACTGAGACCTAGAAGCCTTAAAGCACTCAGCCGGGGTCACCGAGCCGGCAGGAGTCCTAGGCCACACGCCTCATCCAGCGCACACACCTGGGCACTGGGCACCGGTTCTAGTGCCCACCCTCCACCTTGCACCATCTAAAACCCCGCTTCGCAGCGCCCACATGAGAGCCCCTGGAAGCGGGAAGTACAAAGCTGTCTCAAACAGATGAACCAGTTTGCAGGGCAGAAGTTGAGACACAGATGTAGAGAACAAACGTATGGACACCAAGGGAGGAAAGCCGTGGGGGGGTGGGGATGGTGGTGTGCTGAGCTGGGCGAGTTGGATTGACATGTATACACTGATGTGTATAAAATTGATGACTAATAAGAACATGCTGTATAAAAAAATAAAGTAAAATTCAAAAATCAAAAGAAAGAAGAATACTGTCTACTGTCCTCCACGCCCCCTGGAACACTCACTGTAAATATCCAGGAGGTGCTTGCAGAATGAATGAATCAATGAACAAACAAGCTCACTCATTTCAAACGTGCAGTCACATGCATAATCTGACCTTCTGAGAAGTTAAGCTTCTGGAAGGAGCCCATTTTCTTAATGTATTCAGCATCGAGTCATCACAAAACATGAACTCTTATAAAGTACTGCCCCCTCACTTCCCATGAGAGAGCAAAATTCCTCAGCAGGGAAATGGGAGGGTAGCAGACATTACCCGCAAACTTTAGGAAGGCTGCGGCTCGCTGAGCACTTCACTAGGGCACCTGACCGCCTGCCTGGTAGTAGGACAGACACACCAGGAACGGCTGCTGACCGGCAGAAAGAGCGCCCGGCCACGCAGGCAGCACACACCGCACCCTGCCAAGCGAGGTCTGGCCAGCAAGGGAAAGACGCTCTCCACTTCAGAACCACCCACCACTAGAAAGCCAGGTCCTGCCAGGGCCTGGACACACGAGGCCTTCCTTACAAGGGTTACAAATCTGTGGCCTTGCTCTGCTTCGAATAAAAGACAGTGATGGGGACAATGTGACCATCTCCAGATGAACTTCCAACTTCGTTTCAAGTGCCTGGGTGCTGGGTCACAGTGGATTTCTAAACTCTTCCAATATTCAAAAATATCAATTTCTAAGATGCAGGAGAGTTGTTAAACACACACTTAGCACAGACCTCAGTCCCACTCCTGAGTATTTTCTCAAGTGAGGTAAAAACCCAAGTTCACATGGAAACCTGCCCTGGGATGTTTACAGCAGCTTTATTCCTGATCCCCTCAAAAGTGGAAACATCCCACAAGTCCTGCCACCTGCAGGCGAATGGACAAACGGAAAATGGAATACAACACAGCCAGAAAAAGGAGTGGCTTCTCATACCCGCAACAGCAGGGATGACGGACTTCCCTGGTGGTCCAGTGATTAAGACTCCACGCTCCCAATGCAGGGGGCCCGGGGTCAATCCCTGCTCAGGGAACTAGATCCCCCACGCCGCAACTAAAACATACTGCACGCGGCAATGAAGATCCCATGTGCCGCAACTAAGACCCAGCACAGCCAAGTAAATACCTAACTAAATAAATATTTAAAACAACAACAACAAAAAAACAAACCCGGGAGGAATCTCGCATAGGTTTTGCTGAGCCAAAGCAGCCAGAATCAAAAAGCTACATGCTGTTGTTCCACTTATCTGACTTTCTGGAAAAGACAAAACCTTAGGGACAGAGAGGAGATTAGTGGCCAAGAGGCTAGAGGCACCCTGGCGCCAAAGGGCAGCAAATGGGATGACAGGATTGCTCTGCCGCCTGATGGCGATCAAAACTCCTACAACTGTGCACTACAAGTGAACTAGGCTTCACAGCTACTAAGGACACACAAATTATTACATTTTGAAAAATGCGCCGGCCAGCCACCCCGTGCATGACAAGTGCAGTAAGAGGGGCGGGGAGGCGAGGCAAGTGGATCAGCTGGAGTTCTGAAGGTTCTCCCCACTTTCAGTTTCCCTCCCATGGCATGTCTCCCCGCCCGGCCCACTGCTGCTCAGGCCGCCTACCCGGGACACCCGGAGTTACCCAACCGGAAAAGCCAGAGCCCAGGCTCAGCCACGCCTCCAGGCACAGGAAGGGCAAAAATAGAAAGCGCCAGTGCGCAGTGGAGGGCTGGAAACCCTCGGACCTCAGATAACTGCGGAGAACCGGGCCTCGGAGTCAACATCGGCTCCCAGGCGGTCCCAGCGTCCCAACCCCAACCCCGGTCGCGACACAGTTTCCACAAAACTGACACACACGGAGCCCGCGCGAGGGGCGGGTCACGCGGGCTTCCCCGCCGGGTCGCCTGGAAGCCGGTCCCCCGCAAGCTGAGCGCACGAAAGGGCGCCCCAAAGGCGCCGGCCCAAGGCGCCCGCTGCGCTTTCCCTCTGGAAGGTGGGCTGCGGGGCCCAAGCGTAAACCCTGAGACAAGGTACACGCGCACCACGCCGCCACAGGGGACGAGAAGCCGGGCGCCCACCTGGCCGGACACCCTGCATTTCTGGAATCACCGGACTTCTGTGTAAATTTCTCTTTGCCGTGTCATTTTCCAAAGGCCACTCAAGATCAGGGGACGGAACGCCTCCTCTCCAAGTGTCCTGCCAGCCCACCCACTCAAGATCAGAGGGACAAAATGCCTAACTAAAACAAAACAAAACAGAAACACAAAAAACTGGAGAGAGGGAGGAAAGGGTGCCCTCAAAAATAAAAAAAAACCTAAGCATGTTGACAGCGCTAAGAATAAACTACCAGGAAACAGAATCCCTACATGTCAGATCCTAAACTACAGAAGGGCAAGCCCGACGGCAGTCCAGGCCCGGGGGGACCGGGGTCCCCAGCCCTGCAGAGCCAACCGCAGACCGGCTCGGGCGCCCCTCGGAAGCGCGGTGTTCCCGCGGCCGAGTCTGCGCCCCCGGCCGGCGCCGGCTCCCCTCTGCCCACCCTGCGCGCGGGGGCTGGAAACGGCCGCGGAGAACCACGGCGTGGGGGGGGAAGGGGGGCTCCAAAGAAGGTCTGGCGACTCGAGTCGCTCCGTTTCTCGGTGGGCTCAGCGCGCGCCGTGGGGGAAGAGGGGCGGGGGTCCGGGAGGAGGGGACGGGCGGCACTTACGTAGACCTGCAGCGGCCACAGGCAGACGGTGGGCTCGGCCCCCACGAGCGACTCCAGCCTCAGCTCCAGCTTCTCCGCCATGTCTTCGCGCGCGGCCCCCGCACCGTGCTAGTCTGGCGCTTGGGGGAGGGGCGCGGCGCCGCCGGCGGGGGCGGGGCAAACGGGCAGGCGGGCGGCTATGGGGAGGGGGCCTGGCCTGGGCCTCAGCCGCCGCCGCCGCCGCCGCGCTCCCGTCCGGCCCCCGGCTACCTCTTTGTGGTCACAGGCCCCGGGCCTCCAGCGCTGCTGCGAACTCGGGCCAGCGTGAGACGAGCACAGTGAGCCGGGGGCCGGGACGAAACACTCAGGGCGCGCGCGACCCACACCGTGGACTCGCCCGCTCTCACGACGCACGCACGCACGCACGCACGCACGCACGCACGTCTTCGGCTGCCCCCGGCCACCCCCACCGGCCGGAAGTGGGGACCCGAGGAGAGCCCTCGGGGCCTGGGGTGGCGGGTTCGACTCCCGCCCTTGAGGTACCGTGACACACACACACACACACACACACACACCCTCCCCCCCAATAAGAAGACTATAATTCCTCATTAAATATGACAGCCGGAATCCCTGCTTCTGTTCACAAAAATGCCGTGTATTTAGCCTATGCTAGGCACCAGACCGCGGACGCTCAGTACTGGCAAAAAAAGGAAATGCCCTGCCCTCATGGCACTGCCATTTTAATTGGAATAGTAGTGACAGTGGTCAAGGGAGAAAATAAAGTGTCATCATCGCCACGGGGATGGTTAATCTCATGTGCGCACTGCATGGGGCCCCGGCAACCACAAACATTATTCCAGATGTGGCCAGGAAGGTATTTTTCGGAAGAGATTAACACTGAAATTGGTCCATTTTGCGTAAAGGAGATTGTCAATGCCGCGGCGTGGGTGGGCCTCGTCCATCAGTTGAAGGACTGGAGAGAAAAATGAGGTTCCTTAGAAAGAGGGAACTGTTCCTCCAATGGCCTTGGGATATCAGCTCTTCCCTGTGTCTCCAGCCCAGAGTCCTGCCCTGACTTGCCTGCCTCACGGTCACGAGTCAACTCCTTAAAACAAAACTATATATGTAAAAATACTGAATATACACAAGCCTATTAATTTGTATATGTGTGTATACATATTATATATGTATACACATGTTTATATGTGCGTGCGTTTGTAGTATAAGTACTATATACAGTATACACACAAGCCTATATGTGTGTGTATATATTGTATGCATGTATGTATGTGTATATATATAGTATACATATTATAAATGTGAACATGCTGTATATATACACACACCCATATATTATTTATTTATTTATTTATTTATTTATTTTTAAATTTTTTGCCTTATAACAAATTTAATCAGTTATACATATACATATGTTTCCATATCCCCTCCCTTTTGCGTCTCCCTCCCACCCTCCCTATCCCACCCCTCCAGGCGGTCACAAAGCACCAAGCTGATCTCCCTGTGCTATGCGGCTGCTTCCCACTAGCTATCTACCTTACGTTTGGTAGTGTATATATGTCCATGCCGCTCTTTCACTTTGTCACAGCTTACCCTTCCCCCTCCCCATATCCTCAAGTCCATTCTCTAGTAGGTCTGTGTCTTTATTCCTGTTTTACCCCTAGGTTCTTCATGACATTTTTTTTTCTTAAATTCCATATATATGTGTTAGCATACAATATTTGTCTTTCTCTTTCTGACTTACTTCACTCTGTATGACAGACTCTAGGTCTATCCACCTCATTATAAATAGCTCAATTTCATTTCTTTTTATGGCTGAGTAATATTCCATTGTATATATGTGCCACATCTTCTTTATCCATTCATCCGATGATGGACACTTAGGTTGTTTCCATCTCCAGGCTATTGTAAATAGGGCTGCTATGAACATTTTGGTACATGTCTCTTTTTGAATTATGGTTTTCTCGGGGTATATGCCCAGTAGTGGGATTGCTGGGTCATATGGTAGTTCTATTTGTAGTTTTTTAAGGAACCTCCATACCGTTCTCCATAGCGGCTGTACCAATTCACATTCCCACCAGCAGTGCAAGAGTGTTCCCTTTTTTCCACACCCTCTCCAGCATTTATTGTGTCTAGATTTTTTGATGATGGCCATTCTGACTGGTGTGAGATGATATCTCATTGTAGTTTTGATTTGCATTTCTCTAATGAGTAAAGATGTTGAGCATCCTTTCATGTGTTTGTTGGCAGTCTGTATATCTTCTGTGGAGAAATGTCTATTTAGGTCTTCTGCCCATTTTTGGATTGGGTTCTTTGTTTTTTTGTTATTGAGCTGCATGAGCTGCTTATAAATTTTGGAGATTAATCCTTTGTCAGTTGCTTCATTTGCAAATATTTTCTCCCATTCTGAGGGTTGTCTTTTGGTCTTGTTTATGGTTTCCTTTGCTGTGCAAAAGCTTTGAAGTTTCATTAGGTCCCATGTGTTTATTTTTGTCTTTATTTCCATTTCTCTAGGAGGTGGGTCAAAAAGGATCTTGCTGTGATTGATGTCATAGAGTGTTCTGCCTATGTTTTCCTCTAAGAGTTTGATAGTGTCTGGCCTTACATTTAGGTCTTTAATCTATTTTGAGCTTATTTTTGTGTATGGTGTTAGGGAGTGATCTAATCTCATACTTTTACATGTCCCTATCCAGTTTTCCCAGCACCACTTATTGAAGAGACTGTCCTTTCTCCACTGTACATTCCTGCCTCCTTTATCAAAGATAAGGTGACCATATGTCCGTGGGTTTATCTCTGGGCTTTCTATCCTGTTCCATTGATCTATCTTTCTGTTTTTGTGCCAGTACCATACTGTCTTGATTACTGTGGCTTTGTAGTATAGTCTGAAGTCAGGGAGCCTGATTCCTCCAGCTCCATTTTTCGTTCTCAAGATTGCTTTGGCTATTCGGGGTCTTTTGTGTTTCCATACAAATTGTGCAATTTTTTGTTCTAGTTCTGTGAAAAATGCCAGTGGTAGTTTGATAGGGATTGCATTGAATCTGTAGATTGCTTTGGGTAGTAGAGTCATTTTCACAATGTTGATTCTTCCAATCCAAGAACATGGTACATCTCTCCATCTATTTGTATCATCTTTAATTTCTTTCATCAGTGTCTTATAATTTTCTGCATACAGGTCTTTTGTCTCCTTAGGTAGGTTTATTCCTAGATATTTTATTCTTTTTGTTGCAATGGTAAATGGGAGTGTTTCCTTGATTTCACTTTCAGATTTTTCATCATTAGTATATAGGAATGCCAGAGATTTCTGTGCATTAATTTTGTATCCTGCAACTTTACCAAATTCATTGATTAGCTCTATTAGTTTTCTGGTAGCATCTTTAGGATTCTCTATGTATAGTATCATGTCATCTGCAAACAGTGACAGCTTTACTTCTTCTTTTCCGATTTGGATTCCTTTTATTTCCTTTTCTTCTCTGATTGCTGTGGCTAAAACTTCCAAAACTATGTTGAATAAGAGTGGTGAGAGTGGGCAGCCTTGTCTTGTGCCTGATCTTAGTGGAAATGGTTTCAGTTTTTCACCATTGAGGACGATGCTGGCTGTGGGTTTGTCATATATGGCCTTTATTATGTTGAGGAAAGTTCCCTCTATGCCTACTTTCTGCAGGGTTTTTATCATAAATGGGTGTTGAATTTTGTCGAAAGCTTTCTCTGCATCTATTGAGATGATCATATGGTTTTTCTCCTTCAACACACACCCATATATTGATATATTGGTGTGTGTATATATACAGTATATGTACACTGTATGTATGTATGTATACAGTGTATATTTATATATAGGTGTGTATATATGTTGTATACCTGTATGTGTATACGTTGTATAGGTATTATATGTATATATGTATATACTATATATAGACACACTTGTGTATGTATTTATATGTGTATTTACATGCACATATTTACATATAGGTGTGTATGTGTGTGTATACATTGTGTATATGTATGTGTATATATCTTATATATATGGTATATGTATATATACGATGAATTTATATATACAATACATATATATTTTTATGCTACATGCTTTTATATGTAGGTGTATATGTGTGTCTATATGTGTGTGTATGTATTGCATATATTATATATGTATGCATACTATATATATATACACACCTATATATCTTTGTATGTGTGTATATATGTATGATATATATGTACCTAGGTGTCTATTGCATGTTATACGTATGTGTACATACTGTATATATATAAACTATGCATTTTATGTGTGTATGTATAGTGTATATGTATGTGTGTAATGTATATGTGTGTATACATACTGTATATATACAAACTGTGCATTTTATATGTGTGTATATATGTGTGTGTGTTGTATATACTATATGTGTATATGTCTGTATGCATACTGCATATATACACAGCTGCATATTTTTGTATGCATGTACATATGTATGTATGTGTGTATATATACACACATAAACCCTATGGATTCTGTTTGTCTGGAGAACCTTCACTGATACGGACACTTATGACAATTGAGCACCTGCCCTTTGCCAGCCAGGGAGCCAAACACTTGTCCTTTCTGTCACAAGTCCCGGGAGGGAAGGTGATGCCGCTCCTACCAGTTGAGGTGCCTCAGGGTCAGAGAGGTGCACAGGGCTGGGGGCTGGAGCCTAGTGGAGCCCAGGTGGAGTTCTAGCAGCAGTACAGCCTAGCAGTCCCACTTCCCCGGGTGCTTCTCACAAAGACGCCGAGGGAGAGACTGGGTCTGAAGGAGGGGATGAGGAAGCTTCCGTGGGTCCGCAAGCCCAGAACAAGGCTGACACGTCAAGGGTGTTAGAGGTCAGGACTGTGGTTACCCTAGGGGTGGGCTTACACAGAGCCATTCCCATTCTGAAAAAGTATCCATTCTGCTCTTGTTTGTATGTTTACCCCCCTCCCCCAAATCTTTTACAAACAGATTCTCTTGGCTGCTGGGAACACACACAGGGAAGTTGTGTGTGAGAGGGTGCAGTCCAGGGGACAGGGAGGATAAGACCCCCACCCTTAGGGCCAGGAGTGGCTCAGCTTTGTGAGCTAAGGATGGCCCTCGAGGTCGCAGAGAGAAGGGTCCCTACTCCGTCCCTGCTCCGTGCACCCCATTCCCAGCCTGAGAAGACTAGAGCCACCCACACACACACACACCAGGGAGGAGAGCCAGTCACCCTGGCTCACGGGCTGCGGCTCCAAGACTCCTGGCACTAGGAGTTCAGCTTTCATGCCCTAGGACAGGGCCAGAGCTGTTGTCTCCGGAAACTCTCTGTCTCTCGCCCGCCCGCCCTCCCTCCCTCCTCCGCCTCTTCCCCTCCCGCTCCAGCTGTCCTGCCCTCCACCCTGCATTTCTACACAGGATGGCTCACAGACAGCTGCTCCCCGTGTCCACCCACCACCATTCGATGGATGTCAAAGCAAGCCCTGGGGACTTCCCTGGAGGTCCAGCGATTAAGACTCCGAGTTTCCAATGCAGGGGGCGCAGTTTCGATCCCTGGTCAGGGAAATAAAATCCCACATGCCGCACGGCACGGCCAAAAAAATAAATGAATAAAAAATAAAGTGATAGTGATGAAACAGCCCTAGTGGTGCTAGGATGGGACATACAGCTCTATGGTATAGAATAAAGGTCCAGAAAGAGATATATGAGAACTTGATATGACAGAAAGTGGGGAAATTAAGGAGCTTTCAATAAATGGTGTTAGGAAAATTGCATATCCATGTGGGAAAAAGTAAATTAGAGAAAAAAACAAGCAAGCCCTGGTCAGGTGTGACCTTGGGCCCAGGGCCATTGGCACACTTTGTCGTGTGGGATGTTCTTCCTTAGACTCCTCCCTCCCTCCTGTGCCACTTTCCCCGCCAGGTAAAAAACTCTGCCTGGTCAATAAGACCCTAGAGGTCCTTGGTCATTGCTATTGCAGTTGGAATTGTTACTGTGTTTACATAGGGTGACCAACACCCGCCCCAGTTTGCCCAGGACCGCTCAGGTTTGAGCGCTGGAACTGTGGGGAAACCCTCATTCCCGGGGAACCCCAGAAGGCTGGTCAGCCTATTTAGGACGGATCTCTCACTTGATCTCCCAACCCCCGAGAGCCAGAAAGGTAATCTCCCACCTCATTCCATTGTAACCTTCATTCATTCATCCACCCATCCCTTTATTCAACTCCTTTATTCAGCAAGTATTTATGAAGCATCTGCTACACATCAGACACTATTCTAGGTGCTGGGGACAGTAAACTGAGAAGGTGTGATTTATTACATAGGGATGATGTCTCGGAGACCACTGCAGGGCAGGGGGGCTGGGAAAGGGAAGGGGCAGTTCTAAATGCAGGCTCTGACGGAATTGGGGCAGACCTTGCCCTGGGACAGGCTGGTTGCTTCAACACAGCTGTCCTCACCCAGGGCCATCCTGCCCCCGCCTCACCCAGTTCTTTGGTCATGTCTGGGGAAAATCTGTGGTGGTCACAACTGGGTGGGAGGGGCCACTGGAATCAAATGGGTGGGGACAGGGATGCTGCTGAACCCCACACAGTGCCCAGGAGGGGCCCCCAGCAGAGGATGACCCACCCCAAATAACCCCAGTGCTGTGGGGGAGACCCTGCACTAATATTATTCAGACCCGCTGGTGCCCCTAGATTCCTGCACAGACAGGGACTCTAACTGGGTCATCTCTGTATCATGAGGCGACCTAGAGTGGGGCAGCCAGGAGGGCTGAGTATCGGGGGTGAAATGACAAATCTCTGTGCCCACTCTCCCCGCCACACCCCAGGGTCGATGGCCTCTATCTCCTCCCTGTGCAAGTAGCTTTTCCCTGAGCCATTTCTTCTTGTCAAGGTCCCTGTCGCAGGTTGGGTTCCCCAAAGATGACGTTGAGAGCAAGGATTGGAGTGCAGGTGGTTGATGTGAGATGTGAAGACAACAGATACAGCTGCCATAGGGTCCCGCAATTCCACTCCTGGGCATAGGTCTGGAGAAAACTCTAATTCAAAAATATACGTACACCCCTGGGATTTCCCTGGTGGTCCAGTGGTTAAGACTCCGTCCTTCTAGTGCAGGGAGCATGGGTTCCATCTCTGGCCTGTCACATGCCATGTGACAAAAAAAATAGAAAAGAAAGAGAGAAAGAAAGAAAGAAAGAAAAAGAAAGAAAGAAAGAAAAGATACATGCACCCTAATGTTCATTGCAGCACTATTTACAATAACCAAGATGTGGAAGCTACCTAAATGTTCACTGATGGATGAATGGATAAAGAAGATATGGTACATATATACAATGGAATATTATACAGCCATAAAAAGAATGAAATAATGCTATTTGCAGCAACGTTGTGGATGGACCTAGAGATCATACTAAGCACTGTGAAGTGCCTGGGGCAGCCACTCAGAGCAAAGTGGCCACCAACCCTGCTGCAGCTGCCCGAACAGAGAGTGGAGGGCGAGGGAAAAATACGTTGGCTTCTCCCATCCCCCTGCCCTCCAACCTCTGGCCAATGTTTTCCACTGGCTGAACCTACCTGGAAAAGAGTTGGCGAGGAAATCTGGGCGATGGGGTTTGCAGGATCAGCCCTGTGACACCGCGCAGAGCAGTGGAAAGACAGGGAGCTGGTCTGAGGCAAACAGGACAATGGCAGCGCAGTACCCACTTCTCCCTACCTCTCCTGTGCCACTGAGTGGAACCATCTTCATGTGCAACCTTTCTCTTCCCCCATCTCCCACATCTACCCATCCATCCTCTCAGGAGCTCATCCATTCCTCTCTCTTCCTCACAGCCTCCGCCATCATTCACTATCGTTACTGCAGCAAGCACCGCTCTGCCTTCTCCTGTCTCCAGACTCCCTCTTCTAATCAGTCACTACACTCCAGCCAGAAGGATCTTTCTCAAATGCCTATCTTACGTCACTCTGCTGCTTCGAGTCCTACAATGGCTGGCCCGTTGTGCTTAGGATCCAGTCCACATTCCATGGCAGGACTTCATCACGTCTCCAGTCTCCCCTCCCCTGACATATGCTTCCATCCTCCACACTCCCACATCCTGAACCTCAGGCCCCTGAATTTCCTGGGGCGGCTCTCAAGTCAGGGCCTTCACACGTGCTATTTGCTGTCTTCACAGAGCCCTCCCCTATCCTGCACCTCTTCTGACTTAAGCCCTCTCACGTTGGCCTCAATGGCAGTACTTCTAGGAAGACGTCCCTGGTCCTCCTCACCTGTGTTCCCTTGCACCCAAGAATTTCCCCGGTGGTAGGGGTATCAGATTTAACAAATAAACCATGCAAGTTTAACCGGGTGTCCTGCATTTTATCTGCAACCCTACCTGATAGGCACTTGTTCCAGAGTATGACAATTGCATGTTGACATTTTAATTTCCCTACTAGGCTCCAACTCGCTTAAGGATAATGATCTTGTCAATACGATTCCCCATTTTGCTAACTAACTAGGTAAGGTTGGATGAATGGATCAGTGAGTTGTGGATGGGAGTTTTTACTTGAAATCGTATAGAACTAGACTTCAGCCCTAAACAGGAGAGATGCTTAAGAGACTCAAGGGAGGCTAATGACAATTACTCACCCAAGTGGAGGCTCCTAGGTTAGTTCTGGGCCAGCCTCTCAGGGTGTAAGAGAAGAACTTGGAGGTGGAAACTGTACACTAAAGGGAAATGACCAGAAGATATGACTGCAAATGATTATGTAAAGCTTTCAGGCTGCACAAAGCTAATAGACTAACTTCAGCTGGTTTGGGGATTGCTCTGGCTCAGTTCTGAGTCCTGCACACAGCTGGAAAGTTTATGCTCCTGCTGCTGGGGTTAAAACAGTGGAAAAGGCCAGAAGGGTGATGCCAAGGATCATCGTACTCTTTTGACCTCGCAATGGTTTTCTAATAGAAAGCTGAAATCTTGCTATTTTCAGACCCGGTACCCAAGGGCAAGTACGTCACAAATATAAAAAAAAGTGAGAAAGGTGGAAGAAAGGCAAATTAGAGCCCACCATCTAAAGAGGCAGCCTCTACTGGCTGCAGACAAAACTCCATGCTGCAATGCAGGCCCAAATTTTCTCCCCCTTCAAGAAAAGACAGGAATCAAGATGTTAATGCTTCATCTCATGATTTTTTTAACATGCCCATTAAGTCAATAAGTATTAAATGGTTCAAAAAGAACACAACTATAAGTTTATTAGTCCGTGCGGGCTTCCAACACTTTACGTGGAATCAACATGTGTCTCCAGGCTGAGATTCCCCTCAACTTGCAAACCTCAGGCAGATGCTGATTCAAATCCCAGAAACCTCTAGTTGAAAATCAATGTCTGAGATGCTCTGCGGAATCTAGGGAAGCATTTGCTAATTTGCTCTGGGGCGAAATCTTCTATCAATGTCAATCAGGCATGAATGTAGATAATTTTCCAACGCTACCAATATAGTCATCTATATGTTTAGTCAACATTTATTGACTATCGCATGGGGAAGTTTGGTGGTCAGTAAACAGTGGAAAGAGGCCCAGAAAAAAAGGGGGTACACTCAGGCTTGAAATCCACCAGGTACACGCCTCTGCTGCCATACCAGTTATTTATATACTTATCTACTACTTCCATCCTAGTTGGTTAACAGTCTCTGCCCCAGCCCTAGCCCTGTGGGCCTCAGACCCCAGCAGTGGGCCACTCATCTGTGGCCACCTACGGCAAGGTGGTGCTTTCCTGGAGTCATCCTCCTTTGGCCACTTGTAATTTGGCCCTCTTTAGGGTACCATACTAGTTGTTCAATATTTTGAGCATCGCACACCAACTCTCCAAAGAGAAAGTCAAGTGATAAAGGTTCCCCCAAATGCTCACGTGGCTTTTGTCTCTCCCTAACCTCTTTTCTTGATTAACTCCTGCGCAACCATTCAGATCTCAACTCAAATGTCACTTCCCATTTCGCCGTCTGGACTGTGTCTCCCTGACATTTATTCTCGCAGCTCTGTTCTTTCACTTCATATCTTGTATCCATTTGCTTATTTGTTTGTCTGCCTCCCTGATGAAGCTGTAAACTCCATAAGGGCAACAAAAAGCAGAACTTATTTGGCAAACTGCACAGGCTTCTATATGGTTTATGTGGGATTGGCCACCTACCCAGCTCCAAAGATGGGTCCTGTTGTATTCCAGCCAGTTAGCATGTCCCTTCCTCCAGGTCCTACTCATTGGCACAGGAACGAGAACCTGATCTAAGGCAGCCCAAGCAGAGTGAGGCTGGACACTCTGGCGAGGAAAGCAGAGCTACAGACCCGTTCTGAAGAGGCAATGTCACCAATGTGGTTATCATGAAGCATGACACGAAGGAGGACAAAGACGCAGAGTCCCAGAAAGGTGGCTCCAAAGGATACACAACATGGGCCTCTCGAGTAAACCAGATCTGGGCTGGCCCTTGTGTTTGGACTGTTCAGTTACATCAACCAATATTTTTTTTCTTTTTTTTTTTTTTTTTTTTTTGCTTTAGCCAGTTGGTACCAAGGTTTCTATGTATTGTGACCAACAAAATCCTAACTGATATATCTTGTCCCTGTATCCACAAGAACGTTGCTCATGGAAGACACCATATCTTGAACAATATGCCATTGGGAGAACTGGAGATGGCTTAATGGGGGAGGTAAATGGGTAACATCAGCTGGAGCCTTAATTTGAACATAGTTCTTTAGAAAATATGTTAGACTGCCCAAGATTTAAATTCATCAGAAATTCAGGAGTATTTTCCCCGGTGTGTTTTACAGCAGAATTGTTCCTACCTGAGGTTATTAACCTGCTCACCTGTCATTTCCTAAGAACTCCTAAAGATTTCTGCTTCAAATCCTGGACTTTCAACCTACAGAACCTATGGTTTTAATTGGGGGAAGGGAACAGGAAAGAATGATTCAGCCTCTAGCCGCTTTTTACTCTGCTGGATAAGATCATTAAATTTTTCCCCCAGAATGACCTGTGACTTCCTACATTTCTTACATTTCAACTTCAAGTTTCATTTCTCGGGATGCCTACAGCTTTTCACCTGGCTAGATGGAAGCCAAGATTTTACTTTTCTCTTGGGGGCTATTCTGCTGGGCTAGAGTCATTAGAAGCAACTTTAACTTCAGGTTATTATAAATATCACATCTTTTAAAGCATAATCAGGCTATGTGGTTCATGATCTGGTTCTTAGATTAAAGGTCTGTGTGGCCAAAGGGCTGTACTTCTACAACTATTGAGAAATAAACAACCTTGACTAGTCAGGGAAGGAAAAGTCTGCAAGTCGGTCCCCATAGCCTGATCAGGGGATTCTTTTCCTCCTTCCCTGATTCACCAGAAAGCACACTTGCTCATACTGTTCACATTCTCAAAATATGTTTGTTACTCTCAGAGCTCCTGGAATACATATCCTCCAACGGTTGCCTTTTGTCAATGAACTGTTCTGCACAGCTCCGCTGCTTATATTTTAGGATTTATTTTCCTTTGGGAGAGAGAAGAGTGGCTTGTAAAACTACTAGTGCAAAATAAGCATTAAGAATCACTTCACCTTCTTCATCAAATAAATCCACCTGGGGCTTCCCTGGTGGCGCAGTGGTTGGGAGTCCGCCTGCCGATGCAGGAGACACGGGTTCGTGCCCTGGTCTGGGAGGATCCCACATGCTGCGGAGCTGCTGGGCCCGTGAGCCATGGCCGCTAAGCCTGCGCGTCCGGAGCCTGCACTCCGCAACGGGAGAGGCCACAGCAGTGAGAGGCCCGCATACCGCAAAAATAAATAAATAAATAAATAAATAAATCCACCTGAATTACTGGTTCTGTGAACCAGTATGTAATTCAAAATTTTGATGAACAACAGAATACTTTGAGTCTCAAAATATCTCTCCATAAATTACTTATTAACTACAAAGGGACAAATAATAACTTCACAGTGGAGAAAGTGCGGTGGCACCACCTTAACCAAGATGCTAATGAGACAGATGACCATCAAGGGGCTCCTGTAAGGATGCACAGAGAGACACACCGTCACCTCTGTGGAACCCCATCCAAAGCACAGAACATGAAAGAACCATGAGGAAACAGGACAAACCCAGAATCAGGATCATTCTACACAACCACCAGCCTATACTCGTCACAAACTCTCACAATATGAGGAACAAAGAGGCTGAAGAATTATTTCATACTTAGACCAAAGTGACATGAGAACTAAGTGCAATGCATGATTGTAGACTGGTTCCTGGCCTGAAAAATTTAGCCACTAAGGATGTTACTGGAATAACTGGCAAAATTGGAATATGGATGGTAGATCAGTCAACAGTATCAATGTTAAATTTCTGACTTAGACCACTGTGCTGTGGTTTGGTAAGAAAATGTTGTTTCGCTTAGGAAGTAATCACTATTTCCAGGGAATAGGGCAAAATGTGTCCTTACCCTTAAGGGGTTCAGGAGAAAAGAACATGTATATATGGAAAGACAGTGAATGCCAAAGCAAATAAAGCTAAATATTAATAATTGGTGAATCTAGGTAAAGCACATACAAGAGTTCTTTGTACTAATCTTGCAACTTTTCTTTAAGTTTGAAATTATATCTATAACTATATATCTACATCTATATAGATATATAAAAATCAACACACACAATTCAAAATAAAATGCATCAACCTAAAACCCAGCCTATTCTTCAGATATTGTTGGCAATCTGAAGAGAAACAAAGGCTAGGATACCAAAAGGGATTGGGTCCGTAGATCTATTCATTAGGACCCTGAGTACATTTCTACTAACTTAAATTATGCTTTCATTTGAATCAAACATTTTGGACTGCCTTCAACTTAGTGCCAATTACTTATACATTTAAACATTCAAAGGATGAATTCCATACTTTTCCCCAAGTGAGGCACAAGGCTGTCAGTATTCTCGTGTGCTAACAAGGAAGCAAGGCCAATTTCTATAACCTAACTATAGGACTTCTGGGTACGTAAATTTTTTCTCATATGCCCAGTTCCCTATTTTCTTAGAAAATCCAATTTGCTCTGGGATTTCAAATACCACAGGCTCTTGTTTTTGTCACAACAAATGAACTATTTTATTCTGTAGATTCTTAAAAAGAAATTCAATGAATCTTTGCTCACTGCTAGCTTTTCTAGATCTCTCCCAATATCTCTTTGATCAAGCTTTTCCACCCACTCTGGAATAATCCAGGGGTAATTAGAACTTCTTACCTTCTTTAGCCCAAAAGGGCCAATTCATCACAAGCTGTCATGGATTCTGATTCTAAATTACCAAGAGCCCCATTACTAACAGAGGCAGGGAATCTTCTTTGCAATTAAAGTGATTGATTTCTTTGCAGATGCAGTAGCATTTCACATTTAATTATGTTCATTTGGATCAAATGTGAGAAAATTCTTCCTCATTTTATTTTCCATCCAAAGGACATGATACAACAAACATTAATCCCAGAGTGATACAAGGCCAGACCTGCAAGGGCCTTAGGCAGAGCTGGATATCTATCAATGGGTCTTGTCCATTTTACAGGGTCTTATTGGCTCCTTAAGCTCTAAAGGGGAGAAAAGGGACTAATTATTTGTTACATCACATACTTCACTTAAGGGCTTGCCAAACCTTCCAGCATCTGCTAAGTTGTGATGAGACAGCATTAGATGTTTAGATAAACATAGACTAGCGCCGAACAGAACAATTTTGTTTCTTGTGCAGGCAAAGAACAGAGCCACAGTGCTGGGGATAAAGCAGTGTGTGCAGGTAAACATAAGCAACGTGGGAACAAATCTGTTTTTTCTCACTTATGTGGTATTAACATGGTTATGTGTTGTCAAATTTTGAAAGAGAAAAATAAACAAAAACAGTTTGGGAGAAGAAGGAGGACACTCCGGAGGATCTGAAGGAATGTGAGGCCACCAAGGCTTACACAGATTTCCCAAGGCCTGAAAGACACCTGTCTGTCCACTTTGCTTTTAACCTTAAAGACTGGCCAGTTGTGGCTCCCGCAGCCTGTAGACCCTGGGCCTGCATCCTTATCTCCCCTTCTCCACTCTCCACGTAGTCAGCAGACTGGCGTCCGTTCACTCACTTGAGACATTCAAAGGTCAAGGTTTTCGCGCAATGAGTATCTTCCAGCGATCTGTGCTCCAGACAACAGTGACTACCCTTTGTCCTGGTATGAATGCAGTTGCTCGCCGTTTTCCAAACACTTTCACACATATGTAAAGAAGAGCCTGGGAGCCCTCCAAGATTTTAAATTTTAGTTTAAAATGAAATTATATAGTAAGCTTTTGAAAAATTAAAACATCCACGTATGTGAGATTGTACCTCTGCCTTTACTGCAGGCTGTTTGCAAAATTCAGGAAGCCCTGCCTTTCCATTCATTAAACACATAGTCGTTGAGCACCTCCTAAGGGCAAGGCAGGATGCCAGGTGATGGAGGTGGAGAAACAGGGCTTGTTCCTTGCTCCGATGGGGAAGGCACGTAAGCAGACACCCTCGGCACAGGAAAACACAGAATGGAGGTGCTGTGATGGGATAAAAGGGTCACGCTTATAGGAAATGCGCATCCTTCCAGTGCAGGAGACAGAAACAAGCTCAGGAGGTTGGCAGGTGTCTTGAAGGAACATCAGTATTGCTGAGGGGGGGGCAGAAACTCCAGGTTTACCCGACGTAGCACGGGCATATATGCTTGCCACATTCCAAGAACCAGAAACACAAGAAAGAAGAAGCCAGACCAGACACCACAAAGCTGTGACCGTTGGGCTCAGAAGTCTGGGATTTTTATGAACCAAGGAGGAGCATGAAGGGGAAGTGACGGTCCAGCTTGTGGTGCTGGTAGGGGCAGGTGGGGGCAGATGAGGCTGCTGAAATGATCCACTGAGGGCTGACACAGCTGGCTGTGGCAATGGGAATGGAAATAAGTGGAGATTCAAGAGATTTGGGGCCGGTACAAACCACAGGGACTTGGAACCATCATATGAATGGATGAGGAAGTAGGCAAAATAGACTCTGAGCACTATTATATGTGAACACTTGGATGGCGTCCATGGACTGGCCGGCTTTTGCTGTTGAAACACTTACTGTGTTTAAACAGTCACATTCTGCACTGAGCCCTTGTTTTAAGCTCTTCAAACATCCCTGAGATAAGTGGGGGAGTTATTTCAATCCTCCTTTTTACAGATGAGAGAACCATGACTGGCAAGGTTTAGCCCTAAGCAGGAAACCCACCTAACCCAACTAATTGGTGCAGAGCTGGGACGAAAGATCAGTGTAGTCCTCATTACACAATCCAGAGAAACACAAAGATGGCTCAAAACTGTCCTAGTGGCATGTTTCCAGCCTAAGTGGGACAAAGTTCATACAACTTTATATCGTGAGCTGTGTTGTAAGGTGGTTTGTTGATAACGTCCATTCCAAAAGCCAACGGAAAGCTACCAGTACGCTGAATCATTAAAAACATGGAGGTACAGGACTCAAGTCTTACACGGTTCTGAAAAAAATACCCTTCACAGATGCTATTTTTAGACTCAAGTTTTCCCAGCATAAAGTTTTTAAAAGAACAATCCATCTAAAAAGCATGTAAAGAAATTCATTGACAAAGGTTTAGATGTTTTAGGACTTTAATGTCCTTCACACGGTCAACATAAAACACTGACAATGGATGAACAATAGGGGAAAAGACTATTCAGCAAAGATCTTCCTTCTTCGGCATCACTGGTCAAACACCAGAAGGAGAACGATCACGTGAAGCAACAGTAAGGGAATTTAACACAGATTTTTAGTTTAACAGCATAACTGAAAAACAAAACCAACCAACCAACCAACCAACCGATCTTCTACCCACTGAAAGGAAAGGAAAAGTGAAGCAGGGAGCTTCCAAATCTTGTGAAGCAGCTTAAAAAGGGAGAGGGGAGGGGGAAGGGGAGGCACACGACTGTTGAGAACCTAACACTCTAATGCAAAAGGTCAAGGATCCTAACAAATTCTCAAAGTCTCAACATATACCAACAAGAACCATATTATTAGAAATATAAAGGCACAGAGATATAAATGCATAGATATATAAACTATTTGGTAGTAAAAACAGACCTTGCTATATAAACATATAGTAAGTCACTTCTATCGCTTTATGAGAACAACCGTATAAAGAAAGAATCCAGAAGACCCCACTGCTGTCATCTTGCAAAGGATCAAAATTCAGCACCTGAAGGGCCCCACCCACCCTCCATGCTGTGTGTCTGTGTTTCTCTAAAAATAATAACCTGCAATTAGTATATAATTAAACCCATAGGCAGCTTTGAATATGAGATCTAGGCAGCAAAGACAGCAAAGACAACAGTAGCTGGAATTTGGTAGAAAAGTAAGAGAAGACTTTTTAAAAGCTTCCAGTTCAAGTCAGAATTAAGGTTAAGTTTCAACAGCTTGGGATAGCTGTGGATGCTTTTGTGTTCTCTGAAAAAAGAAGAAAATCTATCATAAGTATGTTCATTCGGAAAAAATACTGTGTTTTTTAGCCATGCCCAGGTGACTTTCAATTTTGTACACTGTTCAAGGGCAGAGTGTATATTAGTTAGGATGTGCTCATAGCTGGTGCATCTCCAAAAAATGCTTCATGAAGGCTGCCAGCTTCTGACATCTTCGATGGTGACAGCATTACACAGAGAGGCCTAAATGCCTCCCACGGACCCAGAAGAACCACCGATGCAGCCGTTAAGAACAGGAGCATCTGGTTGAGCATCAGGATGACCCTCCTTCCCGTCACCAGCTCCTGCGAGAGTCACGGCACCTGAGGCCGTCGTGTCCAACCTCCCACCTGAAAGCCCCTGCAGGTGGCCAGGAGCGTCACACAGCTCAGTCATTAGAAAATTCCTTTCCAAAGGCAGCGAAGGACCGTCATGCTCACAGGTAACCTAGGTTAGCTCAACTCTTCAATGAGCCTGCTGTGCAGGCGGCAGGGAGCGGGCAGCTATTCTCATGCATGAAAACATACATCTTCCATGGAGCTCACAGAATTAACTACTCTCTCTGATGTTCAGGGGAGCAACAGTGTCTGTTCTTACACTGAACAGGCTTGTGCCAGCTGCACTAGAGATGGGATGGCACCCTTTGTGCTGTCAGAGCAGAGATTTTCAAAGGAAATTTTGACCAAAGCTCCTAGAAGGTGTGGCCCACCCCCCCCCGTGCTCTCGGCCGTGGAATCGTGCTAAGGGGCCTGTAAGCAGCAGCAGGAGCACCCCCGTAACAAACGGTCTTTCCCAACTAGTTACAATAACTGCTACTCAAGGATGGACAGGCTCCTAGATGTGTCTCCTTCAGCGTCTGAAAACTAAACCAAGTCTCTGACAAGCTTCTGGATGGGACACGTACTCACCACCTATGCCCTTTCGGGGAGATCATACTGAGTTCAAGAGCTTTGTCAAGAAATCTTTTTTCTAAAGCATCATCTCCTTTGGTGTTGCCAATGCAGAATGGAATATTCATCTTGCTTCTATCCTGGGCCTGCACTGGACATCTGAAAAACATGTTTTTTCTTCCAGCTATTTTTCTGCAATGTGCAACTGCCATTAACAAAGCAACAGAAAAGTTTTAAAAACCATTTTCCAGATGCAAACAAGAGATTAAAAAAAAGATCTGTGCCAGCACATTTATCATTTACTTAGGGAGATCACTCTTGCATATGGAACAGTGAGTTAACATTCTCTTATACGACTCATACTTAATTTCCAAGAGCCTCAGTTTCCTCATCTGAATATTAGCAATAATAATAATATCTCCATTTCATACTAGTTATGACAGTTCAGTGGTACAACATAGATGAAGCTTTCAACCCATGGCAGCCACCCAGCAATGTGAATGACCCTTTCTCTACAAGGCTGCAGAGAAAAAAATTAAGTTGTTCCGAATAGTGGCGGTAAGATTTAAAGATAATGAGCAGCAGCTTTCAAAGCACTTAAAACACTGTGTTGTCCCAAGCTGTGTGACCTTGAACAAGTTACTAAATCTCTCTGTTGTGCCTCTCTGATGTGAGGACTAAATGGCCACAAATTCTCTGCAGCCCTCCCAGCAAGAGGTGGGGTCTAGTGCTCCACACCTTTTGAATCTGGGCTGGCCTTGTGGACTTGCTTTGACCAAGAGACTGCAACAAGAGTGATGCTGTGCAATTTCCAAGCTGAGGCCTCAAGGGGCATGAGGCTTCTATACCTGCCCTCTTAAAACATCACTGCCATGGAAGCAAGCCCGAGCTAGCCTGCTGGAAATAACAGGCCCAGCCCACAGCCAGCACCAGCTGCCAGACAGATGAGGGGGGCCATTTAGACTCTAGGTGGATCACCAGATGACTTTGGTTGAATAAGTGATCTCAGATGAGACCAGCAGAAGAAACCACCCCACTGAGCCCAGCCCCACCTGCTGACTGAAAAGAATCCTGAGCAAAAGAAATGGCTGTGGCTTTCAGTCACAGTCTTGAAGTGTTCTATGATGCAAAAGTAGATAACTGATAGAATTTAGAACAGCATCTGGAACACATTCAATGCTATGTAAATATCAATTGAAGTCAACAGAGTTGTCTTGTCATTCTCCGCACCTTGCACAGGGATCATACAGACTCTCAAAAATGAATGGGTCAAGTTTCATCTAGGATACGTTAGTATTGGACTTCAGTTTCTGATGTGGAGAGTGAGCAAGCCAAAATTATCTTCCACTGACAACCAAAGGAGACAAACAGAAGAAGAGCTGACATGCTATTCTGGATTACAAGGAAAATATGTCATAACTCTCTCCATTTTCTCAAGCACATCCTATTTTATTCTTCCACTTCTGCAGGGTGGGATTCATTAAAAGTAAACAGCAAAGAAAAGCAGTGTGAGGAAGCCCCCATTAAAAGCTATGCTCGGCCCTCAGGGCACACACATAATTCCTGTTAAAGTTAATAGGAGTCAAGTGCACGTCGACAGACAGAAGAGACGCAAGCTGGGAAACCAAGTATACGGTAATAGGCTTTGAGCCTGAATTCTGGGCCCCCCTTTGCACAGGTAGTAGGTATCCTGGTTGACACTGACGTTAAAAATGTAGTGTCTACCCTCTTTGATATTCTGCTGCCTCAGGCTCCCCAGGTGACAGTCCAATTATAGAGCTGGAGCAGCAAGAAGGACACGTGATTTAAGGGGAAAAAATATTAAAAGGGGGAAGAATTAAGAACCTGGATTTACAAAGAATCTGTCTTTACAGTCGTCCCCCACACATTTACCCATCCTACTGTGAACGTAGGTGGTATCCTGACAGCAACAATGTCATAACAACTAGAAATTGAAGATTAAATTTGCACGGTGCCTGAGAGTGTCCCTGCTGTGGGGCTGAGGGAAGGAAGAAAAAATTGAAGGGGAATCAGCTGCGCCCAACCTAGCAAGACGGCTGTGGAGGGAATTCAGATTCCACAGGATAAGCGCTGTGGAAGCACAGAGCTGAGCAAGTACCTCTGCCCAAGGGAAGGTTGAAGGTTTCAGCGGAAGGGAGGTGGGAAGGGTCAGAACAGGGGGAGACGAAGGAAGGGCATCTGTCAGAGAGCTGTCTCTGCCAAGGCACGGGGGACCGCAGCAAGTTCTCTGCAGCACCTGGGGTGCTGGGTCCCTGGCTGGGGGCAGGACTGCAGACCGCAGAGGGCCCTGCAGACACGCTCTCCTGGGAACTGGATCCATCATATCCTGGAGCACGAGGAGCAATCAGGTCTGCACAACAAGGAGTTCTGCGTTGTAGAAAAAGCACTAGGACACAGGGGCTGGAGGGTGGGGACACTGGGGGAGAGGCCTGCTAGAAAGCTCCCACAAAGAACTTTCTAGGTCAACAGAATTAGGACTCGTGATCAAGACAGGGACACTGGGGAGTTTCAAGCATGGGCAGTAAATGAAAATGCCAATAAGGACCCAACGGTCATATAAATGAGTATAACAGGCCCAACATGACAGACTCAGCACAAACCCCCTACGTTACCTGTTAACTGTGAGGGCCCGTTCTTTACTTCCACAGAGAAACAGTCTCCCTTTTGCTTGAAACATACGGCCCTCCCAGTCTGTTTCTCCCACTTTCAGAGACACGGGGATTATGAAATAAGACATCTGGATTTAAATCATCTTCCCATGTTCCAGTAAGGGCTCAAATTGTGTGTTTTAAACCCTGTGAGCCACACCGAGAACTGCCGTGGGCTGTGCTGGGCCACCGCTCCCAGGAGTTATCACTCAATCCCACAGCAGGGGCAGGGCCTGTGGCTGAATAAGTTGGGGGCAGGGAGAAGGTGCCAGGCTGACAGAGCGCTAGCAGGGGGCCGGGTGGGTGTGGAAGCAGCAGGTAATCCTGGGACTACAAAGCTTACAGGACAGAGTCTGAGCAGCACTCCCCAGGGAGTCTAGGACGGAAGCGGATAAGGATGGTTGTGACTGGAAAAGCGGTGCCACAGTCAGTCATAGAAATTTAGGAAATCCTGGATTAACAGGGCTACACGGGTTTCTTGACTCAACTTCCTAGAGCGTCTCAAGAGCTCCAGTGAATCGTGAACTCCCAAGAGGATAATTCATACTGGAACAGAGTTTTCCCCAAATGCATGTGGCTGAAAAACCCACTGCATCTCTGGGATGAGTACTCTAGAATGCCCACTGAGAAACTCCTGGACTTCCCAAGGTACCAGAGGGGTGTGTGTGAGGGGAAAGGCACCACCTCAGCGTGAAACAGCATCTCACAAAGGTGGTGACGGTTAGTAGGGCGCAAGAAAACCGCAGGCAGCTGGCAAGCGATGACAAGACGCTCGTTTCAGTGGTGTCTGCTCCAAAAGACAAACCAGAAACATGAAGGGCGCGAAGAGTGAATCCTGAGGTGAGAGAAGCCCACAAAACAGTCACTAGGCCTCTCCTGACTGCCTAACTTTTAAATAAAAAATTAACTCTAAATTTGCACACAATTAGGAAAACGAGTAAAAATATAAAGATCTATTCCCTTCCATAGAGGTGGTTGCCATTAACAGTCTTTTGTGCATTTTCAGGATCAGATACACTAATGTGTATACGTGTATATATGCGTGTTTCCTTATGTACATATATACATATATAGTATTTACCAATACAAACACTGTGGCTTTCTAAGTGGAATCATAGAAATGTCCTTTTCTACACCTGCTCTTTTTCCTTTTGACCTCATGACATATCAGGTCATCTTCCCAGTTTGCTCACAGACCTTCCCCGTTCTCCACACACACATTACTCCATACCACGGATGGATCCTAATTTCCGTCATCAGACCCCTCCTGAAGGACATCGGGTTGTCTCTACATTTTCCCCATTATGTAAGTATCCCTCATTGGACTTGCGGGTGCCTGATTTTATGCACACTTCTGTGCAAGGCAGAGTACTGGCAGAGGGCAGGTGCCTAGAAGTAAAAGTCTTTGGTCAAAGAGCAAGAGAGTTTTGAACTTTGATGGACGCTGCAAACCTCACTCCAAAATTGAACACATTTATTATACTTAACATAGGCAAAGTGTGTTTGTTCCCTCGTCTACACCAGATGTTATCAGTCTTTAGAATTTCTGCCCATCAGAGGGGAAGAAAATCCCATGGTTTTAATCTGCATTTCCTAAAGAAGTTGGCCCCTCTTCAACTGTCTAGTAGCCAGCTGTTTCTTCTTAGTTGTTTGCTCATACAGGTAGAAACCACCCCCTGCCTTTTTAAAATTTGCTTATCCTTTTTCATTTATTTGTGGGTTCTTCTCTATATCAACAGTAACCTTTATATGTTAATACACTACCCAACTTTGGTGTCTGTCATTTTGTTTTGTTTATGTCTTGAACTGTAGAAAAGTTTTAAATTTTCATGGAATTAAATATCTTTTACTTTATGGCTTCTGAGTTTTATGGCTTACTTAGGAAGACTTCTGTACTCCCTACACTTACACAGAAATTCTCTCCTGTATTTTATATTTGCTTCTTACATTTAGTTGCCTTTGCATCTTTTCGACTGACTAGAACTTGTGTATGCTATGATGCAAATATCTAATTTCTGTTTAAATGAATTATCAATCCTTCAATCAATCAATTAGACAAAAAGTCAAGTTAGACTGTAAAATTGTCTAAGTTAAAATACAATTCTCAAGTAAACAGGGACCTGTTTCTGGACTTCTCCTCCGATCTCTGTTTCCCTCTGCCAGTGGCTTTATATGTTAATAGATCTTATGTTAACATTACATTTTATTAATGTTAACATATATGTTTAAAACGTTTCATCGATCCTTTTGCACTAACTTTTTCAGGAGAACACTGAACTGGCTTCTAGATATTTACTAATTTTTGTGACTATTGCAAATGGGATCTTTCCTTGTTTTTCAGTGTTATTTCTGGCTTATGGGAAAGTAACTGACTTCTACATACTTAGACACAACTGATGACAATTCTGAACATGATCATTTCTAGTTTTTCCACTGATTACTGCATTTTGAAAAAAAACAGTCATGATCATCTGTGATTTTTGTTGTTTCCTTAGTAAAGGCTCTGGAAACAGCCCCCCCATCAATCTCCCCATGTTCTTATCCTGCCTGATCCCACTTCCCCGCTGCACCTGACCCTAACCTGTCTGCATTGCTGTAAAACACTGTCTGTTCACAAGGTTCTGATGAAAATAAAAGGTATTCATATCTGTGAAGTGCCAAGGGCTCTGCCTACTTTATTTTATTTTGGGGTTGTCAACAGACACATCACATGCTTCCCTCTTTCCTAAGGCCTGGACCCCACATGAAAGGGAGAAAAGGTGACCTCGTATCTGGATATGGATTTTGTCACTTCAAGAGCTTTATCATATTAAAATTCATATCTAATAAATATTAAACACTATGTGTCAGGAACATCCTAGGTACGTTCCATAAGAACCACAAATAATATTAACAGCTAACCGTTAAGGAAGTAATTAACCGTTAAGGAATAACCATTAAAGCTGTTTTAATTTTAGCACACCAGAAAATATAAGGGGTATAAGTTCTAGTAACATTAAAAAATAGAAAGAGGGCTTCCATGGTGGCGCAGTGGTTGAGAGTTCGCCTACCGATGCAGGGGACACGGGTTCATGCCCCGGTAGGGAGGATCCCACATGCCGTGGAGCTGCTGGGCCCGTGAGCCATGGCCGCTGAGCCTGTGCATCCGGAGCCTGTGCTCCACAACAGTGAGAGGCCTGCGTACCACAAAAAAAAAAAAAAAAAACAGTTACCAATTCTAATAGTAGCTTTTCCTTTTCGACCACTTTCCAAAATTATAGTTCTCTTTTTCTGTCTAGAAGCTTTGGATGGTTCCTTCACCGATGGAGAAGTTATCCACTGGTACTGAGAGAGAAATGATAAATATGCCATTTAAGTTATAGGTAGTTTAGGAGGGTTTGATCTGCATTAGAAATTAAGATATTTTAAGTTAATAAAAGGTCTTCAATCTGCATTTCTGGGAAGCTAAATTAAAGCATCACACAACATTTTCAAAAACAGAACAGCCATTTCACTTGACTAAAAACTTAGTTTTAAGATGGCAGAAAGTACCTTGATAATTTTCTTTTAAGAAGGAAAGAAAAACAAGCCATTAAAGATAAATTCTTCCGAGAGAATTAAAACATGTTATATACCTCTGACTTGGCACTCCTTCCATTCTGGAGACCTTTTTTGGTAACTGCTTTCAGCACAGAATGACTTAAAGTAAAATAAATTGAAATTAGAGTAATTATTTCCCAATGAGTGGCTATTTCCATTTAAAACCAAAAGCCAACTAATTATTGCTTTTCCCATAAAATTAAATATGAAATCTACATTATGTAATTATACACTTATTTCCCCCTTTGTGTATTCTAATTTCTTCCTCAAAAACCTAAGATGCCATCTTGCAGACTGCCCCCAGTGACTACTATTTTGGCAGCAGCAAAGGTCAGCTTTAAACATTTTGCATCTAAAGTGGCTTTAGATACCTTTGGATAGAAAGTACAGTCTGAGCACCATCCAGACGCTTAGATACCTAAAGGGCATCCAAGATAACAAACCAAAGTCCTGATAGTCCCTCAAAAGCTGCTCCTCCCAACAGCCCCCTTCTTCTAAGTGATACCACCCAGTTGCACACATAATCATCAACAACTTGTCTCCTTGTTACTATTTCCTTCATACCCCACATCTAATCTATCTGCAGGTCTTGATAGCTACACCCTCAAAACACAACCTGAATTCAACCACTTTTCACTTGCTCCAAACTTCCAACCTAACCTAGGCCATAAACTTCTCTTATTTGGAGCACTGTGACAGTCTCCTAACTGGTCTCCCTGTTTCTCTTCTTTATCCTCCCAAGTCCATTCTCTACACCAGGTTACCTTATTGAGATACTATTTGGATCATGCCTTTTTCCAGTTCAAACCCCTCTACTCATTTAGAATAATCCACATCTTCACTCTGGCCTTCAAGACTTTACAAGAGCAGACCCCTGGCTAGCTCCTTGACCTCATGTCATACCACACTCTTCTTCACTCGGTACTCTGGCCATGTTGGCCTCCTTGCTTTTCCTTAAATACTCCACCCACCTACATGCCTGCATACTCATTGCCTCCTTGTCCTGGAATGTGCTTACTCCAGTTCTTCCATGGCTTGCTCCTCTCTTCATTCATGTCTCTGTTCAAATGCCACTTCTCCAGTGAAGCTGTACCCTAACAAACCTATCCAATGGAGTCCTACCTGCTCTCCCTCGCTCTCCTTACTTTAAGATATTTTTGCACTTTCTACCCTCTAAAATTATATTACTTATCTGTTTACTCATTTCTATCTGAACTCCCTCACTCTCCTTACTTTAAGGTATTTTTGCACCTCCTACTCTCTAAAATTATATCACTTATCTGTTTACTCATTTCTATCTGAACTCCTTCACTAGAATGTAAGCTCCACGAGGGCAAGACTTTTGTCTGTCTGGTTCACTGCTTTATCTCTAGTGCCTACACCCATATCTGGCACACAGAAGATATTTTAAAAATTGCTTGTGATTCTGACAAATGAATAAAGTGCTCCTGCCAAGAATTCAGAGGTTTCACAGGAAAGAAAGAATGCTCTTGGTGGAAGTAGGCTTAGTATCTAGGTTCACCTCTATTCAGAGTAGAGATAAGAACAATTTACAGGTAAAATTCACTTTAATTAGTACATTATCTGCTAAAAACATAAGGGAAGTGCAACACTAGAAAACTACAGTTGAAGCTTGAACAACATGGGTTTGAACCTCGCGGGTCCGCTAACACACGCATATTTTTCAATAAATATGTACTATCATCCTACACGATCCAAGGTTGGTTGAATCCACAGATGTGGAACCACTGACTATAAACTTATACCCAGATTTTCAACTGCGTAGGGGTCGGCACCCCTAACCCCACGTTGTTCAAGGGCCAACTGTGTGTGATGAGGAAAGTTAAACACATTAAATTTTTAAAAACTGTCAATATGTGAACAAATTCTTTTTGTTTTGCTACGGGTTTATCAATTTCAAAAAAGTGACCACATACCAACAAGTGGATTTTTTCTTATATCCAGAACGAGCAGAGTTCTGTTGGTTTCAAGGGCCCTTAGTAAAGCCTTTGCTCCTTCACTGGTGAGGCCACACTGCTGCAGGTCAAGTGCTTTCGATGGAAGACAAAAGGTCACTTCCTAACTCTACAGGTTTAACATATAGACAACTCTCATTTTCTCACGTGTGGAAGAGTCCTGCACAAGACAAGTCATGGCAGGTTTGTAATTTTGGGTATGGAAAAAAACAGAAACGTATATGCACACACATAATGCATAATCCAATTTAAAAACCTCTTCTTGAATGTGCAATGATAACCCTGGCTTTAGTATCAATAAATCATCCAACATATTTTACAATTACAGAACTGAAGAATAACTGTATATAACGTATGAGCAAAAAGCATCACAAAATGAATCTCAGTTCATAATTAGCAAGGGCGGCAGAGGCATGTAAACCTCACAAGCAAAACCTGGTGGAGCTCAGAAATGCACTGCATTCTTTTGATCATAATCTTCAGCTCCAAATCACACTTGAAACTAGTTAAAAGGGGAAAACAAAATAGAAGAAATGTAATAACTGTTAGTTTTAGAGGAAAAAAGGACAAGTCTAAGAGGATACAAATAATAACAAATTCAAACAATGTGTGAATAGAGAATACATAGTAAAAACCTATCATGAAAGTATGATGGTCAAGAACTCTCTCCATAAAAAGTCAGACAAAAACCAGAAACACTGAACATGAATTCTAGTAGTTCTGGGGCTGAACAACCTACTCATTTAAACCAAAGGGATTATCACCAAAGCACAGGTATTAAAAAATATTACATGAAAGGAAACTATGATGAGTCTTTTTTTTAAGTGTGGTGTGGACCATCACATTAAAATAACTGGAGTCTTTCAACACCCCCATGACACATAGAAATAGCAAGTAAGACATATGGATCTGACAGGATATGATACAACCCTTACAAACTCTCACTACAGAAGAATGGACACAGGGTATAATTAACCAAATAGCCAAATTAATACAAACAGCCAGTAAACCTCACCAGTAAATCAAATGAATACAAAATAAAACAAAATGTAGTTATTTTCCTATCAGATGAAGCCAAGATTCTGTAAGAAAAGCCTTTAAATCATGTCTATACCCTTTTGATCCAACAACTCTCTTTCTAAGAATTTAACCAAAAGAAATAGTCAGAGATATAGGTAAGGATATATATCAGAGTACTATTTGTAACTGAAAAACTGGACAAAGCTTATATACAAGAATGGATAAGCTACGTGCACTGTGGCATAATCATATAATGAAATACTGAACAATCACAAAAAAATGATGCAGGAGATGCAAATTTACTGACTTGCTAAAATGCTCATACTAAATTAATTGAAAAAAGTTATAAAATTTGGAGTAATCCCACTTGCATAGAAAATGGAGAGGTACTCATTTTTGTAGTTTTACATTTTTTTACAAGTGCTACAAGCCACTGTTTGTGAGAGGCAGGCTTCACATCTACTGTTGGGGTGGACTATAAATTGGCATAGCATTCCTGGGTGGTAATTTGGCCATGTGTATCAAGTCTTAAAAATATGTCACACTTAGTCATTCCACTTGTAGTACCTTATTCTACAGAAGTAATCCCGATGGACACAGAGATGTATATACAACGTATTCACATTGTTTCTGACAGGGAAAAGCAAACAGTCTAAGTCGAATTACAAAGAATTGATTAAACTATGGGACATCAATACGATGCAATACTACATGATACATCATTAAGTGAAAAAAGCAGGAATATGAAATAGCAAGTATACTACAATTCTATTTTTGTAATCCCTAAGTGTACAAATATATTTGTAGAAAAAAAAAAGACTGAAAGTATATACACCAAAATGAACAGTGATTATGTCTGGGTATTAAAATTATAGGTAATTGTTCTCTTGTTACTCTGTATTTTCTATAAAGGATATATGCAACTCTTAGAGAAAGTTTAAAAGCAAAATAAAAGCTATCAGTAAAATGAGGCTTTAAAAACATCCTATCACAATAGTATCATGCCAAAAGCTAAGCATATTTCATATTAAAAATTCAATAGTTTCAATTTTAGAATTTACCTCTAAGCCATAAATCCTCACTAAGAGATTCTGCCAAAGCACTTGCACCCAGGTCACCAATGAGCGTGGTGCAGTTCAGACTGATGCGCCTCAAACCAGCCATACAGTCAAGATCAGGTCTCCTGGAACGAAGACTCTCAGCCCAGGTTTCTTCATGCTTTCTGGTAGTCTGATATGTCAAAGATTTAATGGGATGAAATTAAGATGCCTGAATAAGGAAACAGGGTGTGCCTACTGAGTATGGTTTATTATGTCAGAGATTTACACACACACACATATCAAGCATATATGCCAGGAGCATCAACCTGAGAAATTCAACAGTCACTTCTGGTTTACGAGTCCAGTGACCCAGATTCCACTCGGTCAGTGATTAGATTCTAGCCACTGGATAGACTGTTTCTGAACACTTATGTAAAGTTGGACAACTCAATTACAGTCTGTGAATTATTTTCCTTATCTTCTAAGTCAGGGAATTGGTTCTAAATTCTATCATCGCTGATACTCTAAATTTCATCATTCTGTCCTCCAATGGTCTCCAAACACCTGAGTGGACAAACCATAAGAGAACTTTTTAATATGCATCTTATTTATTAACAAATTATATACACAAAGTTCCATACATATAATTTATGTACATGATAAACTACACAGATTTTTTAAAATAATACAAAGGTAAAAATGTTCTAATATTTTCTTTTCCTAACTCCTAAGGCATTATTTTATTTTACTTATTTTTTATAAATATTTATTTATTTGTTTGTTTGGCTGTGCCGGGTCTTTAGTTGCAGCATGCCAGATATTTTAGTTGGGGCATGTGGGCTCTTAGTTATGGCAGGCACGTGGGATCTAGTTCCTCGAGCAGGGATAGAACCCAAGCCCCCTGCATTGGGAGCACGTAGTGTTAACTGCTGGACCGCCAGGGAAGTCTCAAGCATTATTTTAAAAACTATATTTACAAAATGTATATCTCACATGCTACCTAGGGTATGCACACAAGCTTTAGAGGCCTGGACTATGCACAGCCAGTTTGATGTGCCTTGGAAAAATAATGGTTTGACATTTAAGCAAAAGTACTGTCTTAGAGACATTCAGTTCTTTATATTCATAAAGTAAATTTTGGTAAAAGGGAACACTGACTGTAAATGAAAAAAGTCTTATTACATTCTTGAAAAAATAAAAGACTCAAAGTGCCTTTGTTACTCTAAAAGGAAAATCATTAGTGTCATTTTTCTATTAACAATAACTTATCAAAGCTCCAAGGAGAAACAACAGCAATCCCTTACACAGTGCTTAGTATGTGCCAGGCACTATTTATACAAATGAGTGCATTTACACCTCATAATGAGGCACAGAGGTTAAGTAATTTGCCCATGGTCACTAGCTATGAAATGGGAGAAAGGGAATTTGAACCTAGGCCACTTGGCTTCGGCACCCAAGTTCTTGACTGTTTTCTAACTCAGGGGTCAATGGACTTGCCCTGTATAGGCTCAAAGAATTTTTCAATTTTTAAAATCTAAATTTAAACATTTCCAGATTTGTGGGCTATACAGTTTCTGTTGCAACTACTCTGCCCCACTGGCGTAGGGTGAATGTAGCCATAACTACCATGTAAACAATGGGTGCGACTATGTTCCAAAAAAACTTCCTTTACAAAACCAGGCAACGGGCTGCATCTGGCCTACCAGCCAGAGTTTACCTATCCCTGAGCTGCATCATCAAACTATTAAAAAGCCTTCATATCAAATTATTAAATAACCTTAGGCCTAAATACAGTCATAATAACCACTGTAAAGTTTTAAGGTATTATTTTAAAAACTGTATTTACAAATTGCTGATGTACTGATTTTTATTAGTTTAAAAACTACAGCAGCTAATAAACGATTCATTTAACTCTTGAAGACTATAACAGCATAGTTTCTTCACAGTATTACAATAAATGTTTTCAGTAAAAAAATACATAAAAGTATTATTAGGTATTATATATTAAATCTCTTATTTCTAAAATTAAGTGGACTATCTTTATTAAATGGTAGAATCCCAAACTGAAAAGTGGTCATATTCTTTCAGCAAAATGAAAGCTGCACTCACATGTATCAAAAGACAAAAATTAGGGCTTCCCTGGTGGCACAGTGGTTGAGAGTCCACCTGCCGATGCAGGGGACACGGGTTCGTGCCCCGGTCCGGGAAGATCCCACATGCCACGGAGGGGCTAGGCCCGTGAGCCATGGCCGCTGAGCCTGTGTGTCCGGAGCCTGTGCTCCGCGACGGGAGAGGCCACAACAGTACTCCAAAAAAAATAAAAAAGACAAAAATTAACTGCCCTCTGTATCAATATATTAATGTGTTTCAATCACATATGTTTTCATGAAAGTTTAAACATAAAATCACCTTTAAGATCTAGGACATGTGATCTGCTCCCTGCCATGTCAGAATACACCCCGTGAAGTTTACTTAACTTGTCTTAAGTGTGATAGAATTCTTTATACCTTGACAAATAACTAAAAGGAAAAAAAAAACCCACATACACAATAAGATGAAGAGCCTATACATTTGTCAATCTTGACTTATTTGCTTTTCTTGAGTCAATTGGAGGTTTATAGCCACATTCTCAAAATCATTAACTACAATCTTCCCAAACAGGTAATTGATGAACAGATGCATTCTAAAACTTGTCAGTAACAAAGTGCTATTCCAGTTTACAGCAACAGTTTAATTCTATTTAGATACTAAAACTGAATACACTGAATACTGCAAACTTTATTCCCAACCACTCAGCAAAGTACTACATACCTTTTCAGATATAGGAAAAAAAAAGAAAAAAAGAAAAAGCATAAGGTTCTTCCTATTTTCATTTCCAAAGATACATCCCAATCTTAATGATCAATCAGTGATTTAAACGTCAACTATAAACCCCATATTTTATTAGCTGCTATGCAGTATACTAGAGCAATAGAGCAAACCCTCTGTTCCCTCAAATTGAAAAGCAGGCTTCCTGAGCCCTCCAGACCACTACTGGACACAGGGAAGGCGCACTAATGTTTCAGGACCCAAACTAACAGTCACCTGCTTTGTGATTACTTCCATGACACACCCTCACCAACACCACTGAGTTTGCTGCTCCTACGGGACGTTACATGTATTTACTATTTTAACACATACCACAGTGCATCATAATTATGATTGCAGATAGATGTTCTAACAATTTAAAGAGAATGATGACTTTTTGCTCTTTACATCTTGCTATTTCCCTTCCCATAATATTTCTTGAAGAGAAACCATAAAAATATAGACAAACACAAAAAACAGAAAGTATACAAAATGTGTGTTTTGTGGCTTAACACAAAGTTAAGTAAAATTAGTTCTGACAGTATCCAGAATGACAAAATTTCATGGTACAAATGAGAATGGACCAAGGTTTGAGCAGGTACAGGAGACAATCCAGGCATGACCAACACCAAGAAAAGGTAGACAGGAAGTAACATGGTGTGTAGGAAATCACGAGACCAGTCTGATGGGAAGAGACATAAACAAGACTGAAACTCACTTTCTAAACCTCCATCTCCAATTGGACAATTCTCAAGACACAGGTGCACCAAAGTGGCCAATTTATTCAATCCCTTTAATATGGAGGAAGAGTTTAAAATTTTACTGGTTTAATTTGCCCCAAAAGCAACTATCAAATGTTGGCAGGACACAATGAAGGCTTACCTTTGTTAACATAGTTAAGCCTCTCTCTCTCACAACTAGCCCACTTAGCTCCACGTTCCTTAGCGCACCCGATGCACTTACACAGCGTTTAAGAGCTTTACACAATTGGAAGGTCACATCTTTATTTCTTTTCACAGGAACACGACTTCTGTAAACTTTATTTCTGCCAGAAGCTAAAGCAAAATTATTGTAAAATAAGTGATTTAAAACACACATTTTATCATTAAAAAGCATTAAAAAAAAGCATCTGCTCTGTGCTAAGGATTAGAAACAACTCCTGCCCTTAAAGCCTTCATTAAGGAGGGACATGTGTAAACTCATAATTTCAATCACATGAGCTAAAGAAACATAACTTTTATGCACAGAGGTTCCTTTGGAGGCAGAATGTTATATCGAAGTGATGGCTTCATGATAACCCTGAAGCAGAATCTAGAAAGATGAGGCTATGCAGAGTTGGAGTAGGAGGTGCATTAACTGCAGAGGGAACATCTATGAAAAGACACTCAAGCCTGACTCCTGCTGGGCACTGTAAATACTGCAGGTGGGGATGACTAAAGGCCAGGGGTCCAAGTGTGAGAAGAGACAGAAATGAAAGAGATGTTGGCCCAAGCAAGCCTGGGAGAAAGCATGGCTTGTATCCCACAGGTGGTGAGACCTGGGGCTACCACTGGCTGAGTAAGGGTGCCTCCGCTGATTAGAAAAAGGCTCCCCGCTGCTGAAGGACCGACTAGATAAAGGGAGTGATCACAAAAAGCTCCCCTTCCTCAGGGCAAAGAGCCCTATGAGGCTTGTCCGAACACAGTTCACACTACACGCCTCCGTGCAGAGCACACGCTGGGCGGCTACTATGCAGTAACTCTGTGTGGGCAAGCCATTAGCAGCATTATTTTAAGCACATCTTTTTATGTTAGAAGATCACTTAACCCAAGCAGGCGGATGAACTTAGAGGAACTGAATCCAGGGGCCGTGAACCACCCAGGAGTTTCTGCCATAGTCTGGGCCAAATGTAATATGGATGAAGAAGCAAATTTAGGAGGAGGCCAAAATTTACAAGACAGACCCACTGGATGCAAGACATAAAGAAAGTTCAGTGAAGGAACTCTGAAGAGAATGGGCTCTACAATAAATTTTTCTTACATTCAATGTAAAATATTAGGCAAAATTAAGTACAGTGGCCTTTAAGGTCCCTTCCAGCTCTAATTTCTTTTGATTTCTAACTTATTACTCTGGTTAAGTAAAGTCCCTTCAGAGGTACAGAACAGTTCTTATACCTGAATGGGATGCAAAGAATAATCTGACTTCTCTTCACCAGGGGATGAGTTGAACTATCCTTGCAGAAGAGATAACAGATGGTGTGAACCCCAGATCCTGGAAAAGGTCCAGGCACACGATGAGTATTCAGCTTTTTGAAAACAAATGAACAATCATTTCCTCTCCTACATCTTCACACTCTTACTCTGCTGGTTACTTTCTCACAGCTTATAAACATCCTCAAATATACCCACTTAAAAATCTCTCAGACCTATGATTCTTTGGATCTTCTTGTGGGTAACCTAAGTCTCTACCATGCCTTCAAAAACCTGTCCTCCCAAAAAGCCCAGATCTGTACCTTGGGTCCAGACCCGTCTACCAGGCCCCTCTAAAGCACTGAAGATGAAGTAAGATCCTCTTGCCACCCCCAATCCCTTTCTACTGTGCTCTGTATCTCTCAAAAAGATGCAGCTGTAAACTGTCACCCATGCTTGCTGCCCTCCCTTTTCTAACTGGTCACCAGACCTCACCCATTCTCTCTCAGATCTGCAAAATCCAGTCCAACCTTTTATAACTTAAGTGGGACCCTCAGATTACAACTCAGCCTGCATGAAATCAACTGCCTTCCACATGGAGGTCCGAGTGAGTCTCTAAACCACAAGTCCATCTCACTCTTCTTTGGTGTTTCCCACAGCCTTCAGGATAAACACCCAAACTTCTGAAAGGACAAACAAGGCCCCCTTATCTTGGGCCCCACTAAGTTTCTAGTATCAACTCTCATTTCTTTCCCAAACCCTGAGTTCCAGTCCTGTACCTTAGTTTTGCCATATTTTCTTATATTTCTCAAACTTCAACACACACTGCTCTCTCCTGCCACCCCAGGAGCTGCTACATATCCTTAGAAAGGATGCCACCTCCTCCAAGAAGCCTACCCTGAACTTTCTCTTCCAAGATTCTGTGCTCTGAAAAGGGGAAAGGTGGAGGGGGGGATACATTAGGAGTTTTGCATTAACATATACACACGACTCTATATAAAACAGATAATCCACAAGGACCTACTGCATAGCACAGGGAACTCTACTCCATATCCTGTAACAAACTGTATGGGATAAGAATCTGAAAAAGAATGGATACATGAATAACTAAATCACTTTGCTGTACACCCGAAACTAACACAATATTGTACATCAACTAACCTCCAATATAAAATAATAATTAAATTAAAAAAAAAGATTCTATGCTCTGTAGCATCAGAACTCACTTCTTCCAGAGCACTGACTACTGTGCTTGTGTTTACCTGCCGCCCAGTAGAAGGGGAGATTACCTAGGGCAGAAGCATCGTCTCCAACAGCCCTTGGTTCTGACAACTCATTCAAGTGCCAGGCTACTTTACACACATAACCTGCTTAATTCATTCTAAGAACCCACAGAAAGAGTGGTTTTTAATGTCATTTTACAAGTGTGGGGATTGTAGTCCAAAAGAAACCTGCCCAGGCCACAGACAGCATAAGCCCTGGAATTTATACCCTAAGCTGCCTTCACACCGGTGATCTTTGCACTATATGATACGACTATTGAAAAAAAAAAATTTTTCCTGAACCCTGTTTCGATGGAAAGGCAATGAAGCTGGGATATATCCATTTCCTAATCGCGTTGGTGTGTACCAGGCAAAGTCATTCAACAGACCAGGTAACATCTGTGCAACAATTAATGATGCTCCAAACTGTGCTAAGTGTTCTACTTTGTAGAGTCTAGAAGCATTAACACAGTGCATCCTTGTAACCACCACAGAGACTGGGACCTGTTAAGCCCACGCTACAGATGCGAACACTGAGACCTAGAAGCCTTAAGGCACTCGGCCTGGGTCACCGAGCTGGCAGGAGTCCTAGGCCGCACGCCCCATCTAGTGCACGCACACCCGGGCACTGGGCACTGGTTCTAGTGCCCACCGTCCACCTTGCACCATCGAAAACCCCACTTCTCAGCGCCAACACGAGGGTCCCTGGAAGCGGGAAGTACAAACCTGTCTTGACAAGCCGTGGCTGGAAGAAGATCTGGATACAGATCAGGGGCAGCGGGTGCTCAGGAGCGGCGCCCAGTGCACCCCGCGGAGGTGGTCGGCCTTAAGTCCAGCGGGGCGTCCCGCAGGGAAGTGCGCATGGAGGGCAGAGGCACCAAGTCCTGCAGCGCGCACAGGTCCTCAGAGCGTGGAAAGAAGTCGGCCGCACTGTCCCGGTGCAGCTTCACTGAGTGATCATGGCCCGAGCACGGCCTCGGGGACGCTGGCTGTGGACACGATGGCCACACCGCCTGGGGGCCCCGGCCCCTCGGGTGCCCACCGCCCGTTGGCTGCGGCCCCGCAGCATGCACAGGACCAGGGTCGCAGCCAGAAGACATAGGGCCACGGGCCCCAGCTACGCCAACCCCCCCATGCCGCGCTCCGGAGACCCCGCGCGGCCTGGTGTTGGCGCAGGCATCTAAGCCCTCCATGCCACAGGGATGGGGTTTATGTCAGCGGGCGGGACCGTTGGGGCGGGGCTCGAGGACGTCAGCACGCTCGCTGTGCGTCCGCACGCAGCCCTGTCTGCCATGGTGACGCGGCCTGAAAAGTAGGGGCTTGAGCTCTGAGACTAAGGCAGCGCGAAACGTACGAGGTGTGGAGACTTTGGGGTTTCCAAAAAGCGTTTGCTGACTCATCCAAACAAAACTGAGACCTGGTTGTATCAACGCATTTTAAAAGTAAACTCCCGTAAGTGTCTGTGCTCCCCCCACCCAGGAGAGAGCGTGCACTCCGTGAGGGACACACGAAAGGCTGAGTGAACGTCTGTCTGTGGTCCTTTACCTGGTGCACAGGTGTGTGAATTTATGTGGAGAGCTCTTAATTTCTGTAGTTTCTGCTAACTTGACACGGTAGTGGGCAAATGGTGACGTGTTCCATGCATTCAGGACATGATCGTGGTTACTAATAATCACTTTGTTTGGTACTGACAACTCCACAGAGAATTTACTACTGAATATCCACTTTCCAGAAGAGAAACTGAGGCGTAGGAAGTGAAGTGACTGAGTAAGAGTAAGGACTCAGACAACTGGTGTTAGTAAATTAACCCTGCAAGGAGGCCGTTAGCCTGCGGTGGCTCTAGTGATGCGGCCGCCTACGTAAACCAACAAAAATCTAAGCCTGTCAAAGCCTCAGGGTGGCGAACACTGCTGAGGACAACGAGTCACAAACCACCATCTAGGCTTTAAAGTTATAGCAAGTCAGTCATTTCCTTGCTTTGCTTCTGCCCTTTTAAAATAAACATCTCTGCAGCTCCTGTGGCTGGAGTGCTCCTCACCATTTCCGCTTTGGTGGTGCCTGAATTGAATCTATTTTTGCTCACGTAAAGTCTTATTTTCAATATGCCTCAGTTTGTCTTTAAACTTTGGTCGTAGAAGTTGGAGTTGTGTCCAGTTTGTAGAACAGTGGTCGTTCTCTGGTCAGGCCTTAGGCGTTATGCATACAACGTTCCTCTTCTACCACCACCTTCTGGATGCCTCCACCCACTACCAGCTCCCGCGTATCAGATCCCCTAGATGTGGTCAGCAATGGCTTTCACATGCAGCATGCTCACATTATAATATCGCAGACACTCCTCCGTCCTCCAGCCAGTGTGTGAACTGAAACATTACCATTCCTGTTGAAGAGCCTGCTGTGACCACTTTCCCAAACACAGCCACTCCCCAGCTGACCCTGGGTAACCACTCTTCTGAACTTGGTCTCCATCACTGCATGGATGTCTTTCTATTTAGGCTACATTTTTAAGTATTCTTCAACCTCATATAGTATTCTACTATGTTTTCTCTTCTTACTTGCTTTTTTTAGTGTTATCTTTGCTAGGTTCATCCATGCTGACATGTAAAGATCTGTCTACTTCATGTACTTTCCTCACTATGTAGGATTCCCATGTAGGGAAGTACAATAATTTATATGTGCAATTTCCTGTTGATGGACATTTAAATTGTTTCCAATTTTCAGTATGATTTCTGTTTTAAAACATTTTTATATACTTTCTAAAGGTCACTTTACATTTACTGTTATTACAAAATATTGGCTATATTCCCTGTGTTGTACAATACATCTTTGAGCCTATCGTACACCCAGTAGTTTACATCTCTCACTTCCCCACCCTGTATTGCCCCCTCCGCACTGGCAACCATTAGTTTGTTCTCTATATCTGTGTCTCCCCTTCTTTTTGTCATATTCGGTAGATTGCTGTATATTTTAGATTCCATATATAGGTGATATCCTACAGTGTTTGTTTTTGTTTGACTTATTTCACTTACCACAATGTCCTCCAAGTCCATCTATGTTGCCACAAATGGCAACATTTCTTTCTTTTTTAAGGCTGAGTAGTATGTCATTGGTTATATGTACTGCATCTTCTTTATCCATTCATCAGTTGATGACACTTAGGTTGCTTCCATATCTTGGTAATTGTAAATACTGATGCTCCGAACATTGGGGTGCATGTATCTTTTCAAATACATGTCTTTGAAAACACATGTTTTTGTTCTTTTTGGATTTATACCCAGGAGTGGAGTTGCAAGGTCATATGGTAGTTCTATTTTTAGTTTATGAGAACCCTCCATACTGTTGTCCACAGTGGCTGCACCAGTTTACATTCCTACCAACAGTGTACCAGGGATCCCTTTTCTCTCAAAAATTGTAAATTTTCTTCCTATGGGTAACTGGGATGATAGTTGAATAATAACATAAGATCAGTCGAAGTCTAAAGAAATTTTAGACAAGCTGGATAGAGTAGGAAAACTTCTGTTCGCTGGTGTCTGAATGTTAGAGAGACACCAAGACATGTGGGCCAAGTTCTGGAGAGAAGGGAAACATGGACGCAAGCTTGACACTTGGTGCAGCTTTTCTCCTTGGGGCATTTGCTGATTCAAATGTTACAGCCTAGGAGCTGAAAAGTCAAAGAGTTCAAAAGACTCTAACGACAGAAGCCAAACAGCAAGAACCGTTGTACATTGATAAACAGCATTTTAACTATGTAGAAGCAGAAAATGAAAAGAAAGAACTTTGCATTACATTTAATAAAAGTTTAGAGAGATCTTTGTGGTATATTAGTGAACTTATTTGTGGAAATTTAGCCATGTACATTGTGTTGGAGAGGCACCAAGAGTTCAAGAATTCTCACAATTTGAGTACACAGTTGCCTTAAATGTAGGCATGGTGGCATCCATTTACATAACAATGATTTGGAGGATGTTGTGTTAGTCAGCTCTTGCTGTGATAATGCTTTGGAACAAATCACACCAAAGTCAGTTACATAAACAAGAATTTATTTCTCTTGGACCTATGGGCTAGCTGCAGTGGCTCTCTTTTAGACCTCTAGATGGCTAGTTTTGCTCCGTGTTTTGGGTCAGTTTGAGGTCTGTCACACACCTCTTCATCTGGAGCCCAACTGTGAGGCCGCAGCTCCCAGGCCCTGTCTTCTCTAAAAGTTCACTGAAACATAAGAGGTGAGCCCAACCGCACAAGCCCATTTAAGGCCTCTTCTGCTCTTTTAAGGCCATCATGTCTGCTCATACTTCAGTGGCCAAAACATGTCACATATCTAAGCTGTATTTAGAATATGTTTATTTGTTTAAAGTTGGGAGCTCTCACAGAAGAATATTGCATTTTGGACAGTGTTAGCTTAGCATTTCCATTGGCATTTGCAAACGTGATAAACGTCGTGTGCACTTTTTCACCTTTGAGAACTTTTTGAAATTGTGGGACAATTTCTATTGGAAAAGAGGAAGGTACATTTTAGAACTCAACTCTAGTTATAGCAGTGTTGGGAGAAGAATTAATGAGATAAGGACAATACAAATGAAAGATTTAGGATTCACATATTCATAATTAACATTAGCATTCTTCAGAACATTCCTGGAGAATTGTGATGCTTGCTTTACGTGATTTTATCATAAATCATTATAATCTGACCAAGCCACTTCAGTAAAACTTACATCATACAGTACATCGCATTTTAGTTTTTCCAACCACTGCACAACTTCTCATCAGGCATGAAAGCCTACATATGGTATGGTTCCATTTATGCGAAATGTCCAGCAGTGGCAGATCCATACGCACGGCAAATATTATACATTAGTGGTTGCCAGGGGCTTGGAACAGAGGGAAATAGGGAATGACTCCTTAAAATGGGTGTAGGTTTCCTCTTGGGGTGATGAAAATGTTTTTCAGCTGGACAGCGGTGATAGTTGCACAACATTGTGACAGTACTAAATTCCACTGAATGGTACAGTGAATTGTAAAATGATCAAAATGGTGAATTTTGTGTTCTGTTCATTTTACTACAGTAAGAAGGAGAAAGAATTAGGGAAAGCCTTAGAGTTTGGGAAAGTAAGGTGAACTGGTCAAGAAAAAGACAGCTCTACTGTTCAGTTTTCTCTCAGCTCTCCCAGTGCATTAATCCTCAGCAAAAAGTAGCCTGAACTTGTAGATGATAGTCATTCAACACAGTCCAGGGAAAAGTAAATAAAATAAAAGGCAACTCTTCCTCTTTAGCACATCTATGAAAGGTTAACTTCCTGCTCAGCCACATGGACATTCATGAAGACGTTTCACTTCAGGTGTCCTCTACTTCAGTACTTTACTCACAGCTCATTCACACATGTAGGCAACAGCATTCCTTAATTCGATGGAATCTGCAGTGCTGGTTGTGATCAGTCTCATGAAAAGAAAAGGGAAAGAGGAAAAAGCCTCCACATTGACTTGGTTGTCTTGACAAAATGGATGCAGAAGACAGCTTGAGTGTCAAACTGGAAACTTATTTTCCTTTTCCTTTTCTTTTTATCTTTCGTATCAGGTCTTCTGCCCACTTCCCACCCCCTTCTTTCAAACAGGAGAGACACTAATTAGCTGCTTTTTTTTTGTTTGTGCTAAAACAACTATTGTTTTGGGTTTTTTGTTGTTCGGTGAACATTTTTGTTTTTACTGCCAAATGAGCTTCGGTGGTTGGTGTAGGGGGTCTCTTGGGAACTTAACTTTTTCCAGTTTAAGTGGGAAAGCTTTTTTGTTTGAATGGGCTTTTACTGGGTGCTTCAAGGTTTGCTCTTGGCTCTTTGATGGGGGACTGGATAGCACTGTGTTTCCTTTGAGGTTCCGATAAATAAAGGATCCTATGTCCTCCTGGGCACTTTGTGTTGATTTTGCTGTGTGTCCTCTCTAATAGCCACATGCAGATTCCAGGAAAATGACATATAAATGAATATAAGTAATCTAATATTTTTAGAATTTGCTTTGGCCATACTCCTGTTCTTATTCTACTTGTAGCAGATGGCTTTAAAGAGCATTAGCTATGTATATATTAAATATAATATAAATATACCAATATTAAATATTGTATTGATATATAAATTTAATATACTAATATTTATATTAATGTATAACAATTATGTATTATATTAATATATATTTTTGCCTAGCGTATATTATATACAAAATATATGGGTAATGAAATGTATTTATATGGTTAATATGTTCATAATATTAATATGATATATCCTGTAAAATTGATTATAAAACAATTATATCATAATATATAAATTATAAATATATATATTTATATATATTATAAATATATAATTATTATTATCTGATATAATACACTATAGTTAATATATTCTATATAACACAATATGTAATGTATTAGTATAAGACAATTATATTATGTAATATAAATATAATACATCTATAAAACTATATATATATTTTAATTATACATTACACATACAAGTATGTATAGCTATTTATAATTTTATTTACATAGGAATCTGTTCATCCTAACAATTGATGTAAAAATATGCAATATTTTCAATCAAATGGGCCTTAACCTCACTACCTACACATAACTACTTTTATAATCGTGAGCCCTGTCTAACTCATGCTTCCATATCTCTCAACCTGCTTTTCTACACATGCACATAGACGACACACTTTTATACACGATATATATGTATACTACCAGTTTTCAGTTCAATGTATATAACTATATAATATATATAATTATATTCCTGTGTATGTATACAAATATAAATCAAAGGTATGTGTATAGGTATGTATTTCATACGTTTATATAACTATATCATACAAATAATGTATGTGTATATAAATACATGACTATATACATACATACACAGAAATATACTTATTTAAACAAAAGGGACCTAAATAAACATAGTTCTCTAAGAATAAAACTAGTTATGTCTCACTGTTTCAATAAGAGTTTATAGTTTTCTACTGTATGTGCTTCTATAATTGTTATGAACAATTCCCATTTGTTGAATGTTAAGTTGTTTTAATTTTTTGCCATTATTAATGAAGCTCTAAAGAATACGGTGGGCAAGATTACTTGAAAAACTCTCCTGAAGGAAAACGGTTAGGTATGCTAGGTTAAATGTACACAACTTATTTTTAAGTGTGTGGTTGATTTTTGAAGTATGCAGTAGAAATTTCCAGGACCCATGAAAGAAGGGTGGTACATGTGTGAGAGTTATAGCTATATTAGGAGTGGATTGAAGATCTTGATAGCTTAGAACAGAAGCTGGAAATCCTGTTTTTATGGAGCCAAGTGGCAAATATTTTAGGCTTTGTAGACCAAAGAGCAAAATTGAGGATATTATTTAGGTACTTAGGTAACCATTTAAAATGTTACCAGTTAAAATGTGAAAATTATTCATAGCTCACAGGCCATAGAAATAGGCATCTGTCTGGATTTGTAATACAGGCCATAGTTTAATGACACACCTGACATAGAGACTTGTTTATAAATGGCCATAACCACGTGAGAGGCAGGAGGTAAGACTCCATCCCTACTAGATGGGAAGTTAGAACTAAACCTATCTATCCCTAGTTTCACCTTCAATGAAAGGGTGTGCCAGGAGAAAAAAATATCTGCTGGCAAAGGGAGACTAAGACCAAATTCTCTTGGCCTCTGCTCTGGGTAGGAAACAGGTAGGAAATCTTGAGAATTCTGAACCCCAGATCTGTGTTCCCAGTGTTTGGGTTGCAAATTTATGTGCGGTCTTGCAAACAGAAGCTAAGAAATTAACTTAAAATGCTCCCAAATCGGTGGTATTCCAAACACAAAACTAAACCCTTTCTGGAGAGGTAGACCTTCAACACAGGCCTATAGCATTCCCACAGATAAAGTTTAGCTAAACATGAGCTCATGATCTAAATTTACACAATAATGAAGAAATCAGCTAGAAGTGGAGAGAATCAGCAAAAAACAATCAATACCAGAATTATATTCCCAAGGCCATCCATCAGATGTTGGAACAATCAGGTGCAAGGCAGAAAATATACATAAAACTAGAACTGATACAAGGAACAAGGATGTTTTAAAAGACTGGGTAGGATCTTTAACACATTTTTCAAGTACATGTCATTGATAAAGCTAGAAACTCGAAGGTTGTGTAATACAGCAGATTAATCATGGAGAAGTGTGAATTTATGCTGTTTTTAAAAATATGGCAGGTCAGATTTTCTGCCTAATTATATAAGTAGATTTATCTTTAAAAAATACACATTATTTTAAAGACTTATTGGCTGTAAAATAAGTTAAGGTTATTTCAAAGGGCTTCTCTCCAAAGAAAAGTGAGAAGTAGCAAAACACAGAAAGTCGAGGGGAAAAAATGTCAATATATACATTGCGGTAGGGTGAACTAAGCCTTAGGCTAGCAACAGTGTGGACGAGCTGACCCTTAGATACTTACAACTAATCTGGAGTCCTCAAAAATTTCAACTATTTATAACTAAAAATATTTCTTAAAATTAATAACCAAGTGTTTTAATTGACATCAGAAGAGTAAAACAATAAACCCTGAGAACATAGAAAAATAGATAATAAATATATGAGCAGAACTTAATAAAACAGAAAAAAAGTATAAAATTGAGGTGATTTAGTAAGTCAAAAGAATATTCTTTGAAAAGATTTAGAAAACACACTTTGATTAAGCAAAACAAAAACATAAGTAAATAATATACAGAAAGAATCAGGACAATGTTAGAGCAGAGAATATATGAAATGCCCGTAAATTTGAACATTTCTGTAAAGTGGACAATTTCCTAGCTCCTAAAGTTTACCAAAACTGACACAAGAGGAAATTTATAGCTGGATTTCTTTCACCAGTAAAAGAATTATGTCAATGGTTTACAATCTTTCACCAAGAAAATACCAGACCCAGCCAGATCATTTGGGAGGTGAATTCTATGGAACTTCTATTAAACAGATAACATCAATATGAACAAAGAAAAACTTCTAGAGATAGCGAAGGAAGAATTCTCCTTTATTCATCTTATGAAGTCTATATAATCCTAATACTGAAAATAGATTAGGACTGTAAGGAAAAAGAAATTTACAGGTCAAATTTACTTGTAAATATAAAAGCAAAAATGTTAAACTATGATATTAGCTACCCAAGTTCACTAGAGTAAGAAAAGGCATGAGCAAGTTAGGTAATCCAATGAATGAAAAGGTAGTTTAATGTTAAGGATATATATCAATAGATTGAAAACACCACATTTTATTTCTTTCATCTGTCTCTTTTAAAAATGATAAGTACTTATATTGATCTCTCTTGTACTAGGCACTGTGCTAAGTCACTTACTTATTTACTTCTTTAAACCTTCTAACATCCCTGCGGGAAAGTTCTATTTTGCTTCCATTTCTTAGCTAAGACTCTAACCCCCAGGAAAGTGAAGCAACATTTGTAAGTTTTTGTGGATGGTCAGTGATGAGACCAGTACAGGAACATCCAAAGTCTGTGCTTGGAAACAGTGCCCCATGTTGACACTCACATTACAGATGAAAGGAAAGGAACCATGCACTTACCATATAGATTAAGTCTCACATTACAGGTTAAAGGAAAGGAACCATGCACTTACATTATAGATTAATACCCCCATAACAGGTTAAAGGAAAAAGAAACATGTGCTTCCTCAAAAGTTGTAAAGAAAGCATATCCATTTCTTAATATATTTCCCAATTTCTTTTGCTTGTTTTCTGAACTTTGTAGTGCATTTTGCCATGAGGCAAATTTTATTTCTTATATACTTAAATGTATCCTTTTTTCTTTGTATCTGAGAAAGGTATTCCTCATGAATACTTTATTTCATGTCTCCCAGGTTTCTGATACTTTTACAGTTTCATTATTTTTTAACTTTTAACTACTTGCTGTATCTAGAATTTAGTAATGATAGCCATATTTTCCCACTTTTGTTGAATAATTTTTGCTACTGATCCAAAATGTGAATTTTATTTTAAACTCAATTCCCTTATGCTCTTGCATCTAATTTTAAGATGCTTCCTATTCCACTGGTTGTTTTGCCTATCTAAAACAAAATGCTACCTTAGTTATAATGTAATTATAATATAATAAATGTAATTAGTAAACATAATACGACATATAATAAATAGCATATATAAAATAACAGAATATAATTTACCATATAACAAGGTCCAAGGAGAGCAATACTATACAATCACTTGAAATATCCCACAAAAGATAGTTTATAAAATTCAATATTCATTTGTAATTTAAAAGAAAGAGTAAAATAGGGATTGATGAATGCTTCCAAAATAAGAAGAAATTATATGTCTACAAGAGAAAGAGGTAAATGATAAACTTTAGTAACACTGGCAATAAATGCAGGACAAGATGAGGATGCCTGATATAATGTTAAAGAAAAAGTATTATGTAACATTGTTTTTGCAGCACTGATGAGTTCAGTGAAAGAGAATCTCATAGAAAAGTGTATCTCATTTTTCTTAATGTCTGTACACTTGTCCATTGCATGAACATAACAGCTTATTTAGCCAATATGTTACTGATCTGCATCTGGATTTCTAGGTTTTCATGGAGTATTTTATTATGCACAATTGTTTCAAACACTAGGACTTCCTCTTATGTTTATATCTTTTGAAAGAAACAATATCTCCACAGATGATTTATCTGTTCTGGCTGCTAGCTGACTTTGGGTACTTCTCAGTTCTTCCCTTTACCTTCCTTGTCAATATGAAAACAGAAGGCAAGAAGGTCTCCTGTTTAGAGACTGTCAAGATAGATCTTGGTGATAAAGTCTTGGTGGTAAAGGCTAAAAGTATCAACCCAGAACAAACGTTTTTCCAGCTGTAACTATGTGTGATTCCCTTGGCTTGATTCCGTAGAGGATGTAAGACAAGACTGTAGAATCTGCCGACAAAGTGCTTCCAGTAGGATGAGCTAAGTCAAGTATGGTGGCATATGTAAGTCAAGACAAAATATAATGTCTCCTTTTCTCTCCTAGCAAAACTTGGTGGAGTGAATGTAGAAGTCACTGTATGCTTTGAATTAAAGGAACACAATAAATCTTGTTTTGGAAGGTAAGTGTTCTGGTCTCTTTGTGGAGACGAATTGGAAATTGTCTAGAAGAAGGAAAATGAGGTTAACCAAAGTTAAACTCATAAATAATTGAGCATTAATTAAATATCTGTGGTCTATGTTTGTCTTTGATCATAATTTCTCCCAATTTATAGACCTCTTTGATACTTGATGAATCCTTGTCAAAGATGCACTTAACAATGGTTATCACTTGTGTATTAGGTTTTGCCTGGGCCCTGAAGAAACTATCCTAAATTACCAGCTATGATTGTCACTTGATTTCCTCACAGAGAACAATCAGAACTCCTTGTCTTAAGTGGCTTGGAATGTGAAACTAGTTAGTCTCTTAGATATTGTTAGAGGACCCTACAGAGCCCATTGGTGAAAGTTTGGAAAACATTGGGCTTCTTAAAATTGATTCTTGTAGTGCTATAGGAAAGATCACTGAACCAAAAGGATAACAGTGTTTCTGGTTCTGTTGTTAGCGTTCTCCATGGAAACATTGCTGAAGCTTGTGGACTCAATTTCCTTCCCCATGTGTGAATGTCACTGAAAATATCCAACTCCACTCTATCCCCATATAACTTCAGGAACTAAGCAAAATGAAGACTCAAAATTCATTTCAAATAATGAAATGAATATATAACGTAGAATGGAACTGGGAAAATACCTGGTTTAAATTCTGGAAAGTACCAACTATACAATTCTGGATAAGTTGCTTACTCTTGCTTAGTCTAATTTAATGCCCGTCTCACAGGATGTTATGATGATTAATTTAATATCTTTGTATAACACACAGTGTTATGTAATTTCTTCTTGTTTTTCTTGAGTAAATACATATCCTTAAGCAACTCACTGTAAACAATAGTTACTTACTTGCTTAAATTATTCTTATCTTCTATTATCACCTGAACTGTGTCCTGCTCAAGTTAATATGTGGAAGTCTTAACCCCCAATACCTCGTAATCTGACTGTATTTGGACATAAGGCCCTTAAATAGGTAACTGAGGTCAAATGAGGTCAAATGGGTGGGCTCTAATTCAATATGACTGGTGTCCTTATAAAAAGAAAATATTAGGACACAGACATGCACAGAGAGAAAACCATGTGAAGACCAAAGGAAAACATGGCATCTACAAACCAAGAAGAGATACCTCAGAAGAAATCAATCCTGTTGACACCTTATCTCAGATTTCTAGCCTCTACACCCATGAGTGAGTAAATTTCTGTTGTTTAACCTCCTCAGTCTCTGGTACTTTGTCATGGCAGCTCTAGGAAACTAATACAACTTTTTATGGCCTCCTTGTCTCAAGTTGAAAGTTCAATATTTGGCATCATAGCTAAGAAACAAAAATATCATCTACATTCCTTGTTGTAGTCTTTTTCCCCATTCTCATCGCTAGTAATTTCCATATTTGGGTCTGTTTTCTGTATCTTGTAAAGAGAGCATTACGCTCATTTCTTGTCTTACTGCTAATATACAATAAATGTGCAGATATCGAATAGATTTTGGAGAAGTGCAACATATAGTTGGTACATGTGTGATATGTGTGTATTCATATAATTTATACTTTTTCTCTATTTTCTTCCTTTGGTGTGAGCTAAGATTCTCTGCTTTTCTGACTAGCGCTCCTGAATACTAATCCCTGAATTTAATTCACCAAAAATTGTCAAAAATAATAATCATATGGGGAAAGAGAGAGTGATAGAGGGAGAAGAACAAACAATCAGGCAAGGGCAGTACTGTGAATTATTAGGGTCTTATTAATAAGATTATGTTAGTCTAGAGGAAATGACCATAAGTACCATCAGTGAGCCCAGTTGGTCTTTACTGACTGCTAGACACATCCCTGAGTTCTGTTCTTAGTCTCCAACTGTATGATGGCTACTGTCTGGAAGTGTTATCTGAACAACTAAAGTCACTTAATGGAAAAGGAATATGTCTTTAGAGAAGCAACAGTAATTTTTCTATCTGATTAAAAAGCAATGTTGACTGTCTGGAAACCTCAGTCATATTTGTAAGCAGAAAAGCATTGGCTATTAAAAGTGGATGATGTAAAGAGATGAGCAGAAACTTTGGCGATAGGTATACCTGGATTTAATTCTCACTTCTACCACTTGGCAGCTGGATAGCCTTAGGCAAGTTTCATACCTCCCTGAAATTCACTTAATTCAGTCTGTAAAATGGCATAATAACTTATTATAGCATCCTTTTAGGAATTTTAAATCAGTTATTGAAATAAAAGTACACACTATATAGACAAGTATGGATTCCTCAATAGGTGTTTGACCTTTCATTTCTCCAGTATCCCACCCCCATCAAATAAAGAAAAATACTTTTTTAAATTTACGAATATTTCATTATTCTAAAGTTAAAGCCATAGAAATAAAAATAATCAAATGGCCTACAATCATACCATTAGAAGAACAAAAGAATAGGTGTTCATGAGAGTTCCAAATTAGAATACAAGTTTTCATTAGGCACCTGTTTATGTATGCTATTCTGCTCTTTAAAATACATAATTAAATTTGAAAGACTTATTTCCTCACTTTTAAGACTGTATTAGTTTACAAATTACATATCAACCTATGCTAAATATTATACCGACCCATGCTAATGAATTCAGTACAGAAAACAAAAAACACTGCACTCAAGCAAACTACATATATATGTGTGTGTGTATATATATATATATATATATATATATATATATACGTATATATATATATACACACACACACACACACACACACACATATATATATATATATATATATATATATATATATTACTTAAATGCATTTATATCCTAGCGTGTCTCATAAAGCATTGTGGTAACTCACCGGAATACAAACAATCAAATATAATGGCAAAAGCACTTAATATAAACAAGGCCAAGGAAACATAGACAGAAGATGAAGAAAAGATGAGGGAAATGTGAACAGGAGGAAGTGTAGTTAATCGAGTTGTATGTTTTGACCTTAAGATTCTCTGTGTGGGGACTTCCCTGGTGGCACAGTGGTTGGGAATCCGCCTGCCAGTGCAGGGGACATGGGTTCGAGCCCAGGTCTGGGAAGATCCCACATGCCGCAGAGCAAATAAGCCCGTGTGCCACAACTACTGAGCCTGTGCTCTAGAGCCCATGAGCCACAACTACTGAAGCCTGCGTGCCACAACTACTGGAGCCCCAGCGCCTAGAGCCCGTGCTCCACAAGAACAGAAGCCACAGCAATGAGGAGCCTGCACACCACAACGAAGTGTAGCCCCCGCTCGCCCCAACTAGAGACAGCCTGTGTGCAGCAACAAAGACCCAACACGGCCAAAAATAAATAATAAATAAATTTATTTTTTAAAAAAAGATTCTCTGTGGATAAAACAACATGTAAATAATTGGTTACAAAGCCACATTATTTGAAGGTGCCAGACGGCACATTAACAGTCTGACACAAAGGGACAGCACAGGAAAACTATTCAAAGATAGAGATTTTTAAATATTTGCAGTTTGAAACCTTTTCGAGCACGTATAATGAGCTCGACACACATTTCAACACTCAACATGTTAATCACATGTTCAAAGTATGTCTCAAAGTCATTGGAAATAGCTGTTGTCTCTGTCCCTGATATCCAAAAGTGATCTGTGATGTGTAAAACTCAGGAGGTATTGATATCCACTTTTTGGCATCTGAACAGGAAACAAAGTTGTTTCGCAATGATAATAAAGAATGAAGTAAATGCAAAAGGATACAAAAGACAAAGTACTGAGGGAATGTATTAACAGAACGAGTCAAACTAAATTCTGGTGAACTGGGGCCTACGATTGTACACACTCCATGGAAATACCCCAGCCTAAATACTGGCATAGGAGGAAGGGTACTGCGAAGCCCATCACAGTATAATCCTTTAAAATGTCCCTTTCAAGGTTGGCTCCACTCAACACTGAGTATAGGAAGTCTTCCCATCAGGCAGAAACACTGGCTGTCCAATGATTGACCAAGAAATTAACACACTAATGAATAAATGATGCTAATTTATTTCTATCCCTGACAATGGGAAACAGCACACACTCTGTGTCAATGGTATGTCCTCTTTCCCACTTTTCTAAGTGGGAAATTATGTTTTTCCCTTCATTGCTTTATATCATGTGTGGCAGGCATGATGGGAAATGGCTATCAATGGTTCTGTTATTGATTTCTACCTTCATTTCACTGTGGCTAAAGAGGATACTTTGTATGATTTCAATTTCTTAAAAATGTATTGGTACTTGTATTGTGGCCTAACATATGGTCTTTCCCAGAGAGTGTTCCATGTGTACTTGAGAAAAAGGTGTATCCTGCTGTTGTTGAGTGGAGTGATCTATATACGGCTGTTAGGTTTAGTTGGTTAAATGTGTTATTCAGTCCCCCTACCTCTCTACTGATCTTCTGTCTAGATGTGTTTTCCATTATTGAAAGCAAGGTATTGATCTCCAACTATTATTTTAGAACTATCTATTTCTTCCTTCAATTCTGTCAAAGTTTGCTTCACGTATTTGGGGGTTGTTTGGTACATATATGTTTATAGGTGTTCTATCTTCTTGATAGATTGAACTTGTTATCAACATATAGTGGCCTCCTTTCCCTCTTGTGATAGTTTTTGATTTAAAGTTTATTTTGTGTGATAGTAACATAGCCATCCCAGATCTATCTTCCTTCCTTCCTTCGTTTCTTTTTCTGTCTCTCTTTCCTTCTTTTTTGTTACTATTTGCATGGGATATTTTATTCTATGCTTTAACTTTCAAGCAACTTGTGTCTTTTGAAATCAAGTGAGATTTTTGCGGACAGCATATACTTGGATTATGGTTGTTTTTAAAGTCCATTCTGCCAATGTTTATCTTTTCATTGGAGAGCTTAATCCACTTACTTTTTCAAAAATTACTGATGAGGAAGAACTTAATTCTGTCTATTTCCTGCTTGTTTTCTGTATGTCTTATGCATTTTTTGCCCCTCATTTACTCCATTACTGACTTCTGTGCTTAGCCGATTTTCTTGTGGTGAACTCTTGATTCCCTTTTCATTTCTTTTTGCATATGGTCTATTGATATTTTCTTTGTGGTTATCAAGAAGATGACATTTACCATTCTAAAGTTAAAACAATATAATTTCAATTGAAACCAACTTCAGTAGCACACAGAAACTCTGTTCCTCTACAGTTCCGTTCCTCCTCTTTACATTATTATTGTCACAAATTACACCTTTTTGCTTTGTGAGCCCAATAACATGGATTTATGATTATTTTATACATTTGTTTTTTCAATCATGTAAGAAATAAAAAGTAGAGCTACAAGCCAATAACACAATACTGGCTTTAGTATTTGCCCATGTATTTATCTTTACTGGAGATTTCTATTTCTTTCTACAGCTTCAAGATGCTGTCTAGTGTCCTTTCATTTCAACCTGAAGGTTCAATTTAGCATTTCTCATAGGGCAGTGGTAGGAAGTTGTAAAATAAATGCCCTCAGCCTTTGTTCATCTGGGAATGCGTTAATTTCTCCCCAAGTTTTGAAACCAGTTTGGCCAAATATAGAATTCTTGGTGGACAATTTTTTTCTTTCAGCACTTTAAATATATCTGGCCTCTTGCTTCCGTGGTTTCATATAGGAAATTAGCTCTAATCTTTTTGAGGATCCCTGCTTTGTAACAAATTTCTTTTTTCTTTCTCCTTTGGGAGAAAAGATTCTGTGTCGTTTGGCTTCTGAGAGTTTGATTATACTGTTTTTTGCTGTGGGGTTCTTTGAGTTTCTCTTAGTCCTGAAATCAGCCAAAGATTTATAGCAACCAAACACATAGTGAACCAGGGAAGAGGCAATTTGAAAATGGCAGGAAAGCTTTGTGGCATTTTTACTTGCCCTTGCCCCATCCACTGTTAGTGTAGTGATGGTGTTAAAGTGGTGGAGTCTTAATGCAGTGATAGTCTTAAGGTAGCAGCAGACCATTCCTAGTATGGGACCCTCAATCCTGCTTCAGGAGGCAGCAGAAGAGACTGTAATCTCAGATTATTATGTGTATCTGTTCTAACCTGTCTGGGAACTACCTGAAGGACTGACACAAAATGCTTATCTCTGTCCTAGCTAACTTGGAACACAGTCTGGAAAAGCAGTGGTCAATGCTCAAAAAAAGTGCAAGGTGAACCAACAAATCACAGATGGCTGGGGCAGAAGACTGTGCATTGAAATACAGTAGACCACAGAAGATGCAGGAGCCAAAGTTGGGGGAGATTCTTTGGGAAATTAGAACCTATAAAAAGTACACATGTGTCCAGAGAAATTAGGAAAGCCACATGCATACTCGAGATAAGATGCATGTTCTGAAAACACCAGAGGATTCTCCAAGCTTTTACCATGGGCTGAGCCCTGAACTCAATGCAGGTCAGCTAAATGTTGAAGGAGTGATCCAGCAATCTGCACAATGGGCAGAGGTGTGTGGTTTTGGGTGTGCATGTGGATGTGCTTGTGTGTATTTATTTTTGTTTGTTTTAGTTGCAGGAATTCAAGGAAATCTCTGTCAAAACATTAGCTAAACATGAACTAAAGGAACAGAGACTTCAGTGCGTACATACGATAAGGAAAACAGTCATTGCAAAAATAGTTTGGAAAGGTCCCTAAACAAACAGACTACTACAGCCTCCAACAATCAAAAGCCCAGGAAACCCTGGGAAAGTGGGAGAATCTGATTTCCATAGATACCACATTATACTATTTGAAAGACAAATTTTCAACCAAAAAAATCACAAGGTATACAAAGACATGGAAAAGTATGGTCCATTTAAGAAAACAAATTAATTGATGAAACCATCCCTAAGGAAGCCCAGACATTTCTCCACTGCATATCTGGCCTCCTTTGTCATAGATTCATTGACCATAAGTGCATGGGTTTCTTTCTGGGCTCTCTATTCTGTTCCAGTGATCGATGTTTTTGTGCCAGTACCATACTGTTTTGATTACTGTAGATTTGTAGCACAGTCTGAAGCCAGGGAGCGTGATTCCTCCAGTTGTGTTCTTCTTTCTCAAGACTGTTTTAACTATTCAGGATCTTTTGTGTTTCCATACAAACTTTAAAATTATTTGTTCTAGGTCTGTGGAAAATGCCCTTGGTATGTTGATACAGACTGCATTGAATCCGTTGATTTCCTTGGGTATGATGGTCACTTTAACAATATTAATTCTTCCAATCCGTGACCAAGATATATCTTTCCAGCTGTTTGTGTCATCTTTAATTTCTTGTATCAGTGTCATATAGTTCCCTGGGTACAGGTCTTTTACCTCCTTAGGCAGATTTATTCTTCTGTATTTTATTCTTTTTTACGTGATTATAAATGGGATTGTTTCCTTAATTTCTCTTTCTGATAGTTCATTGTTAGTGTATAGAAATACAGTAGATTTCTAGATATAAATTTTGTATCCTGCAAATTTACCAAGTTCATTTTTGAGCTCTAATAATTTTTGGATGGTGTCTTTCAGATTTCCTATGTATCATGCCATCTGCAAACAGTGACAGTTTTACTTTTTCCTTTCCATTTTGGAGTCCTTTTATTTATTGACTTTTCTTGTCTGATTGCTGTGGCTAGGACTTCCAAAAGTACCTTCAATAAGAGTGGTGAGAGTGGGCATCCTTGTCCTGTTCCTGATCTTAGGGGAAATGCTTTCAGCTTTTCACCATTGAGTATGTTAGCTATGAGCTTGTCGTATATGGCCTTTATTATGTTGAGGTATGTTCCCTCTGTGCCCACTTTCTGGAGAGTGTTTACCATGAATGGATATTGAATTTTTTTCAAAAGCTTTTTCTTCATCTATTGAGATGATCATATGGTTTTTAGTCTTCAATTTGTTACTGTGATGATAAGAGACCTAAGAGAGCTACAGAGGCTAAGTGACCTTTCCTTCCCTGAATGGGTAGGTATCCTTGTTCTGCCTTCTAATTGAGTTAGTATCTGCGTAAAGAACTGCCAGGTGTCATTTAGTTCACAATACACTGTTGTGGCAATATTGAAATGAATTTGCCTAAATCATTTGGCTTTTCTAAATTAAAATAAATGAATATACTGAATGCATACTTCAACTTAAGGAAATGTTCTTAAAAATATATTGATGTAGGCACTTCAGCGGAGAATTGAAAACAAAACAAATAATTCAGGTAAAATTAAAGTACACTCAGTTGTATCCAGTTCCCTCTTGTAAATCTCTCTTTTTTATTTGAGTGGACAGTCACTGGAGAATATCTGACTTGGGGCTAAGGAAATCTAAGCCTTCTTGGCCACACTGTATTCCCTTATGTCGTTTAATAAAGACACCAGTTGGGTTGCTGAAAAAATAGTGGGAAAAATCAATGCCTCACATCCAAAGGGCAGCTCTTGAAAATATGTGGATTGTCGTAGTCATTTTGCTCTTCTGGCCTCAGAAGTTCTAATCTTAACCTTAGCCCCTCATGCAGAGAGACTTTTGAAACCAATTCGCACATTACTCATTATGTGACTGTTGAATAAGAGAAACCCAGCTCTTTTCCTGTGCTTTCAACCAGTTATCTTCTTCAAAACTTTGTTTGGATTGTTATACCTTAATCTTGCCTGGCAAGGGACTTATGGGAAGGTTGTTATTGTTTGAAAGTTTGGTGCCAGTATCTGCAAAGAAAGAAGAAAGTAAAGAAGGAAAGGTGTGTTTATCAAACATCCCAATAGTGAAGGTGTGTGAAAGCAACTTTTGAAAAAGTGAATCTGTCAGAGTTTAGCCGTATTATTACATTTTATTTTATTCATTGAACATAAATTTATTCATTGAACATAAATAATTATCAGTGAATCCTTTCTAGATTTTATAGTTTCCCAAAGTTCCCTGTATTCACATTCTAAGGTGAAAAATGGTATTTTAAGTCACTGCTCTCCACCTTATATTATTTATAATCACTCCTCATGACCTCTTCCTTCAAAGAAACGTGATCCTGAGAAGTGTCCTTTGTTTGTCTTTGTGGAATAAGTGATGGGGATGCATCCTGGAGACCTGTGAGATGTTTAAATTGTGGCCTAATGAAACTAGGATGGAGAGTTCTGGAAAGATCTGGAAAGATGGCTGGTAGAGTGTGGCCAGATGTGGGAGAAGAGACACGTACAGAGAGAGGGAGAGGAAATTTTCAGAGGGAGAAAATTAAACAAATAATTCAATAAGTTTTGTTGTGTGGTGTGGGATGCAAGCCTTTCTCTCCCCCTTTCCTTCACAATCTCTTTGTTAAAGACTGTGTTTTTCATTAGTTTTACTAAGATAGGATTTGCCGTTCTCTTTGGATACTGAGAATGGACCCATGGAAACAGTTACATTTGGGTTATCTCTGACTATCTTTAATGAAGAACATAAATATTGGCCACACTATCTATGCACATGCTATCACCATGCCTTTTTTGTTCTCTGTTCATATATCTAAGTCCTCTTCTTTGAGGTCAATCTCAAACCTCACCTGAAATGTACATTTATTGATAGATTCAACCCATAATGAACTGTCCCTTCTTTGTGCTCCTTAGGCTCTGATTATTTATAAAAACTCATTTTTGAACTTAGACACTGTCCAATATGATATATTAGTTATTTCATCAGCATATGTTATATCCTCAACACAGTTATAAGCTTTTGTGGGGCTGGGATCATACATTCTGTAATTTTTCTCAGTACTTACACTTACTTTGATAGAAAGCACATTCATTCATCTAAACATCATTTATTGAGTGTTAATTAAATGTCTCAACTCAGTCAATATTGTTTGAATGAATGCATGCATGAATGAGGGAGTATGCAATAGGTAGCCTAATGTACCACCCGATGTGAAAAAACCAAAAACATAAACACAAAAGCAAGCCGAAAAGTGGCCCAGGACTTTCTGTAAAATATCCTGCTTTTGTTGGATGAGGCCATGAAAATCAAAATGCTCCTGAAAGGTCTTAAGAGCTGACCAAGAATAGTAAACAATTGAAATTCTCTCAGGCTTATTCAACCCTATCACTGGACACATTTATACCTCTCAGGAATGTTATTAAAAGAAGAGATTAATAAAGCTTTTATAGATGAGTTGATAAATCTCTAAATATTTAAATCTTCATTTCCTCCTAGGTTTCTCTAGTTTGGGTTTCCAAAAGATTTCAAGAAACCACAAGATAATTAAAAAATTAGACATTATCTTTCTTACCTTCATGTTTTTTGATGGTAAACACATTTTATTTTCTCCATAGTGCTGCCCAATTTCCACCAGTACAGTTCTTAAGTGAATTTTGCCCTGGATGGTGGGATATCTAAGATGTAAATGAATTGTTTGTATATGTTTTAGAATTCTTCAAAAGGGCCTGGCCATGGAAATGCATTGAATCTTACTTAAATAAGTAAAGTAACTTCCTCAGAATTATTATTTTGTTCTGGTTAGGATACTCTCTGCCCTGGTTTGTTAAAATTTCCCTCTAGAGTGGTTTTAATTTTGTTTCTGATAGGGTCCTAGGATTTATTGCCACACCCATCCTGCATCCGGTTTTCTTTGAATTACTCTCCTTGCAGTTTCTGATTCATACAGGGCCTTACAGGTTAGTGACAACCTGGCCATCACAACTCTGGGAAGGACAGGCCTACTTTTCAGAGGTGTTGATGTTTTCTGTACCTGAAGGTTTTCAAGAGATATCAATCTTCCTCACCACCTCCCTTGGCCCTCTTAATGGACTAAGCAGTTCCTCATGAAAGTTCTGTAGGATATCTGTACTAACTTCTCCATATTGTTCCATCCTGAGTCTAAATTCCTGGCCTCAAGGTAATGTTAGACTTCTAGCTCCAGCCCCTATGTACATAAGGCCTATACTAAGGAACGGAACCCATACACATCAGTCTGCTCTTATTTCTCTGGATTTAATTTCTCTGTTAATTTCTGAAACATGCAGGTGTTCCTTTCTTTCTTTTAATCTCAGCTATGTGCTTTTAACATTTTCAAAACTGACCCAGAATTTACAGGTGTCTCCAGTAAGAGTACATTAAATTGAGCTTAGTCTGCTCTTCTACTGGCATATTTGAGATCCAAATAATTTGCTACTTAACTGGATTCAGTTACCTGTATATTTCAGGCACCTAAAACTCACCATGTTCCAAATTTCCCCCTTTATAGTTAGTAATTTTCTTGGGAATCTGGATAACATTAGATGGAATAAAGTTAGTGAGTGGCCCAGGATTGCCTGAAATTTTGTTTGTCAGAGTGGCCAGGGAAAGTTCAGCAAAGAAGAAAACCAAATGAAAAACAGAATCACATTATTATGGCTGAGACAAGATTCCATGCAGAACTCTCTGTAGAGCTGGGTTGGGTCATAACTTATGCCAGAGCTCTAGGTGGGGTTGACACCATCTCATGCCAAGCTCTCAGTTCTGGGCTAACGTCATCTCTGGTCCACTCTATGGAGTGGAAACTTTGGAGGAATGGCCAATGTGTTCCGCAGTGTAGGAAGAGGGAAATTGTGAATGTTCCTTTCTAAATTGTGGAGGAACTAACCACTGTAAATGTGCCTTGAACTATGGTGTTTAATTTGACCAGTCAGATCAATGACTTTCCCCTTGAATGAAATGCTGCTACGTATATGAACAGAAAAACAAAACTGGTATAAGGAATAGATAGCTAGTGGGAAGCAGCCGCATAGCCCAGGAAGATCAGCTCTGTGCTTTGTGACCACCTAGAGGGGTGACATAGGGAGGGTGGGAGGGAGGGAGATGCAAGAGGGAAGAGATATGGGGACATATGTATATGTATAACTGATTTACTTTGTTTTAAAGCGGAAACTAACACACCATTGTAAAGCAATTATACTCCAATAAAGATGTTTAAAAAAAAACTAGTGTAAGGAGATGGAGAGACTGGGAGTCTTATTTTCCCAGCAATTAACTTTTCCTCGACCATGACCTTCCCTTTGAGTCTCCTAGACCTTGGGGATGATCGCAACCCCTTGGGTTGGGTGATGGCAACCCCATCTTCACTAGAACCTCTATAGTTAACTTTGATTTTTCCCACTCCGTCTATCCATCCCATGTATGCAGTCAGACATTGGATCTTGGACTTTTACTGACAAAATATCCTTGAATATAACCATTTCTTTTCACTGCCACTGCTACTGCTTTTGTCACTGCCTTAACTAGGGCTTTATCTTTAAGTTCTTTATATAAATATATAAATATCTATATATAAATAAAATATACAAATAAATAAAATGTAATATTAATTCTGATGATTTTAAAGTCTTTTCTTGATAAAGACTTTTCCTGATAAATATACACTATATCTTATATAAATATTTGTGTATTATCTGTTCTTTTCTTAGAATTTTAGTCATATGATTCTATGTCTTTGTATGTCTAGAACTTTTTGATTGAATGCTGACTATTTTATTTGGCTTTTTAAATTTTTCTCAGTGGAAATGTTGTTTTGCTTCAAAATATTTTACTCTACCTGGAAGTAGCAAATCTTCAAAATACAATTTTTTAAATGCTTTCAAATATCAATACTATAGGTGTCACAAAATCTAGAAAAATGACATTTGAAAATTAACTACTGCCAGATGTGTCTCTATAAAACTTTTTCCCCACTCTTGTAGCTATATATTCTTTAACTGCCTCCTCATATGACAGTTTATGTGTTTTAGAAATAAAATTTTAAGAAATAAACTTTGTAGTTTATAGACATAGATTTCTTTTCACATGGTTGATTAGAGTTTGCTTTTAGTTATTAATAGTTTAGAAAAGTTTATTTCAGCGTCACAATTTATTATTGATAATGTCGCATTAATGTTCATTGTTAACTTTGAGAAAACCTCTATGGATTACTTCCTCATAAATATTTACTATTATAAATGCATTACTGATTTCAGTACTGCTATAGGTTTGTGCATTACAGGAATTCTGATAAAATACTCACTCACACCATTCCATTACACACATTATTGATGGGGTATGTTCTTTTATTTATTTATTTATTTATTTACTTTTGAGTCTGTTGTGTCTTCGTTGCTGTGAGCAGGCTTTCTCTAGTTGCAGCGACCGGGGGATACTCTTTGTTGCGGTATGCAGGCTTCTTATTGTGGTGGCTTCTCTTGTTGCAAAGCTCAGGCTCTAGGCACACAAGTTTCAGTAGTTGTGGCTCACAGGCTCAGTCGTTGTGGCTCACGGGCTCTAGAGCAAAGGCTCCATAGTCGTGGCACACGGTCTTAGTTGCTCTACAGCATGTGGGATCTTCCCGGACCAGGGCTGGAACCCGTGTCCCCTGCATTGGCAGGTGGCTTCCTAACCACTGTGCCATCAGGGAAGCCCCTGGAGTATACTGTTTTTTTTTTTGCAGTATGCTGGCCTCTCACTGTTGTGGCCTCTCCCCGTTGTGGGGCACAGGCTCCGGACATGCAGGCTCAGTGGCCATGGCTCACGGGCCTAGCCACTATGCGGCATTTGGGATCTTCCCGGACTGGGGCACGAACCCGTGTCCCCTGCATCGGCAGGCAGACTCTCAACCACTGCACCACCAGGGAAGCCCTGGAGTATATTCTTGACAGAAGGAAATTTCCGTTTTGACTAAGCATTGAAGAAAACTGAATCTTTGACTTATCTTTCACATGCCTGATGATTGAAATAATTTTCCACAGAATAACTTCTGGTTTTATACTTTTCAGTTCTTTTTTTCTTCTTCAAACGCACATGCTTTGAGAGCTGTGAAGTGCAAGACATGGCTATATTGTAAGGTGGTTTTTGTCCTTACGCTTTGTGTCTTGTGCTAGTTATGTCAGTAGAGTAGTCAGTAAGAGTACTGGAAGTTATTCCTGGAATGGGATATTATATAGTCAATTACATATGGTGGTGTCTGAAAATCACATAATAGCCTCACTTAAAACATCTCCTTAGCCAGATTTCAAGAAAGCCTGTGACCAATCCAATATGATCCAACATAGCAGAATATGATAGAAGGAAAATTGACAAAGAAATAGACGCTGGACTTACCTGATGGAAATTAAAATATCTCACTTTGACAATTTTGCAAAAACCTATAATTACATGAACTAATTTCTAGGGTTCTTCGTAGGACCTAAAAAGGAACCCATAGAGTTGTGGAACAACAATAGAAGCTACTGTGATGAGAAGCCCGGGCACCACAACAAGGAGTAGCCCCCGCTCGCCGCAACTAGAGAAAGCCTGCATGCAGCACTGAAGACCCAACACAGCCAAGATAAAAATAAATAAATAAAAATAAATAAATTTATCTTTTAAAAAGTAATACTCAGGTTTGAGGCATGAGAAATTTGATGAGGAGAAATTAGCTAATGTTTGCAGAACTTTTAAAATATCAAACTCAGTCTCTAAGATTTTAGCATTCTATACAACATCGGTTACTTATTAGTGGTTTGGGAAGGCCAATTTAAAATTTTCTCATCTTACTGTATTGAAATTCACGGCCCTAATGTTTCCCACGTTGACTATATGAATGATGAAGAAAAGTCAATCATGTATTTCATTTCCAACTGGACAGAAAACAATATTTTAAAAAGTGTTTGGTCTACTGACTTTTGATTTCTCCTAAGGCAAATGTATAGGTAATTTTTATTCCCTGATTAGGAGAAAAATGGTGGAAGAGGGCAGGGTTAAGAATTAAGATTTCAAGAGCATGAGAGGTAGATGGCCAACCATAGTTCCTAAGGTTCGGTGCCTGTAACTGTTGCCACCACTTAAGCATGCCAAAGCAGTGGTATGGCTGCTGCGCTCGTGTTTGCTACCACTAGAAACATTCTTGCCAGTAGTGGCGGCAGCGGGACTCAATTACCCCCTTTTTTCACTCTCTCCAGAAGCTCCAGATGGCGTCTTCCGTGGGCAACGTGGCCGACAGCACAGAACCAACGAAACGTATGCTTTCCTTCCAAGAGTTAGCTGAGTTGGCACATCGAGAATATCAGGCAGGAGATTTTGAGACAGCTGAGAGACACTGCATGCAGCTCTGGAGACAAGAGCCAGGCAATACTGGTGTACTTTTATTACTTTCATCTATACACTTCCAGTGTCGAAGGCTGGACAGATCTGCCCACTTTAGTACTCTGGCAATTAAACAGAACCCTCTTCTGGCAGAAGCCTATTCGAATTTGGGGAATGTGTACAAGGAAAGAGGGCAGTTGCAGGAAGCAACTGAGCATTACCGGCATGCATTGCGTCTCAAACCAGATTTCATCGATGGTTATATTAACCTGGCAGCCGCTTTGGTAGCAGCAGGTGACATGGAAGGGGCAGTACAAGCTTACGTCTCTGCTCTTCAGTACAATCCTTCTTTGTAATGTGTTCTCAGTGACCTGGGGAACCTGCTCAAAGCCCTGGGTGGCTTAGAAGAAGCCAAGGCATGTTATTTGAAAGCAATTGAGATGCAACCGAACTTTGCAGTAGCTTGGAGTAATATTGGCTGTGTTTTCAATGCACAAGGGGAGATTTGGCTTGCAATTCATCACTTTGAAAAGGCTGTCACCCTTGACCCCAATTTTCTGGATGCTTATATCAATTTAGGAAATGTCTTCAATGAGGCACGGATTTTTGACAGAGCTGTGGCAGCTTACCTTCGTGCCCTAAGCTTGAGTCCAAATCATGCAGTGGTACATGGCAACCTGGCTTGTGTATACTATGAGCAAGGCCTGATGGATCTGGCAATAGACACCTACAGGCGAGCTATTGAATTGCAACCACATTTCCCTGATGCTTACTGCAACCTAGCCAACGCTCTCAAAGAGAAGGGCAGTGTTGCTGAAGCAGAAGATTGTTATCATACAGCTCTCCGGCTGTGTCCCACCCATGCAGACTCTCTGAATAACCTAGCCAATATCAAAGGAGAACAGGGAAACAGTGAAGAGGCAGTTCGCTTGTATCGTAAAGCATTAGAGCTCTGCCCAGACTTTGCTGATGCCCATTCAAATTTAGCAAGTGTATTGAAGCAGCAGGGAAAACTGCACGAAGCTCTGATGCATTATAAGGAGGCTATTCGAATCAGTCCTACCTTTGCTGATGCGTACTGTAATATGGGAAACACTCTATGGGAGATGCAGGATGTTCAGGGAGCCTTGCAGTGTTATACTCGTGCCGTGCAGATCAACCCTGCATTTGCGGATGCCCACAGCAATCTGGCTTCCATTCACCAGGATTCAGGGAATATTCCAGAAGCAATTGCTTCTTATCGCACTGTTCTGAAGCTTCAACCTGATTTTCCTGACGCTTATTGTAATTTGGCTCATTGCCTGCAGGTTGTCTGTGATTGGACAGACTATGATGAGCGAATGAAGAAGTTGGTCAGCATTGTGGCTGACCAGTTGGAGAAGAATAGGTTGCCTTCTGTGCAGCCTCATCATAGTATGCTCTATCCTCTTCCTCATGGCTTCAGGAAGGCTATTGCTGAGAGGCATGGGAACCTCTGCTTGGCTAATATAAGTGTCCTTCATAAACCACCGTATGAACATCCAAAAGACTTGAAGCTCAGTGATGGTCGACTGCGTGTAGGATACGTGAGTTCTGACTTTGGGAACCATCCTACTTCTCACCTTATGCAGTCTATTCCAGGCATGCACAATCCTGATAAATTTGAGATATTCTTTTATGCCCTGAGCCCACATGATGGCACAAACTTCCTAGTTAAGGTGATGGCAGAAGCCTATCATTTCACTGATCTTTCTCAGATTCCATGCAATGGGAAAGCAGCTGATCACATCCATCAAGATGGTATACACATCCTTGTAAATATGAATGGTTATACCAGGGGTGCTCGAAATGAACTCTTTGCTCTCAGGCCAGCTCCTATTCAGGCAATGTGGCTGGGGTACCCTGGGACTAGTGGCGTGCTATTCATGGATTATATCATCACTGATCAGGAAACGTCACCTGCTGAAGTTGCTGAGCAGTATTCTGAGAAACTGGCTTATATGCCCCATACGTTCTTTATTGGTGATCATGCTAATATGTTCCCTCACCTGAAGAAAAAAGCCGTCATCGATTTTAAGTCCAATGGGCACCTTTATGACAATCGGATTGTGCTGAATGGCATCGACCTCCAAGCATTTCTTGATAGTCTATCAGATGTGCAAATAGTCAAGATGAAATGTCCTGATGGAGAAGACAACGCAGACAGCAGTAATACAGCTCTTAATATGCCTGTCATTCCTATGAATACTGTTGCAGAAGCAGTTATTGAAATGATTAACAGAGGACAAATTCAGATTACAATGAATGGATTCAGTATTAGCAATGGCCTGGCAACTACCCTGATCAACAATAAGGCTGCCACTGGAGAGGAGGTTCCCCGTACCATTATTGTAACCACACGTTCTCAGTACGGGTTACCGGAAGATGCCATTGTGTACTGTAACTTTAATCAGTTATACAAAATTGACCCATCTACTTTGCAGATGTGGGCAAATATTCTGAAGCGTGTTCCCAATAGTGTACTCTGGCTGTTGCGTTTTCCAGCAGCAGGAGAAGCTAATATTCAACAGTACACACAAAATATGGGCCTTCCCCCGAACCGTATCATTTTTTCCCCTGTTGCTCCTAAAGAGGAACATGTTCGGAGAGGCCAGCTGGCTGATGTCTGCTTGGACACTCCACTCTGTAATGGCCACACCACAGGGATGGATGTCCTTTGGGCAGGGACCCCCATGGTGACTATGCCAGGAGAGACTCTTGCTTCCCGAGTTGCAGGTTCCCAGCTCACTTGTTTAGGCTGTCTTGAGCTGATTGCTAAAAATAGGCAAGAATATGAAGAGATAGCTGTGAAACTGGGAACTGATCTCGAATACCTGAAGAAAATTCGTGGCAAAGTCTGGAAGCAGAGAACATCTAGCCCTCTGTTCAACACCAAACAATACACAATGGAACGAGAGCGGCTCTACCTACAGATGTGGGAGCATTATGCAGCTGGCAACAAACCTGATCACATGATTAAGCCGGTTGAAGTCACTGAGTCGGCCTAAATAATGACTGTGTGCCCAGGAGAATTACCCCTGTAGCTGAGCCTCAACCTTCTGGGGGAAAGGGAACTACTTTTTCAATATCATGGTGCAGATGGGTGACAGACAATGATAAGAAATAGCACAGCCAGACTTGCTTCCTGCATGATCACGATAGGGAGAGACCCAAGAGATGCGAAACTGCTGTTCCACAAGGAGTCTCCATCGAATTTTGCAGCAGCCAGGTGTCTGGAGGGTCTGGAAGGTAAGTCTGGAAGGTCTGATCTCCCTTGGTCTTCCAGGGGATGGATGGTTAGTGTGGAAGGGAGATAGAGATTGCCCAGCCATTTTGTGATTATCATGGATTGATTGAGTCTTCTGAATTAATTTTTTTCTTTATATTTTGGGTATTGGAGCTTTTAAAAATGTTTGGTTTCAGGTATTTTTATTCATGTGAAGTGTATATGATTCTCTTGAGATAAGGTTTTAAGCTAAAATATTCCTTGTTTTAGTTTCTGAACTCTACCGATAAATGGGGACTTTGCTGGTGTAGTCTTTTTAGAGGTTTTATAAACCACTTGAGCCTCTATCAGTCACTTTAGTGTCTGACATAACGTTTGGAAGTCTCAGTGCTTTGTTGGTTTGTAGATGATGGCTTCAATTCTTTTTCTGGTCCGTTTCCTTCTTCCCTTCCCCCCACTTTAAAAATTCTCCTGTAACTTGGCTAACAAAATACCAAGTGTGATTCAAAACCTCCCAGAGTGTTTCTCTTCAACACATCATCTGGTGCCAAATGAAGATTCTTAGGAGTGCTTATTAATTATGAAGGGCAGAGTTGTGGTACTGTCACTGACGATAATAATAATGGATTTTTGGCCTAGAGTTTTGACCTATTTCACCAGTGTTTTACTGTTGACTGCCCCTCTATGCTGCTTCCAAAAGTGATAGTTTGTGATAAGATTTTTACTTTCATTTCTAAAGTTTGTTTTTTTAGGTGAGTCCTGTTCTTCCTTTTTCTTTCAGCAGAAATGAAATCCCAGGTAAGTATAAGTATTCAAATATTTGATCAGTAAGTCACAGTTATCTCCAGTACATTAAATAACTTTCATCAAAAAACATGTTATAGGTAAAAAGCTCTGAAGGACCAGCTATGTATATGATAATTATGTTTCAGGCCTTCTAGGGTATTATATATAATAACTTGTCTTCTGGTCGTGGTCTTGAAATCTTTATGGATTCAGCCTCAGTAGTAGCGAACTGCACTGCTACTTGGTTTGGAGTACAAATTAGACTTTAGCCCTCCTGGAGGTTGAGTTTTTGGTATTGAAAACTATAGGAATGAAATTATTGTATTTCAACAAAGGATCGAGGGCTTGAGGCTTAAACAAGCCAACATATGTGTGGGAAGCAGTCAGCCTTGAGAGCAGGCTACGGACATGCCAGGCATGCCGCCGCTGCTCAAAGGGACTGTCCCTACTTGTTCCCCTCCTTGTTCCATTCCATGGGAGATAAATCACCAGGGCCCAGAAATCAGAAAGAATGTAAAATGAGACAAGCAAAGCTGTCTCCACCCTGCACGTGCAGGTTATTTTGGATGATTCTGGGCTTATGGGTTTTCTCCCAGGGAAGTTAACCTTGAGCCGAGACAGTCATTAGCTAATGTAAACCACCATCTGGCAACCTTCCATTTCTAGTCTATATAATCTGCAACCATAGCATAATAAAACTTGCCTTGCAACCATCAGTTGTCTTGGTCCTTCTGACTCCATTCGTCCGTGCTACTTCAGTTCCTTACCCCGTCCCTTCTCACCCTGGGCGGTGAAATCCTCTTTCTCCGGCTGGTCTGCGACACATATGAATATGTTTTTGTCTTGCTGTCCTGCACACATGCTGTCTAGTAACAGATATTTTGTCTGCTAGTAGTGTTTTAGATTATGTCTTTCCAAAGCGCTGAGGCAGTGCACCTATTCTGTAGTTGCAGCTGATGCCTGAATGTATCCTAGCTGACAAATTATTGATTAATAAGAAATTGAATTTCTAAAGATTAGTACTGTTAACCAAAATCTGAGCAAGGAGTCTCAAATGTAATTCTTAGCCAGAATTACATGTTAATGAACCATTTAACAGTGTAAATCAAGGAACATCAGTGTAGGGATTTCTTTTCATTTATTTTTTACCTGTTTGAAATATCAGTTAAAGGTTGGCAGCTTGGTTGCAGATGAACGGTCATTTGAAGTTCACCAAACTACTTAATGTGGAATAGGATACTAGACTTCCAACGCCCTCAAGGCTGTGACCTTGCAGCCATTTTACATAGCACATCATCCTCCTATAGGGATGAACCTTTCCCTGGCCTGGAAAGTAGCCACTCCGTTGAAGTTTTGCTTATTGTAACAGGCTTTTGTTTCCAGGTTACATGTCTGTGGAAGACTTAATTCTGAATAGATATATAGATATTACTGAAAACTAATTGTTTTTCTATTATACTCTGCTTTATCAAAAAAGTAAAACATTTAAATTGTGCTACAAAAATTCAGATGTTGTCTTGCAATCTTTAAACAATAAATGAATGATTTGCCCTTAAAAATAAAGGATTAAGCAGTTAAGCTGTTGGTCCCACATCAGACAAATTATCCTTATACCTCCTGTCAATATTGTTAACAGAGACTGTTATTTTATTAATCCTTATGATCCCGTGATTCTTTCTTTCATGTTTCAGGGCACAGCAGGTGAGACAGTGAATTTGTTAAACTGGGTGGGTTTATCCTTCCTTTATGCGTTCATACAATTTTATGTTCATTTACTTACTATACACATATGGCAATAGAAGCTGCTAAAGCAATCATTGCTATTCTGCAAAACAACAAAGCACAGAAGCAGATATCTTATTTCCGCGATTTCTTCCCCCAGGATTATTGTGATTAAAGATACTTTCCCACAATTTCCTGGAGAGGACGAGGGGCTACTCGCTTGAGGTTTTATAATGACTTGGAGAAAGGCTCAAATATGCCCCCATACGGGCTTCCCTGGTGGCGCAGTGGTTGAGAATCTGCCTGCCAATGCAGGGGAGATGGGTTCAAGCCCTGGTCTAGGAAGATCCCACATGCGGCGGAGCAACTGGGCCCGTGAGCCACAGCTACTGAGCCTGCGCGTCTGGAGCCTGTGCTCCGCAACAAGAGAGGCCGCGATAGTGAGAGGCCCACGCACCACGACGAAGAGTGGCCCCTGCTCTCCACAACTAGAGAAAGCCCTCGCACAGAAATGAAGACCCAACATAGCCAAAAAAAAAAAAATATGCCCCCATTATGGTAATCCACCCCAGGGTCAAACCACACAAGAATATTATGAATTTATTTTATTTTTCTATCCTTGCAAAGGTAATACTCAGCTCATTAGAATATGAAAACTATACTGTCAAATTTCAGAATTACATGGATGAAGAAAATCACCAAAGTGGCATCATATCATGTGTGTTATAGTTGTATTGACTATATTGACTATATTAACTATGTTGTGTTAACAATGTATTGTATAACTATATATTGAAAAGGCAAAATGCTGTACCTTATTTCAGAGAAAATAATTATGTTGGCAAACCCCAAATTGTACATTGTAGACGGGTCCTACGAAAGAAGATTTAATTCATAGTGGACAAGAGGTTAGCTTCTGTTTTCAGCCATGTGCTATTTCAAGAATTAAACATCATGAATAATACAGGATATAAGAAGAATAGTCTAAAGACAGAAAAGCACATTTTGATTAGGAAAGAGAATTTAAGGCTTAAGTCTTTATTTTTTTTTAAGGAAAACTGCCTTATTACTATGAGATAAGAAAATTGTTTCCTTCTTTTCTTCCTTGCTTTCTTCTTCTTCTTCTTCATTTTAACCTTTTTTACTTTGGATATTTGGATATTTGGATATTTGACCTCTAAGCTGAGATGACTGGAATCGCCTCCTCTTGGCACTAAATGCTGACACACCCTGATAAGAGGGAAGCTGCAAAGTAGAAGAATTGAAGGTCCATGTGTTGATATTGGTCTCAAGCGCATTGATGTACATTTGTGTATTGGGGAAGGGGAGTGAAGCTTGAGAGTGGGCCAGTGGGGAAGGGTAAATATTTTGTGATGCTGTCTACCTATGAGCTTATAAAGTTTACAGCTGCATTAGGAGGACAAGCATTACCATTAGCACGAAAAGTAGGGCAGACCTCAGTTGCAAAAGCTTCTAGCCATACACATAGGGCAATACATAAATGATACACCTTATTGCATTCACCCATTCACCCTCCCCTGTTCATGCTAATTGGAAATTTCCATCCATTTCAGAGAAGTAACACAACTATCAATCATTTTCCCTGGCACGAATCTTCCAGGAGGAAGAAAATGAAATACACCTAGCAACAGAGCTCACGCACTAGCCCATGTGTCTTAGATTTAATATCTGATCACTAGCTGGATTGAAGCCAAGAGGTGGTTCACAAAGTTGCTGCACATTAGAATCACCTGGGGAACTCTGAGACCTCCCCGTGCCCAGGCTCCTCCCTAGACCTACTGAATCAAAATCTCTGGGGCTGGGACCCAGACACCAAAGTTTCTCTTAAAAGCTCTTTAGGGGAAGGGATATGTGAAAAGATGTACATGTATAATTGATACAGTTTGTTATAAAGCAGAAACTAATTTAAAAAAATATTTAATACTAAAAAAAAAAGCTCTTTAGGTAATTCATACGAGCAGCAAAGCTTGAGAACCAGCCCAATAACAGGAACAAATGTATTTCACACAGATAAAGTGGGGCAATACATATGTTAAAAGAACATGAACATATATATATATATATATATATATATATATATATATATATATATATTTCTTTTTTTCTCTTTATTCTGTTTGTGTTTCAAATAGGCTTTTATTTTCCTTCTGCAAAAAGCGTTATTGTTTCCATTGGTCCAGGGTTGGGAGAGGGCTCCAGGGCAGTTACAAAGCTTCCTAATGGCTGCAGAGCTAGGCTTCAGGCAGAAGCTCTGACGCCAGAGGGGCTCCTCAGAGGCCGCTGGACTTCAGAGACTCCTGTTTGTGCTCGAGCATGAGCCTTTCGAAAAGATACTTGCCCAGCACAGCCTGCGGACCAGCCAGCCTGCGGAGGTTGGTCAGGTGGTCGCCCATCTTCTGGATGAGTTTCACCTGCTCCTCCAGGAAGCGGCTCTCCAGGAAGTCACAGAGGTAGGAGTCTGCGGGGGCAGGACCCAGGGCGCGCAGATCCGATAATGCCTGATTCAGGTTCTTCTCCCTAAGAATGGCGGCTTCCACAGTGTCCTGGGTTTTACCCGACTCATCCTGAGAAATCTTCCGTGCATCCTGGAAGAGGGCGCGGCCACAGCACTGGTTTTGCATTTTCAAGAGACACTGGGCGCCCTCACACTTCTCCTCAGCCAGTTGGCGAAAAATGTGGCCCATACTGTCCAGAGTCCCATTGTTGCTGTCGAAATAGAAGCTCAGAGAGAGGTAAGTTTCCACAGATGCATGTTGAACAGGAGGTGGACGGCGGCCTCCACCTCGGTGGAATAATTCTGATGAACCTGGGAACTCGTGGTTGATCAGTGATAAGGAGCTAAGCTCAAAAAATGGTGTTGGCCTGTCCTGGAGGCTGAGGATAGCTGAGTGTCTGATTCCAAAGGTTGCGACAGAAAGAAAGGTTGGACGGTGTCAGGGGCTGGAGCAAGGAGTGTCCCTGGGTCTGTTCATTCCAAACACTGTTGAAGCAAAAGACAGATCTGCAGGACTGCCGAATGCACTGCCTCAAATATGCTTTGATATAAATGAACAAGAAGTCCAAGCAAGGACAAAACTTACCCTTCCTCCCACCAAAATAGCTGGTGATACTAGAATCTAGATCTGGGAAGGGATTCTTCCATTACTTTCTTAACATTCCAAGCCACTAGAGCAGTGGTTCTCAAAGTATGGTCACCTTGTAACCAAGCAGTACCCTATGGGGCCTTCCTAGGACAGACCCATCCGCCATATCCTCTATTGTAGTTTCTCTCTGAAGTACTCAGATAATAGTATCTCAGGCATATTTCTTGAGTTTTCAGTTGCTAAAAACCACCACCCAATGGAAGAAATGAACTTGATGATCATGAGCACGTAGCCCCCAGACCTTCTGGCACCTAAGGATGGATAATGTCACTTGCCTTGTGGCCTCAACATCAGCCAGTCAGATGATTGTGCAATAGCTGATCACATTCCCTGGGACGTCCCTCCCTCACCTGGCCTTTAAAAATGCTTTGCTGAAATCCTTTGGAGATTTCAGGGTTTTTGGAACACGGGCCAAACCTCTCCTTGCTCGATTCTGCAACAAACCTTTCTCTGCTCCAGACTCCAACCTTTCGGTTTGTTTGGCCTCACTGTGCTTCAGACACACGAACGTGCATTTGGTAACAACCTGACCAGCTTTACCAGCGTCCCCTGATAATGTGTCAGATATTCAAGTTTTAGGGCCCTGTCCCAGCCCTATGGAATCAGCAGCTCTAATGGGGCTCAGTGATCTCTGTTATAACTGGCCCTCCAGATGATTTTTATTCACCTTAAAGTTTGAAAATATCTGCATTGTCAGCTGCCAAAGCGTCCAAGAGCAGGTGAAGAGGAGTGATGCCTGGAAAAGACAGGGAGTAGCCAAGGCAAGTACAGCAGCATTTGTCGTGGTAGTAATGGAGAATGCCTTTTCTCCACTGGTTGGCACAGACTAGTATCTAGGAGCAGTGGCAGGGTTATTTAGGATTCTTTACATTTCAGTGTAGAGTGACCTCTGTCCTGGTTTGCCAGGGACTTCCCCTGTGTGAACACTTAAAATCTCATCCTGGCAAACCCCTTAGCCCTGGATTTGAAAAACTTAGGGAATAACATGAAATTTAGGGGAAACATGATCTAGGATTTGGGCAAGTCACAAGTGCTAATTAAAGCTAAGCAAGTATGGACAACATCTAGCCTTCTTTACCCCTTTGTGGGAAGGTAAATCTGATTGTTGAAAGGAGTTATTGTTAAGAAATCTTTGTAGAAACATCCCCTTCTGCTTAGTCTGCTGGTTCTCAGTTCTGGCTAGACACTGGCATCGTCTGAGGAGATTTAAAATGATTTTATTGGTCTAGGATGACCAACCGTCAGTGTGTGGGTTTTTAAAAAGTGCTTCAAAAAAAAAATAAAAAAAAATAAAAAGTGCTTCAGATGATTCTAATGTGCAGCCAAATTTAGGTGCCACTGCTTAAGCTTTTGAACCACTGCTACATATTTTCACCTCATTTCTATGAGAATATCCAACTGTAGTTAAGGGGTTTTTTTCTTTTTCCTTTTTTAACTCTCTTATTATAAGATTTACTGTCTTAAATAAGCTTGAATGTACGGAAAGTCCTTCTAGTCCATCTGGTATAGCTAGATACTTAGAATAATATCGTTAAGATATATACCATTTAAGTATTGTGACTGACGTTTTTAAAATTAACATATGCATTGAATTAGTACGATCTCTTTTGAAGTTGTCATGTTGGGGAGCTATACCTGTAATCTGCTGCCATTGCTAAATATCTGGACTCCTCTTATTAGGAATTGCTTTTAAACATCTTTAGGGATTAAAACCAAGAGTGCTGTATTATTTGTACTGGGACCACAAAAACCTCACAAAGTTTTCCCACTGTACCTTCTACACCCATCTCTAACCCTTGGTAACTTGTAATCTGTTCTCCATCTCCACAGTTTTGTTATTTTAAGAATAATATGTAAACATCATCATGAATTACTTAATCTTCGGAGGTTGGCTTTTTAAAATTTTTCCCTCGCATCATTCCCTTGAAGTTCATTTCAATTTTTGCATATATTAATAATTTGTTCCTTTTTGTTGCTTGGTAGTATTCTATCATAAGATTTTATCACAATTTGTTTCAACATTCATCCATTGAAAGACATTTGGGTAATTGTCAGTTTTTGGCTATTATAAATAAAACTTCTATGAACATTTATGTGTAATTTTCTGTGGGAACTTAATTAAGTTTTTCTTTCTTTTGGATAAATGCTCAAGAGTACAATTACTGCGTTGTAGGGTGAATCTACTTTTAGGATTAAAAGAGACTGTCAAGCTGTTTCTCAGAGTGGCTAAACCATTTTATTTTCCCACCAGTGACGTGATATATTTATTCTACATACTCGCCAGCATTTGATATTGTCAATATACTTTAATTTTAGTTATTCTCTGATATCTCATTATGGTCTTAATTTGCATTTCCCTAATGGCTAATGATGTTGAGCATCTTTTCATGTGCTTCTTTGCCATGTGTATATTCCCTTCCATGAAATGTCTGTTCCTGTCTTCTGCCTATTGTCCATTTGGATTTTTTTAAGTTGTTTGGAGAGTTCTTTGTATATTATAGATACAAGTCATGTGTCTCATATGGGATTTTCAAATATATTTTCCCACTGTGTAATTTGAGTTTTCTTCCACTTAAAAGGATCTTCTATGAAGCATTTTTAACTCATTTTGATGAGATCAATGTATCAGTTTTTGCTTTTATTGATCATACTTTCAGTGTCCAGTCTAAGAATTATTCATCTAGTTCTAGATGCGAAAGATTTTCTCTTATTTTTTTTCTAAAAATGTCCTGCTTTTGCAGTTAAGATTATGATCCACTTTGATTTAATTTTTGTGTGAGGTGTGGAGGTTTAGGTTAAGGTTCATTTTTTGTTTGTTTGTTTTTGTCAAGGGATGTCCAACTGTTTCAGTACCATTTTTTGAAATGCCTATTCTTCCTTTATAGCTTTCACACTGCTGTCAAAAACAAGTTAAATGTATTTATGTCAGTCTATTTCTGGGTTCTCTATTCCATTCCATTGATCTATGTAACTACCCTCCATCATTACTGCAAAATCTTGAAATTGGGTGGATTAATTCCTCCCATTTTAATCTTCCTTTACAAATTGTTTTAGCTATTCTTCTGCCTCTTCTTACCATATAAATCTTAGAAAAAGCTTGTCTATATCCACAAAAACCTTGAGGGCATTTTAAGAGTAACTGTGTTAAGCCTCTTAACTTGGGGAGAATTGACATCTTTATTATGTTGTGTTTTCTAATCCATGAACAAGGTATGTCTCCCTATTTGTTTGGGGCTTTTAAATTTTTCTTCATCAGCATTTTGTAATTTTCAGTATAGAGGTCCTATAAATGTCCTATTGGGCTTGTATTTAAGTATTTATTTAGGTCAGTTGTAAATGGCATCACATATTTTTATTTAAGCTTCTACACATTTGTTAGTAATATATAATCTGATAAAATAGTGTTGATCTTGTACTCTAAAACATTTACAAACTAATATGATTTCTCAAGCTTTTTGTGGATTCCTTGGTATTTTCTCCATTTAGATTATCATCTCATCTTCAGATACAGACAGTTTTACTTTTCCTTAGGCAATATAATAGGATATATTACTATTCAACATTCAGTAGGATATGTTCCTTCCTATTCAACATAGTAGGAATAGTCCTTTTATCTTTTAAATAAACTTTTTAAAAATTTAACTTTTAAATTTATGTATTTATTTATTTTTGCTTTATTTTCATAGTAGAACCTCCAATAATATATTTAATAAAAGTTTTGAGAGCAGATATTGTTGCCTTGTTTCTGATCTTACAGAGAAAGCAGTCTTTCACAGTTAAATATAATGTCGGTAGAGGTTGTTTGTAGATCATCTTTATGAGTTTCAGTATGTTCCTTTTCTATTCCTAGTTTGCTTGGAGTTTTTTTCTTCTTTTTTAAAATTTATTTTATTTTATTATTATTATTTTTACAACTTTATTGGAGTATAATTGCTTCACAATGGTGTGTTAGTTTCTGCTTTATAACAAAGTGAATCAGTTATACATATACATCTGTTCCCATATCCCTTCCCCCTTGAGTCTCCTTCCCTCCCACCCTCCCTATCCCACCCCTCCAGGTGGTCACAAAGCACCGATCTGATCCCCCTGTGCTATGCAGCTGCTTCCCACTCGCTATCTACCTTACGTTTGGTAGTGTATATATGTCCATGCCACTCTCTCACTTTGTCACAGCTTACCCTTTCCCCTCACCATGTCCTCAATTCCATTCTCAAGTAGGTCTGTGTCTTTATTCCTGTTTTACCCGTAGGTTCTTCATGACATTATTTTTTCTTAAATTCCATATATATGTGTTAGCATACGGTATTTGTCTTTCTCTTTCTGACTTACTTCACTCTGTATGACAGACTCTAGGCCTATCCACCTCATTACAAATAGCTCAATTTTCTTTCTTTTTATGGTTGAGTAATATTTCATTGTATATATGTGCCAAATCATGAATGGGATTGAATTTTGTCAAATGCTTTCTCTGCATTAATGGGTAGGATCACATGACTTTCCCCCCTTAATCTATTGGATATGGTGGATTACATTGTTTGATTTTCAAATATTTAACCAACTTTGCATAACTGGAATAAATACCACTTGGTCATGGTATATTATTATTTTTATATATTTCTGGAATTAATTTGCTAATATCTGGCTGAGGATTTTTACAGGCAATTTCATAAAACATATTGGTCTGTAGTTTTTTTTCTTTCTATACTATCCCTGTCTGGTTTTGGTATCAAGGTAATACTGGCTTCATAAAATTAATTAGGAACTGTTCCCTCTACTTCTGTTTTTGTCAAATCAGGAAAAATTGGTTTTAATTCTTTAAGTGTTGGGTAAAATGAAACATCTAAGCCTGAATATTTCTTTTGGGAGTTTTAAAATGAAAAATCAGTGTTTCTAATGGTTACAGTAAAATTGAGATTATCTATTTAATCTTGACTGAGTTTTGGTAGTTTTGGGTGTAGAAGCACTGTCCCATTTCATCCACATTTTTGAATTTATAGTGTAGCCTTGTTCATAATAACTTGTCCCTTATTAACCTGCAGGATATGTCATGGTATCCTTGGTTGCATTTCTGATATCTGTGATTTGTGGCATCTCTCTTTTTATCTTTATCAGTCTTGCTAGATCTTTATTGATTAGATTGTTTATTTCAAAGAACCAGCCTTTTGTTTCATTGATTCCCCCCACCCCCCATTTTCCTGTTTTCAGTTTCATGGATTTCTGTTTCATCTTTATTATTTCCTTGTTTCTGCTTGTTTAGTGTTTTTTCCTTTTCCTTTTTTACTATTGTAATATAGAAAATGAGATTATTGCTTTGAAATATTTTCTTTCCCAATTTAGTGCTGTAAACTTCCCTTTCAGCATCACTTTAACTTCATTCTGCAAACTTTGATCTGTTATATCTCCATTTTCTTTTATTCTATGCATTAAAAATGTTTTCCTTGATGCCGTCTTTTTTACCCATGAGTTTTTTTGGAATTGTGGTGTTTAATTTTCATATGATTGAAGATTTTCCTGTTGTCTTTCTGTTATTGATTTCTAGTCTGATTCCATTATGGCTAGAGAACATACTCTATATGATTTTAATTCTTTTATATCTGCTAATGATTTTTATCACCCAGTATATGGTATATGAGTGAATGTTCCACAGACACTTGAATATGTATTCTTCTCTTATTGAGTGTGTTCTTTAAATGTCAGTTATGTCCTGTTGATTGATGATGTTTTCAGTTCTTACATATCCTTGCTGATTTTTCTCTCTGGTAGTTCAATAAATTGCTGTGTTGAAGTCTCGAATAATAATTGTGGATTTAGAATTTTCTCCTTTTACTACCTTTTTCAGTGTTTGCTTCATGTATTTTGAAGTTCTGTTGTTTGGTGCACACACATTTAGTATCACTAGGTCATCTAGGTGGATTATTCCTGTTATCTTTATGTAATGACCCTGTTTGCCCCTAATAATTTCCTTTGCTCTGAAATCTACTTTATCTGATATTAATTTATCCATTCCTGCTTTTTCTGATTAACGTTCACATGATATATCATTTTCATCCTTTTACTCTTAACTACCTATATCATGATGTTTAAAGTAAGCTTCTTATAGACAGTATATAGTTGGATCATGCTTATGATTTTTTAATCTACTCTTCCAATCTCTGTCTTTGACTTGGTTATTTAGATCATTTACAGTTAATGTAATTATTGCTATGTTAAAGATTAGGTCTACCATTTTATTTTTTGTTTTGTCTTTTACCTTAGTTTCTCAATCCTGTGTTTCTCTTATTTTGCCTTCTTGTGGGTTACTTAAACATTTTTTAATAAGCCCATTTTAATTTAATTTATTTATAATCATTTGTGTATACTGTTTGCATAGTTTTCTTAGTGGTTGCTTTTGGCATTACACTATACATATGTAACTTATCATAGCCTACTGGAATCAGTGTTTTATTACTTCAAGTGAAGTTTCAAATTTTTACTTCCATTTAGGTCTCTTAATATTCCCCAGTTTTAAAGTATGATTTTCTGTAGTATTTCCTTTCTCTACATTGAGAACCACATCAGATGGTGTCATAATTTTTGCTTTGACCATCATATAGAATTTAAGAAACTCATGAGGCTAATGATAGTCTCTTCTATTTACCCCATTTGTTTTCACCCATTCCATTGCTCCCCTTTTCTTTCTGAAGTTCCCAGTCTTCTATTATTGTTTTTTTATGTTTTCATAACTGTAGGTGATATCTGGGCTTTCCAGTGCCATTGGATATGAGTTTCAGGAAACACTGAGCCTGGCTCACTTAATGCTACTGAGTTGGAGGGTTTGTATATGTTGGGCTTGTTGGCACAGCAGATGCTAACAGATTAGACTAATGTTGATGGGACTAGTGCCACAGGAGGATGGGTTCCCATTCAGGCTATGCTGCTGCTACAGTAGATCAAGTCCCCCTCTACCCCAAGTGTGGGGCAGTGACCTGCTGCTGTCACTGCTTTGTATTAGGCTGCTTTTGCCTCAGGTGTGTGGTGGGATCCCTTGGAAGCTGCTGCTGCTGTCAATCACAAGGTTAAATTCATTTCAGAAATACTTAAGTTTAAATATATAGCCTGGCTCTTGTAGGACTTCTCTATTTGTTTTTTATTGCTTTCATACAAATTACCAAAAATTTAGTGACTCAAAACAATGTAAATTTATTACCTTACAAGTCTGACATTGGTCTCCAATGAGTAAAGTAAAAGTGTTGGCAGGATCAGCAGATGAATGCATAAAGATGTGGCACAGGGCTTCCCTGGTGGCACAGTGGTTGGGAGTGCACCTGCTGATGCAGGGGACATGAGTCATGCCCCACTCCGGGAAGATCCCACATGCCCTGGAGCAGCTGGGCCTGTAAGCCATGGCCGCTGAGCCAGCGTGTCCAGAGCCTGTGCTCCGCAACGGGAGAGGCCACAACAGTGAGAAGCCCACTTACAGCAAAAAAAAAAAAAAAAAAAAAAAAAAAAGTGGCCCATATATACAATGGAATATTACTCAGCCATAAGAAGAAATGAAATTGAGTTATTTGTAGTGAGGTGGATTGACCTAGAGACTGTCATACAGTGAAGTAAGTCAGAAAGGGCAAAACAAATACCATATGCTAACACATATATATGGAATTTAAAAAAAAAGAAAAAATGGTTATGAAGAACCTAGGGGCAGGGCAGGAATAAAGGCACAGCCATAGAGAGTGGACTTGAGGACACAGGGAGGGGGAAGGGTAATCAGGGATGAAGTGAGAGAGTGGCTTGGACATATATACACTACCAAATGTAAAATAGATAGCTTGTGGGAAGCAGCTGCAAAGCACAGGGAGTTCGGCTCTGTGCTTTGTGTCCACATAGAGGGGTGGGATCGGGAAGGGAGGGTGGTAGGGAGATGCAAGAGGGAGCAGATATGGGGATATATGTATACGTATAGCTGATTCACTTTGTTATGAAGGAGAAACTAACACACCATTGTAAAGCAATTATACTCCAATAAGGATGGTTACAAAAGAAAAAAAAGTGTTGGCAGAGCTACATTCTTTTCTGGAGGCTCTTAGGGGTGTTTCTGTTCCCTGGACTTAATCTGCTTCCAGCGGCCACTTGTAGTCCTTGACTCAGAGTCCCCTTTCTCCACCTACAAAACACAAAATGTTGCATCTCTCTGATTCTGCTTCTATTAGGACATCTCTCTCTTTCTCTTTCTACAGTTGGGAATGGTTTTCTACTTTTAAGGACGCATGCAATTAGATTTGTCCCATGAGGTAATCCAGGATAATCTTTCTACCTCAAGGTTTATAACTTCAGTCATATCTGCAAAGTTCTCTTTACCATGTAAGGTATCATATTAATAGGTTCCAGGGATTAGGGTGAGGGCATTTTTAGGAGCCATTATGCTTCCTACCACACCCTTAACAAGTGACCTTGAGAAAATTACTGAGATTTTTAAAGCCTTACTTTCCTCAAACATTAAATGGAAAGCTAACTAGTTAATATCATGAAAGTGAAACAGTATATATGAAATCAACTAATTCAGAAAATAAGATTTCTTCTTTTTCTTTATGATTTACATGATTCTCAGAGTTCAGTTACTTTAAGAGTTACTTTTTTTAAACAGAACTAAGGAATTTCAGGGTTCAGGTGCTGTAAGATTGTCTGAATTATCTGAGTAGCAGTTAGCTAAGCACAGGTATAAAACATTTGATTTACTCCCTAGTGTTCTCTATCTTCACATCCCGCTAAATACATATCCCTTGTCGAGCTCCAGCCAGTAGAGTCAGAGCTTGTTTTACTGTTTAAAGTTCAATTTAAATTCTCTCTACATCTCTAGATTCTCAGCCCTGGTTGCATATTATAATCACCTGGGGAGGTTTCAAGAACTACTGATGCCAAATTTCTACCTATCATGGATATTTGAGGAGGGACCTGGAATGAAATGCTCTAGCTTATGGTTTTTGGAGCCAAATCATAGTCTACACTGAGCCAAATCATTTGCGAGATCACCTCTAAAAAGGAATTTATCTGTGGTAACTAATGCTCTTCCTTTGTCAGTATGCTTGATTTGTCCCTCTTTGGGGGCAAAAAAGAGGGGGAAAACCCCCCAGCAGTTGGACTCCCTGAATCACAACCTGATGCTGTGGAATTAGTGTTGGCTTAGAGCGCACATCTTCAGATACCCATTCTCTTTCCTGCTTCCTTGCATGAACTTATATCCTTGGGCAGTTTTTCATCCACCACTCTCTTTTGCTTGTAATCTTAACAAGTAAACACTCCCCTTGATGAAGCAGCATTTCATGAGACTTACTTGGAGCATAGGTCTGTTCCATACCTATCCTATGTTAGCTAAAGCAGATATAAATGATATATTTTTGGCAATCATCCTTGTGGGTTGGAGAGAGAAGACAGAATTTTATCCTTTAGGTGTCATCTGACTGGGCAAATGGGCTCTTTCCCTCTGCTGCCTACCATGTGAAAACCTGAGGGTGTTACCTCTAGAAGGTATCTTCTAGGTATCAGAATAGTTCAGATAATTCAAATTTCTCAGTAAAAGATGACAAAACTATGGCTTCGGTTGTTAATTTTCCATGTCAATTTGTCTGGGCCACCATGCCCAGTTATTTGGTCAGATATTATTCTGGATATTTCTGTGATGGTGCTTTTGTGTTTTTTCAAATTTTTGTTTGTTTGTTTATTTATTTATTTATATTTTTGGCTGCGTTGGCTCTTCGTTGCTAACTGTGGGCTTTCTCTATTTGCAGCAAGCGAGGGCTACTCTTTGTTGTGGTATGTGGGCTTCTCATTGTGGTGCCTTCTCTTGTTGCAGAGCATAGGCTCTAGGTTCTTGGGCTCAGTAACTGTAGTGCACAGGCTTAGTTGCTCCATGACATGTGGGATCTTCCCAGACCAGGGCTCAAACCCATGTCCCCTGCGTTGGCAGCCGGATTCTTAACCACTGTGCCACCAGGGTAGTCCCTGTGATGGTGTTTTTGGATGAATTTCATATTAAAATTGGTGGTGGACTTTGAGTAAAGCAGATTATCCTCCATAATATGGGTGGGCCTCATCCAATCAGTTGAAGCTCTTAATAAAACAAAGACTGGCCTCCCTGTCGCAAAAAGGAATTCTGCCAGAAGACTTACAGAACTTGAACTGCAACTCTTCCTAGAGTCTCTAGACAGCCAGCCTAACCTGCAGATTTTGAATTGACCAAGCCTCTATTATTGTGTGAACCAATTGTTTAAAATCTCTCTCTCTTTCTCTATCTTTATATAGATATGGATATAGATCTAGGTATCAATATTGATATCTAGATCTAGATCTATCAATATATATGGGCACATTGTATACACCTGCTGTTGGTTCTGTTTTTCTGGAGAACCTTGACTAATATAGTGGCCCATATAAATAAAAGGATGAACCCAAGTTCACCCAGGTAGAAAGTAGTACAATGAGAACTGGAACTTAAGGCCTCATGACTCATTCAGCTGTGAACACTGACCCAGAACTGGGGTCCGCAAACTCTGTCCCACTGATCAGATCTCGCTTGACTCCTGGTTTTGTACATAAAGTTTTGTTTGAACACAGCCACACCCATTCATTAACGTATTGTGCATGGCTGTTTCTGTGCTACAGCAGCAGATGGGCAGTTGCAACGGAGAGGTATGGTACACAAAATCCAAAATATTTCCTATCTGACCCTTTACAGAAAAGATCTGCTGACCCTTGCTCTAGGATGCCATCTGATTTCTGATAGCACCGAGGAGAATAATTCATGCACATTGGGGTAGATTGTTAATCTCCTGTCCTCCTTAGGTCAAAGATCTCTTAAATGCTCACCCTTGCAATAGCCAGCTTGGGGAGCACTGTCTGAGGTTGCAGAAATATTTCTTGCCAGGTCTTTCCAATCCACACTGCTCCCTAACTATGGTTCTTAAAAACTATGTTTTAGAAATTTTTTATTGGAGTATAGTTGATTTACAGTGTTGTTAGTTTCAGGTGTACAGCAAAGTGAATCCGTTATACATATACATATACCCACTTTTTTTTTTTTTTTTTTTTGCGGCACGCGGGCCTCTCACTGTTGTGGCCTCTCCCATTGTGGAGCACAGTCTCTGGAAACGCAGGCTCAGTGGCCATGGCTCACGGGCCTAGCTGCTCCACGGCATATGGGATCTTCCCAGACGAGGGCTCGAACCTGCATGCCCTGCATCGGCAGGCGGACTCTCAACCACTGCATCACCAGGGAAGCCCCACTTTTATTTTTTTGAGTCTTTTCCAAATAGCCCATTACAGAGTATTCAGTGGAGTTCCCTGTGCTAATAAGAAGAGCAGGTTCTTATTAGTTATCTATTTTACATAGAGTAGTGTGTATATTTCAGTCCCAGTAGACTCCCCTCGACAATCCCCTGGTAACCCTAAGTTTGTTTTCTACATCCCTGCCTCTACTTCTAAAACCTGTCTATTTTAACCAAGTACCACTCATTGCTTACTGTCTCTGGCTTCATTACTTGATAATAAATCTACTTCTTGTTCTATCCTGGATGACATGTTCCAAGGACTGAGATAATACCTCATTCTACATAACTTGTCCTTGATATTGTCTATCTTGGGGTCTTCATCTATGTCCCAAAGAAGACAGTCACACTCTGTCTTCTAGTACTACTACTAATACCACATTTTAGGGCATGAATTTGACCCAATGCACTGAACTATCCATTTAGAAGCTGTATTCAACCTGTCACTGGGTTTTAGCACAGGGGTAGAACTCAGATTAGTGTTCGTATTTAAACAAATCTACTTGACCAGAAACTTTTTGTCTCACCATTTATTTTATTACACAAATAACTTCTGTCTTTGCATCTATGATGTAAATATTTTTAATTTCCTAAATTATCTGAAAAAATATTTAGAGCCTCCATTTCAATAGGCATTGGAATTGTTGTGTTATGACTATTTCAGTAGTTTATTACCAAATGTTAAATTAGGCTTCAAGCTTTGGCCAAGAGTAGACAGAAAAGGGTTTAAAAACAAATGAAGAGTGGGAAAGATTTCTGATGCAAGGGAGACATAATAAAGGTTTGATTTTGAATCAAGAATTTATAATAAAAGTTTGATTTTGAATCAATAATTTATGTCATTGCAAAATAGCTCCCTGGTAAAATGCCATTCTTTGGTCATCATTAAGTACAGAAATTAACAATCAAAATATGCAGTGCTCTTCTTCATTTTCTAAACACAAACCTATATCTAGATGAGAGGAGAATTCATTTCATCACTCAGGCTCTGGACTTATGACTCCAAGTCCTGTCTTCTTTCAACCATACCTGCTAAGTTTCTGTCTAACTTCTTGAGCATGAGGTAATGGCTTCAGCTTTCATCCCCTTTCTCAGTATATAGCTTGGTGACTATGAGTAAGGGATCTAAAACTTGAGACCTTGGGTTCAAATCTTGACTCTAAAATTTACTTGTTGAGTACTCTTGAGCATGTTATCTGTTTCTGCCTCAGTTTTCTCATCTATAAAATAGAGATAACATTACTTCTCTCAGCGAGTTGCTATGAGGGTTAAAAGAGAAAATTCATACAATGCAAGAATTTATCAGTTCTTGGAACACAATAAATACCGAAAAGAAATGTTAGCCATTATCAAGGGCCCCTCATTTTATGGATAATATAGATTAGTTTATATAGGTCTAATATTTACATATACATAAACATTTTGTACCTATATGTGTGTATACGTTCCTCTTAGAAGTTGAGCAGTCAACATTCACATCTAAAAGTATGTGCTCTGTGAAATGTAGATCTCCTGTGTATAAACACAGTGCTATAGTTATCTATTGCTACATAATAAAGAAATCCAAACTTAGTGGTGAAACAAACAAAAATTTTAATATGTGCCCAGATTCTGTGGGTCAGCAATTCAAACAGTACGCAGAGGAGATGGCTTGTCTCTACTCTGTGACTGATGTCTGAAACCTCAGCTCATGAGGATTCAAATGACTGGGGCTGCAATCATCTAGGTAATTTTAATTCACATGTCTGGCCCTTGAGATGGGATGACTTGAACACTGCACCCAACAAGGACTGTTGCCTGGAGTGCCTATAGATGGCTGCCCATGTGGCTTGGACTTCTCATAACGTGGTAGTTAGGATTCAAGATAGAGTATCCCAAAAATGAGTGTCCAGAGTTCAAGCATTCCACGAGAATCATGCAAAACCTGCATGACCTTTTATGACCTAGTCTTAGATGTTACATAACATCACTTTCATTATATACTATTGCAGGCATTGGAGACCTTTTTCCATAAAGTGTCAGATGGTCAATATTTTAGGCTTTACAAGCCATACAGTCTCTTTTGCAACTACTTAGCTCTGCTGCTGTGATGTGAAAACAGACACAAACAATACATATACTAAGGAACATGGCTGTGTTCCAGTAAAGCTTCATTTGTAAAAGCTGGTAGAGGCCTAGATTTGGCCCACCAGCCATAATTTACTGACCCCTGCCCTATTGTTTGAAGCCATGGAAAGCCTGCCCAAATTCAAGGGAAAATGCGCACATGTGGATGCAAAGAATGGCAAGGAATCTGAGAACCTGTATTAAAACCACTACATAAGAGGATCTGTCTGCATACCTTGTTTCTCCCATGTATGGTGGATATGAGGTATTGGGACATGTTACATCTCTGTAAGCCTGGTTCAAGGTCAAAGTTGGAATCTGAACTTAATGACCTTGATTTCTGGAATAATTGGTAACTCTAATTATGATTTCCTTACACTCCTTATCCCAATAAATATACCGTAAAAGATAGATTTCAAGTAAACAGCTGCTTTATGGCAGATTTTTATTAAGTCTCCATTGACTGAATTATTCCATTTTGGTTGGAAAGCATGAGTTTTGTTTCTTTCCTAAAGAGATCTGCAACTTTTCAGATGTGGCATCTCAGTCTACTGAGAGGGTGATGTAGGCTTTTATAAACGGAAAAGGCAGGGTAGGCTGAGTTCACTCAGATCCTATTAATGCTTACAGGAATAACCGAAACTGGAACACAGGCTTCCAGGTTTTCCTGTCCTGTGCTCTTTCCGGTAGGTGCCATTGTCTGCTGGGCCTGGCAGTAATAACTCTTGACCTTTACCTCTCTATGCTATTGTGAAGTGGTTTTGGGCTTTGTTAGCTTTCTTGTGAGTTTGTACTAAATTGTGTCCATAAAGTGGGCTGAATTCCTCAGGGAAGGATGATAGCTGTTACTGTGTTATTACTGCAAATGTTGTGTTGGTTACTTTTTTTTCTTTTCTTTTGTCCTGTTGTATCCTGAACTTAAAAGTTGTATTATCTGAAATGAACGATGTGCATCTGGTGGAAAACGCTAATTAAAGGGAAGAAAATTCCTGATGATTGCTTCAGTCAACGCTTAATACACACTGAGCTTCATTAGTAAATAGACAACCCTCAGACCTTTCCCTTGGAAGAGGTCGCATAATCAGGCTTTGTGTTGATTTCGCATTCTCTTCGTTAGACAGAGAACAAATTAGAATAATTGGCTGGTACAGGGAAAGCAGAAAGAACTTTCTTCTATTTTGTTGATGCATCCTGTAATAAGGGTTGAAAATGAGACTGGAGGTAAGAACATGAAACTCAGAAGAGCAAAGGAGAGAGGATATTGTTTCTTTGAAAATATTATTTCAGTGTTGGCCCAGAAGATATATGAAGCTGAGGAAATTTTTTTTAAATGATGATTTTTGTGTTAACGAAGTGAGTGTGGAATTAGTAAGAATCAGGAAGCAAGCATCCTTTTCCACCAAGGACTTGGGAGCAAGTGAAACCATAAATACTCCCCGCTCTTGGAAACCCTTTTGGAGCAGTAATCAGAGAAGGGTAAAGGCAAAGCCTCAGAGCAGAGGTGTTCAGAGCAAAGGGATAGGAGGAGAACAAAAGGAGAGTGGATATTTTTAGAGCTGTCATTTTGAAATGTACCTGCTTCTGATTCAGTGCTGCTTTGCTACTGTGTTGATCCCGTGGAAATCCTCAAAGCAGGAGCAGCCCTATTTTAAAATAATAAGGTTAGAGCAAGTGACTTGAATCCAGGTCTCTTTAGCTCAAGAGCACAGAGGAGAGTGTGAGGAAAGAGTGAGGCCACAAGGAATTGTTCACTGGGTACATTTTCCCCAAACCTCACTAACTGGGAGAAACTGACCACTGGATTATGTGGCTTGAAGGAAAGCAAAAATGTTGAAAGCAAAGAGTGTGGAGCTTGTTTAGAAAGCAAGCTCTATCATTTGGTCACCTGCTGATGATAATAACATCGGCTGAGTCCTGACCATTTACAATGAAGGCACTTCTGTAGGTCATAAGTTCCAGGAGGGCCAGAACTGAGTATGTCTGTTTCAGCATTTAGCAAGGTTTAGCATCTTAGAGCCCGGTACATTATTGGCATATAGTAGACTTAAAAATGAATATTTGTGGATTGTCTGAATGAGTGGATGGATGTGTGTGATTCATATCCTATTTGCAGGTCCTATGCCCTACAGTGGATTTTCTGTGTCAGATTGTGAAAGTATTTATGACGGGGATTGGCGTTGTTCCCTATTTTATGGATAAACATTACACATGAAAGGACTTTACATTGACATCCCAAAAACCTCATAGGAATTACTTAACAAAAAAATAAACTTGGATTCTGTATAATTTCTAATTTATAAGCTGGCCAGGACACTGGTATTTCTGCCAGTCCTCTGGTAGTTCCGATGATGTCCCCATGATGACCCAGGCATAATCAGAATGGCTTTAGGATTTGGGAGCCAAAATGTTCCTCAGTATTTACTGCTTTGCTAGTCCATTTAAGAAAATGGACTATGGATAAAATAGCTTCAGACACAGTATGGCATTTTATGATTTAGCATGAACTTTGAGAAATATAGAGGTTATCTGAAGCCTGCAGTGGTAAAGTTCCCTCTGCTATCGAAGTTATTGTCTTTAAACAAAGATTCTACATCAGTATTTATATATATATAGATAGATATATTTTATGATATTCAGGTTAATTTCCTATTCTCTCTAAGGAAGTAATTGGTTAGTTGGTATGAGAGATAGTGTGGCTTCCAAAAGTGAAAAGTATTATTTTGTTGTAATTTCCGGCTACCTAAGGATGGGAGAGGCTCAGGACACTGCAGTCAGTGTATTATGTGGAGCAGGTTATATTGTGGTTTATTTATGACCTTTTACATGTTTATTTTCTATTCAAGTTTGTGTGCTCCTTTTTGAATTTTCGTAGATAAGTGTTTTGTAACTTTGGAATACTTGGAGTTATATATATATAACTTATATATATATATATATATATATTTTAACATATTAGTTAAAGCCATGGAGAGTGTACTAGTCTACCTAGGTTCAAATTCTGGCTTTACCCTATGACTTCCCTGTGGCTTCCTCTGCTCACCTATTAAAAAGGAGTATAATAAGACCACTGTGGTGAGTTATATACTAAGTGCTATTTAAGCATTTGCTATAATGATTATGTATACTCGAAGGCAAGGAACTTGCCCCTTGATCGTCTCTGTATTCCTACTGCTTAAGAATTCCTAGTGCTTTTCTAGTGCATTGTCTTAGGATAGAGATAGCTCAGTATAGTTTTTCTCACTATAAAGTACTGTTAAGTTGAAAGTCTTTGCTTGTGTACTAATAATCTATGACATATCTGCTGAGGAGAAGGAAAGGAATAGTTTTAAAACTGCAATGGATAACAAAAGATTGTATGATGTAATGCCTTTATTATGTAATTATAAAACTAACAAATGATCATGGTAGGAAATTTGAAAAACTCCTAGACAAAATAGAGATCAACAAAATTTGGAGTAACTTTCAGAGTGTAGAATTGTCCATGAATATTAGTGCTTTCACATTTTCCAGGACTTTACGTAGACTCTGTTTCTTAAGAGTCTATTCATGATATTTTATTTTAATGATGTTTTCATCATGGGGACACACACACACAGAAATCTGTTAAAAAAAAGAAAGACATGTAAATCACTGATGTTTCAGATAGCCACATGAAATAAAGTGAGAAAGGTCAACAAGCTGAAAGAATGTGGAGTAGCATCTCCTTAATCACTTACATAATTCTGATAATTACCTCTTTGTGGGTAAAGTAATTAATGGGGAATCTAATTCAAGAAAAATGTATGAACTTCAAGCCTTCTTGAAGCCAAGTATTTCTTTCCACAAAAGGTTACTTTCCATGGCCGTGCTTCCTTATTACCTGACAGGGAAAGTGTATTGTATGGCAAAGGATCTTCCCGAAGGAGGGTGCTTCCCACACTGATTGTCATAAATGACTTCGGAATTACTGTTGCTGTATTACCAAAATCTTAAACTAGGATATTTTTTAACAAATGCGGTCCTTAGTTAATTTTTAGAGCTACAAACTGTCAGATGGCTCTGAAATAACAATTGTCTGGCTATTCTTCAGGGTGATCACAATATGTAATGACCTTGAGGTATCACTAAAAAGCAGAAAGGTGTGAGTCTTCCTTTGGTTGCAGAGTGAAATGCGAGTTGGAGTTGGAGTTGGAAAAGAGGCCGATAACCAAGTGATACAGAAGGAAATGTGAGGTCATTAGTGAAAAACCAGGTTTAAGTTAAGGTGAAGAGGCATGAGGAAATGGTCAGCTGTTACAGTATTACAAAGATCATGAAGAAGCATATCCATGAATGTGGTTTGTATTGCAATCTGCTGAAAAAGAGACAAATATCCTGGCCTGACCTTCATGGAGATTATATTTTATTGACCCTGATAATAGATTATTGTTAAAAAGGGCCTCCTATAAATTATAACCATGCAAAGGCAGCAAGATAATTTGCTTTTTCTTTATGTATGTGTTTCTCATTCCTACTCACTTCTCTCTTAGGTGAAGAGAAAATCACAAAACACAAAAATGTCAAATCTCAGCTATTCATTTTCAAAATATTTTTTTTTCAAAATTCCAATGGAGGCAATAGGTTAACTGTTAAGATTTGTAAGGCTCAAAAAGCTAGATTTTTACAAAGTGTAGCTAAATTTTATTCCATAAATAATAGATTTGGAAAGAATATGTGATGATGCAAAGTTGGAAAAAGCTGGTTTTTCTTCCGTAAATGACTTCACTGTGTTGGGAGAAGAGGCAGAGAAGAAATCAAAGTAATTTAACATGGGGTGAGATTTTCTGATAGGAGACTCTAGTGCTTTAAAATAGACTAGATAATCCTCGGGATAATCTGAGGGTAGAACAGACCAGTGCCTCATTTCCAATCTGGTACCCTGGAAGAAAACAGTGTATTTCCTTTGAGGTCTTGAGAGGTACTTCCTCTGCATTGTTTTGTTTTTGGTTCATTTTGCAATCAACCTTATTAAGGTATCATTTACACACAATAAAATGCAGACATTTTTAGTCAACGGTTCAGTGACTTTTAATTAATGTATACATTTGTATAACTACCACCCCCATAAAGATAGATAACAATTCTAAAACCCTAGAAAGTTTCCTCCTAGGCTTTTGCAAAAGTATCCCCGTCTCCCACCCCAAGGCAACCACGGATCTGATTTTTATCTTTAGAGATGAATTTTGCCCAGTTTAGAATTTCATGTAAGTTGAATAATACAGTAGGTGCCCTTTTGATCTGGCTTCACTTGCTCAGCATATGGTTTTTGAGATTCATTCATGTTGGGATGTTTTAAACCAGGACTTTAGCCTGGGTGGCTGATGTTGTCTGAAGGCACCTTATAGGTACATCTGAGTCTCTGGCATTGTCACTGTCTGTTCTTGGCTCAGTATTTTCAACTTTACTAAGAAGCACAAGGTTGAAGTAAGGAAGATCATTTTCAGTATAATGGAGGTGAAGTGGGTTCTGTTATATAATATTCTCAGCATAAATTGACCTGCTTGGAATCATTGTGTTGATAATTGACAAGGATACTCTTCCTCCAAAAACCTTGATACTATAAAACTTCTAAAGGACGCTGTCCTAGGACTCTTTCAGTTTTCATTTTTTGGGAAACATTTGTGGAAAATTGAAATGCTCACAACCTGAAAGAAGCAATTATTCACCTGAAGGCTAACTCTGCTAAAGTTGAGTTGTCCAACCTTTATATGCTGATAGAACCCAAATAGCCTTGCAAAACAATGCTCTCTTATTGGATATAAGCATATAGATTGTTTAAGATGGATGTGTATATGCAGTAAAGTGAAAAAACAAAGAATCTTTGAGTTTTCCTTGCTGTTTTTTTTTTATTTTTTCACTTACGCTTCTATATCATACGCTAATAGTTTAGGGTAACCTCAGGTTAGTTTTAGGTCCACTCTTTACATAAATATTGAAGTACTCCATACCCACCTTTTTTCTACCTTCCTTCTTTTCTTCCATCTTTCCTTTCTAACTTCTTATAATCCATTATACTTAATCCTGCATTTGTTGAGGTGGCAATTAATGTAGGAAAATTGAAAGCAGTGTGAAATTTTGTTGTTCAGAATGCATTTTGACCAAATTCTATATTGAGAAAAGGTCTGAATTTACCCACAGTAACCCTTTCTCAGCATCTTTGAATAAAGGCCATAGAAACTGGGCTTTATATAATATCCTGACAGGTATGTAGAATTCATAGCAATTGCCCTCAAAGAGCTTAACTAGCATAGATGCATATGAATGCATTTAATGATTACTTTATTGGCTGCAGTGCCAACATACACAGTCTATTTTGTTTTATATCATTATCATTACCTGTTTACCACTGTATACATTGCTAATGGTGTGATTTCTATGGCTTGTGAATTTCACAGACAAATAGTATGTAATTTATTACACACTTTAGTGTAGAAGATAGAGACTTCATAAATTTTCGTGTGCTCTTTGCCCCCTTTGGAATGTATTACACTGAGATCAGGAAAAGTAATAAATTTATTTCAAATGTGCGTGATAGCTGAACATCAATTAAGACTGATGGGAAATATTTCTTCTTCCAGCAACATAACAGTTTTTAAAGACTAAGCCATTGAGTGTGGAGTTACTGAACATGGGACTCAGTTCACTGGGATCCCTTCTTAGAAAAATAAAGGAAAACTTGAATTGGATATGTGTGGCTTATTCAAGTAGTAACTAATCAGCTACATCTTGGTTAACTTAATTTGTCACAATGATTTGGTATTTTATTAACTCCCTTCCCCTTCTTCCCCTGACTCTCCCGAGAATGGATCATGAGTATGTTAAAACATACTAAGTCGTCTTCTATCCCTGTTAATCTAACTACAAAAACACACTTTCCTTATCCAATGTAACTTACTGTCTTTTAGAGTAGCTGTGGTTTTAATTCTCTACAAAATTAAAACCAGCAAAGAGAAACATTTTCAAGGAGCCACCACATTGTAGAGCTTTAGAAAGAAGACTTTAGAATTAAGGGCAACTATATCATTTTATAGCTAAAGCACCTGAGACCTAAAGTAGGAAGGTAACCATCGAGGTCAGGGAAAGGGGTTGAAGATCAGGTTTCAAGCTGAGAAAGAGTCTACAGGGATTCAATCTGAGCAGGTCAAAAACTGAAATGAGACCACGAATGTTCTGGGAAGGCTGGCATCTGGCCTCAGGTGTGGGATTCAGACAGGAAGTGGGCCCGGGGGGAACTGAGCTTCTGCAGTAGGCAGAGAAGTCCACCTCATCTCTGGAAAGTGCCATTAACATCAGGGAGTTGAGGGGAAAGAACAATGAATTCCAGTCCCCCTGAGAAAGCAGGCCAATCTGATTAACTCTGAATTTAGGCTTATTTCAGATACTTCTTGAGAAAGAACTTGGACAAGAGCAAATCCCGCACAGCCTCTTTAAATCCATGCCCAGTATTTTCTGGTGGAGCTGCTTAAACCCTCCAAGTGACTCCAGTATTTTAATTTCACGCTATGTTTAATTCCGACAATTCTATGATTGATTATTTAATGGGCAAATAAGTAGGGTCACAAAAGAGTGTGAATGTATTTTACAGGATGAGGATGGGCGGAGTGGAGCAGTCTGGAATAGGACACCAATAAAAAGGGATCTTGGTAAATAAGAACGTCTATTAGAAATGGAGAGGAATTTGCAAGGAAATTAGTGCCTGACACCACGCCCTTCTCTCTGCATGTTTAGAAGCTAGTTTCTAATTTTATTTTCATAGGAGATGTCCCTGTGATGAATTGTCTTTTACCTCCACACTATTTATCACGTGACATATTGTGAAGTTTGTGTGAGAGAAAGTAAGTATTAGCATTTGTCTTGGAAGCAGCTATAAACATTTCCTGGAACAATCTAGGGTAGAAGGAAAAGGAAAGGAAGGTGGAAACAAAGGAGAAAGACAGCTAATGATGCTGGAGTCTCTCGCTGGGATTTGTGATATCTCTTTTTGAAACTAACTACAGAAAGTCAGAACTTGACTGATTGTTTCTTGATCACGGTTTGTTTTCATTTTTGTTTTTTTCTTGCTCTCTCATCAGTTATTCCAGCCAGTGCTATGTCATTTTCAGTTTCATTAAGCATGCCTGTCTTGTTTCCATTTGCATTATTCATGCAAACGTTGATTGAACTGATGACCCCGAGTTATCACGGAAACATTAGATACACCAGTGGATACATTTCTTAATTTTAGAAAAAAATTACCGAGTGAAGGTTAAAATAACTCCTCTTAAATTTGTCATTTAAAAAAAACTTCTCCTAACATACAATACCTCATTGCCTAATAATGCCAGATAAGTGAAGAATACCTATGTATTCATGAATGCAGGCTAGTCTGTATATTTTTTGGCAGGTATGACCATTACCGAGGGTAACGGCCTGGTTTGCTAGCCATGTCCTGTCTCCTAGAAAGTTGTAGTTTCTGTTGTCTTTCAGTTGGTCCATTGGATATCAGAGGTGAATTTATAAATCTATATTTCCCTTTACACTTACTTTGTTTTGTTTTGTTTTGTTTTGTTTTTTACTTGAAGTATAGTTGATTGACAGTGTTGTGTTTCAGGTGTACAGCCAAGTGATTCAGATATATATATATATATATATATATATATATATATATATATATATGTATGTATATATATATATATTTCTTTTTCAGATCCTTTTCCACTATAGGTTATTACAAGGTATTGAATATAGTTGCCTGTGCTATAGAGTAGGACCTCGTAGTTTATCTACTTTATATATAGTGTACACTTACTTTGTGTGATCCAGGCTGGTCAGACCACATAATTATTTTCACTTCTGATATAATTTTTTCAGGTTCAACCTCAAATCTTTGATAAGAAGATATTTTAAAATAAGGTTAGCATGTGTGTGCTCTAAATCCAACAGTAGTTATTAGAGATATGGTTTTGCACTAGGTATTCCTCTCTTTTTTGTTCTTGGACAACCAATTGAAAATTAGCTTTTATTTTCTGGTTGGTTTGCTAGATGTTTATGACTATAATAAAAGTCTTAAATTTTGTCTCATATCTTAAAACACAATCTGAATTAGCAATGGATATTGTGCTATACATAGGGGCTGTGATATAAATATAGTTTCTAACTTCAAAAACATATAACCTAGAAGGGAACACAGACACATATGCAGCAATTATGGCAACTGCATTTGTTTACTAAGTGAAGTAGTACTGAGATGGATAAAGTGCTAGCAAGCCTTGAACAGACAAATCAACTTCAAAAATAGATGTGCAGTTCTTTAAAATATTTTAACATTTTTCCAGCTACATGTAGAATATAACTTAACATAAAAACGGTATGGGTTTGAGGATATGGGGAGGGGGAAGTGTAGCTGTGACAAAGTGAGAGAGTGGCATGGACATATATACACTAACAAACGTAAAATAGATAGCTAGTGCAAAGCAGCTGCATGCATAGCACAGGTAGATCAGCTCGGTGCTTTGTGACCACCTGGATGGGTAGGATAGGGAGGGTGGGAGGGAGACAAAAGAGGGAGGGGTTATGGGGATGTATGTATATGTATAGCTGATTCACTTTGTTATAAAGCAGAAACTAACACACCATTGTAAAGCAATTATACTCCAATAAAGATGTTAAAAATAAATAAATAAATAAAAGAAGACTGACTCATCCAATTAAAAAGAAAAGAAATTCTCTCGTCCTGGATTCAAGAGAAGGGATGAAGTAAAAGGGTGAGGAAGAACAAGAAGAGGAAATGTGAGCGTGGAGAGGGTAGGAGGAAGAGCAGAAGGCAACTAAGTGTATGTGCTTCCCTTACCATCCCTGACTTTTTTTTTTTTTTTTGGCGCTTCAGGAAAACCCAAAAGCCAGAAAAGAGCACGGAGGTGGTCACCACTGCGTGTGAACAAAAAGGTGGAGACAAGAGAATGGTGGTAATCTGCGCAGGCAACTGGAGGATGACCTGAGTGCATCTCGCCAGGTAACGGTCCCCGTTCCATAGAACCCCTGAAGATGCCAGGCTCTTATGTTTAGAGGGGGGCCGGAGGCGTCTGTGGGGTCACCACATACATCACTCCTGGTGGTGGTGTTCACATTGTGTTCTTTGTAAAGAGTGTCCCTGGTGAGGTTCAACATCTCCCTCTGCAGGACCCAGCCTTGCCCTCCCAACCCGCCAAGGTCAGCAGGCAACATCCCCAGTTAATCACCAGGTGTGGTGAGATATCTGGAGTGGCCTTGGTACCCCCCAGTTCAGGCCTCCTGGGGAAAGGGTGAGGAGGACAGAGGCACCGGGGCTTCTTCTCATGCAAGAAGACAGCTCACCTGGCCCAGCGCTGCTGCGTCCCTGTGGGCACGCGGTAGCCCTGGTATCCAGTAGGGGACACTGCAGGATCCACACCTGGCCGGGATTTTCCCAACCCCTGGGGACTGGGGACCCCTCAGCCTCTGTGGAGCCCCACTGAAAGGCCTGGGTCACCTCATGGCACCATTTCTCAACCTGAGGTTCTATAGATTTTTCATAGATGTGTAAAAATTGAATACAACACACACAAAAAATGAAGGCAATTCAAGGCAATGCTCATTTAGGATGAATTGAAGGACCAGGATTCCAAATTAATTATGACCTTAAAATTAAATAACAAATACATCTGGTTTTATTACACTCTGAAAGGCAGTGTCTTCTGTAAACTTTTCATGTTGGGATATAGCAAAGCTATAAAATTTATGATTCTATTACCACAGCATCAGGATATTTTTATTTTTATTTTTTTTCCTTCCCTCTTGCATCTCCCTCCCTCCCACCCTCCCTATCCCACCCCTCCAGGCGGTCACAAAGCAGTGATCATCAGGATATTTTTAAATTAAAAAGCACAGGCAAGTTTGGCTGGGGTGTTAAAGAAAGAAAAATGAGTATTAGGGGAAAAGGGAACATTACGGTTCTCTGCCCACTTCCACTGTGCTGGTCTCATGATGGGCCGTGTTGTGTGTGGGCTGGAGGGACAGGGTCACTACTCCCACCTGTGTCATCAGACCTCCCACTCCTCACAGTGCCCAGGTGAGAGGGACCCACACTTTTCACCCTGGAGCCCCAGGGCCTCCCCTTTCCTCTGCATCACTTTCACTGTTCAGGGGACCAGTCACTTGAACGCCGCCCAGCCAAATGCCCAGGTTAAATCGCCCCTGTAGGACATCTCTCTCTTATACCAGAACACACTTGGCAAAGAGCAGCAAACAGGCCTCAGTGCCCTGAGGATGTGAGCCCTGTGGATGTCAGGGCCCAAAGTCACTTCCAGGGTCTGAGTAGCCCCCTGGGCCCCACACACCGACCCCAGGGAGCCCACCTCCCCACTGATTCCAGTCCCTGCCTTTGTGTGGCAGGTTCTGGTCTGACACCTGTGAAGACCGTGACCTGGAGGCCTCAGCCTGAGACTCAGAGGGGATGGAGCTTGTGCAGCGTCTGGCAGCTTAAATGAGACACGAGGCCTAGGAAGGAGGGCCGCCTCTCTGCTCCCCCTCCGCTCCTGAGTCAGCTAGTGAGTGCCGGTTACTTCCTGTCAGAGCTGTACAGATTTAGCATTAATTTTAGATATATGTTTTATTTTTAACACTGGAGGCTCTTACATCAAGCAAAATTGATCTCCTCCTTGGTTTATTTTTTAAACATTTCTATGTAAAATAACACACAAGTATAGAAAAGCACTCTCCGCAAAGGGAGGGCTCAGTGAATTACAATGGGCGCTCCACTCTGGGGAGCAGTAGTTTTTCCCTCTGTAAAAGCCCAGATGCTTCTGAGAAGCTCCTCTCAGCTTCCTTACTCTGGCCCCAGACCTCCACAGCGGAAATCCCAAAGGGACTGGATTCTCCCAGCCCTCCAGCGCCCTCCACTACTCTCTGATTGTGCTGCCACACTAATTTTGAGTTATTTGTGTGTAAATCACTGCACTTGGAATATACACGGAGTAACTGATTTCATTCTTAGAACCGAATAAGTTAGCACTTATTCTTCTCCCCTTCTACAGGGGGCTGTGAGGGTGCTGGGGATGTCCTGTGTATTGAACTGGGTGTTGGTAATAGATGTGTTTATATTTACAAGACACCATAAAGCTCTACACTTAAGATCTGTGCCCTGTACAATACACCAAGTAAACTTCAATTAGAAAGAGATGCAAAAAAATTTCCCCGCAAAACAAACTTCAGGCCCAGGTGGCTTCCTCTGATTTCTACCAAACATTTAAGACAGAAATGATGCCCGTCTCCTACACACTCTTCCAGAGAACAGATACAGAGGGAACACACCCACACTGCTTTCATCGGACCAGGAGAATACTGATGTCATACCAGCAGCAGATATTACAGGACAGGAGAAATTACAGGCTAAACACTTCTGAATGTCAATGTCAAAATCCAAAAGCAAATGTTAGCATTCTAAATCTAGAGGTTTTCAGAAAGGAAGGAAACTGGGATTTCATGGCAGTATTTCCAGTGGTTGATGTGGACAGGATCACTGGGTGTTTGCGTGGAGAGAAGGGACAGTGCCATCGGGTTAGTGGAATGAACATTTGGTGACAGAGATTGGGAGGGCCTGGGTCATCCTCAGAGACAGTCCTGGGATGGGATCTCTAGGCTGTGGCTATGGAGGGGTCCCTCTAGGAGGACATGGGCCTCTCTCCTGTGCCACTGCAGGGTCTAGGGATGGATGAGGAGTTTGTAGGGGCTGGATTTTGATGAGGAAGGATGAGCAGGGAAGGTGCGCCCTCAGAGCCGGTGCAGCCACGGCCCCTCCCCAGCCGGGCTGTAGCCCAGGCTACTCAGACAGTTGCTCACATCAATAGTCAGGCGACAGTGGGGCACGCCAGCTTCACCCACTAAACCACCAAGCACAGCCCAGCAGGCCACTGTCCTCATTAATCAGCACTAACTGTGCATCCAGGGCTGGTTGTTGAAGACCAAGCTAATTTGTTAGAGATGTGCCATGTGGGCAGCTGGCTTGGAGAGACCAGGCCTCTGGGCCACGTGGAGACAAGCCAACCACTGGTCAAACCACCAGGAGGCTCACCCAGTGTGTGAAGATGCTGAGGGAGGAGGGTCGTAGATGGGACCCCCTGATCCTTAAAGGGACCCTCTTTCAGGGATATTTAACAGCTGTGGAGTCAGGGATCAACATGTAAGGGAGGCAGCTGGATCAGGCATGGGCCCTCCTGTTGGCTCAGACCCCTCCTGTCCTTGGAGCAACCATGGGGCAGGCAGGAGGAATGGGGGGATGGAGGGAGGGGAGCCCTGGGCTCAGGAGTCCAGGGCACCATCTAGAGGATTCAGGGGTTCAGTGATTTCTGTCCCAGGGAACCAACTACATTCCTGTCCCACATCCATCTGTCATCAGCTTTGCGACTCTGGGAAAGTCACTTAAAATCTCAACATTTTAGTGCCATGTACCATAAAATATGGATCACAGCACCTGCCGTGAGTTCCCCACGGGGCTGATGTGGGGATCACAGGAGATGATAACAGATATTCTTCACAAGCTCTAAAGCATCACACCCATAACCTTCCCTGCTCCCCTGCCCTGTGGCATCCAGGTCCCCTCTCTGGAGGCAACACTACCACATTTCTTGCTTATTCTTCCAGACATTTACTATTTGAACACTTAGGTAGCACTTATGAAGTACCCATCATTTTTCGTCAGGGTCTACCTGATTTGTTGTATTAAGCTTCATCATGTAATACTAGTAAGTGGGCCCTATTAACATTTCCATTATCACAGAACAAGGAAGTGAGCACAGAGGGTCTGCATAACTTTCCCAGGTTCACGTGGCTTCTGGTATGATTTTAATCCAGACCATCAGGCACCAGCCCCCACTCTGTTGGTCACTGTGCTGTGCTCCCTTTCTATATTATCTCACTAAATAAAGTCATGTCCCCGTGCAGTCAGCCTGCTGGCTAGTTTAAGTGCACACCACATTGCAACACCCTCTTCTCAAGCCCAGCTTTGATTCACTTGGCTCCCCTAAGAGGCTGGTGAACAAAGAGAACAGACGTGTGACCTGGGAATGAATTGACACCTCCTCATGGTCTTCTCCCAGCAACATATCAATAGTTCTCTCAATTTTTCTTGTGTTTTCCAGGATCATGACTTGGGTACCAAGAAGAAAAGGAAGATTATAAAGGAATCAAACACAGGATGCACAAGAATACCTTCTGCGATCAAGATAATCTGTTGGCCATCCGCAGCGGTGGTTCAGACACATCAGAATCAGCATCTGGCCAAACAACAGGGTACAGACACAAATAGCACCCCCACTAACCACTCCACCGAAGGTACTGTGGAAATAATACCAGTAAGTAGATTCAGGAGTAATGGCTGTAGTTTGTACAGCAGAGCCTGGATCTGGCTGAGGGAGGATTGGGCAGGGAAGGTGCCCACTCAGAGCCCATGCAGCCACTGCCCGCTCTTAGCCAGGGCTTAGTCCAAGCTGCTCAGATGACTGGGCAGTTTCTAGTCAGTGAGACCCTGGGGGGCTGTAAACTTCATCTGTTAAGCCACCAAAACACCAGCCCAGTAGACCCTGTTCCCAGATAATGAATATTAACTGCTCATCATCCAGGTTTGGTCAGTTGAAGATGATGCTAGTTCTCTGTGCAACTGTCATGTGGGCAGTTGGTTTGGAATGTCCTGGGTTCTGAGTCGTTAGGGAGTCAAGTAGACTACTGGTTATTCAGGGTGGTCACCTGACCACCAGGAAGTCTCACTGCAAATCAGCTGCTAGAATCCAGTGCTGAGGGGGAAGGGAGGGGAGATGCACACATATTTGGATATCCCGCTCCATCAGGGGGTCTTCATTTGGGGGAAAGGCATTGTATTTGGGGTCAGGGATTGAAACGTAGAGCCAGGAGGTGGGTCCCGATTTGAGCCATTCTCTTGGGCCTGGTACCTCCTCCGAGTATCAGCTGTCTCCCTGCAGCATCCTTGGGGCAGGAGGATGTGGGAAAGGGAGTGAGGAGAGCTCTTGGTTTGTGTATCCAGGGCATGATCTCATGTCCACGTGTTCAGGAATCTCTATCCCCAGGGAATCAACTCCCTCCCCTGCCTCAGACCCATCACTCCTCAGTGTTGTGACTCTGGGCAAGTTACTCAATCTCTCTAAATTTCAGTGCCCTGAACCGTAAAATATGGGCCACAGCCCCTACTCTGTCCACCCCACAGTGCTGATGTGAGAATCCCAAGAAATAACAGATTCTCTCCACTACTGAAAGTTGAGTATTGACGTTTCTCACTATTATTGTTGAGGAGTCTGTTTCTCTTTTCAATTCTGTCACTTTGCTTCACGTATTTTGGAACTATCTTGTTAAGTGCAAAATGTTTATAATGTTTCCTCCTTGAGAAATGGACCCTTTTGTCACTCTAAAATGTCCTTACTTGTCTCTAGAAAAAAATTGCCATAATGTTTTTTTTGCCTTATATGATAAAGCCAGTCTAATTCTCTTTTGGTTAATATTTGCTTGATATACGTTTTCCCATCTTTTTTCTTTAGATCTCTTTGTATCTTGAATTTAAAGTGCAACTCTGTAGATGGCATATAGCTAGATCATAGCTTTTTATCCATTCTGCCAATGTCTGCCTATTGGAGTCTGTAAACTATGTATGAATACATTTAGTTTAATCACTAATCAGGTAGCATTGAAATCTGTCATTTTGCCATCTGTTTTCTGTATGAGTTATATCTTTTTGTTCTAATATTCCTCCATTGTTGCTTTCTTTTGTGCTGGTTATTTTCTAGTGTACCAATTTAATTCCCATGTTGTTTCTTTTACTATAGATTCTGGGTTATAGACTTAGTGGTTTCCCTGGGGACAATTAACATCTTAATTTATAGCATTCTAATTTGGATTAATACCAAATTAATTTCAGTGACTTAAAGAGACTTTACTCATCTGTGGATCTGTTCCATGTACCCTTCTGTATACTGTTATTGTCATATAAATTACATATTTTATACATTGTGTGTTCAGCAATGTAGATTATTATATTCTTGTAAGTGTCCTTTTTAAGCAGATAGAAGAAAATAGTACATTGTTTATATGTTTGTACTATATACATCTTATGTACTTATATTTACACTTTCTTTTATATTTACATATGTAACAATTTCTTCATGTAGATTTGCGTTACTCTGTTGTCTTTTCATTTCAGCCTAAAGGACTCCATATTCCTTATAGGCCTGATGATAGCAATGGATTCTCTCAGGTTTTATTTATCTGGGAATGTCTTAATGTCTTCTTCATTACTGAAGGGCATCTCTACTAGAGAATTCTTGGTTGACAGTCAATGTCTTTCAGCACTTCATTTTTTTTTTTTTTGGCCACGCTGCAGACAGCTTGTGGGATCTTAGTTCCCCAACCAGGGATTGAACCCGGCCCCTCTGCAATGAAAGCGTGGAGTCCTAACCACTGGACTGCCAGGAAATTCCCTGTTTTAGTACTTTTACTACGTCATCCCACTGCCTTCTGTTCTCCATGATTTTTAATGAAAGTCGACCCTTAAACTTAGTGGGGAGCCTTTGCCCGTGATTAGTCACTTCTTTCTTGTTGCTTTCATGATTCTCTCTTTGTCTTTGACCTTGAACCATTTTATTGTGATGTGGGCTTATTCAACTTGATGTCCATCGAACTTCTTGAATATTGATTGTGTTTTCCATCAAATTTGGTGAGATTTTGGCTAATACTTCACATGGCCTCCCTTTCTCTCTCTCATGTCTTTTTGGGACTCTTCTTTATGCATGTGTTGGTATGCTTGATAGTATTACCCAGGTCTCATAAGGCTCTGTTCATTTTTCTTCCCTATCCCCCCCTTTTTTTAACTTACTGTTCATCAGACTGGAACTCAGTTAACCTGTCTTCAAATTCACTGATTCTGTCTTCCTCCTGCTCTCATCTGTTCAGCCCTATTGTGGGTTTGTGTCCCCCCAGTTATATATTAAATCTCTAATACCCAGTACCTGTGACAGTGTCCTTATTTGGAAATAGGGTCTCAAGTTAAGATATGGTTATATGGGATTACTGTGGGCCCTAACCCAATGGCTGTTGTCTTTATAAGAGCAGGGAAGTTTGGATACACAGACACAGAGGAAAGAAGGCCCCGTGATAATGAAAGCAGAGATTGGAATGATACAGCTGCAAGACAAGGAAAACCAATGAGTTCCAGAAAATACCAAAAGCTAGAAAGAAGCAAGGAAGAATAATTTTCTAGATCTTTCATAGGGAGCATAGCCGGGCCTACAGCTTGACTCCAGACTTCCACCGTCCAGAAGTGTGAAACAGTAAATTTCTGTTGTTTTTAAGACATGTGGTTGGTAGTAATTTGTTACAGCAGCCCTGGGAAACTAATCTAAGCCCCTCCAGTGAAATTTTTAGTTATTACTGTCCTTTTCAACTACAGATATTCCACTTGGTTCTCTTTTATAATTTTATCTTCTTTATTGCCATTCTCTACTTCGAGGAATATAATTTTCATACTATTGTTTAGTTTTTAAAATATGATTTCTTTTAATTCTTTGAACATACTCAAAAAATGTTCCAGGGTTCATAGCAGCACTATTTACAATAGCCAAGACATGGAAGCAACCTATATCTTCATCAACAGATGACTGGATAAAGAAGATGTGGTGTATATGTGTGTATATATATATATATATATATATATATATAATGGAATAATACTCAGCCATAGAAAAGAATGAAATAATGCCATTTGCAGCAACATGGATGGACCTAGAGATTATCATATTAAGTGAAGTCAGACAGAGAAAGACAAATATCATATGATATCACTTATATGTGGAATCTAAAAAAAATGATAGAAGTTAACTTATTTACAAAAATAGACTCACAGACATAGAAAACAAACTTATGGTTACCAAAGGGGATAGCAGGGGGAGGGAGTAGAGATAAATTAGGAGTTTGGGATTAACATATACACACTACTATGTATAAAGTAGATAAATAGGAAGGACCTACTGTATAGCACAGGGAATTATATTCAATATCTTATAATAACCTATAATGGAAAAGATTCTGAAAAAGAACACACATATATATATATATATAAACTGAATCTTGTTGCTGTATACCTGAAACTAACACAACATTGTAAATTAACTACACTTCAGTTTTAAAAAATGGTTTAAAAAATAGCTGATATAAAGTATTTGTCCATTGTCAGGAGTTTCATGAAGATACTGTCTACTAGGGCTTTTTTCCCCTTGTGTGTCAGCCTGTTTTGGGGGGTGGCGAGAACACCCCCAGGCTATGTGATTCTCTCGCCGCCCTCAGTATATTATCATACTAGCTGCTATGATTTATTACCATGACAGCACACGAAGCAAAATAAGCTAAGGGTAAAAGTGCATGAAGGAGGTCCAGAGGAAACCAGGCACAGGCTTTTAGGAATCCTGCTCCAGTGGAGTCACACAGGCACACTGAACTCCTCCAGCAAAACTTGTGACAGCACATGTGAAATGTTGTCTTCCAGGAAACCTCATTAGAGACTGTGTGCCCAGAGGTTGTTACTGGGGGCTGGTCATTTAGTCATCCTCTGCCTAGCACATACCTAAACTCAAGAATTTCAGCAGGAAAGAGATGTTCAACATAAAGCACAGTGTTTGCAACAACAGCTTGGGCACAGTGAGCCACTTTGACTGGAGAATGGTGGGGACTGTCTTGATTCCAAGTTCCCAGTCTCGAGCCAAGGGCCAACCTAGCAAGCAGGCCTTTCTAAGGAAAGCAGTCTCAGCCCTACTATGTCAACTCTTTTCTGGACCACGTAGGACACTTTTTTTACTTTCTTCTTTTTTTTGGTGGGGGGGCATAAACTGGACATTTAAATTAATATCACATGGAAACTCTGAGAATCAGATTCTCACCCTTCCCCAGGATTTGTTGTTATGCTGTTTTTTTGTACTTGTTTTTTTTTTTTTTTTTTTTTTTGCAGTACGTGGGCCTCTCACTGTTGTGGCCTCTCCCGTTGTGGAGCACAGGCTCCGGATGCGCAGGCTCAGCAGCCATGGCTCAAGGGCTCAGCCACTCCGCGGCATGTGGGATTTTCCTAGACCGGGGCACGAACCCGTGTCCCCTGCATCGGCAGGCGGACTCTCAAGCACTGCGCCACCAGGGAAGCCCTTGGTTTGTTTTTTGTTTTGGGTTTTTTTTTCTTTTGTTGTTTTTTTGCTATTGACTTTTCTGGGGGAATTCACTAAAGTGTATTCTGTGTCGTGTGTGACCACTGTCGTCCCTGTTTGGTTACTTGGTGGTCATTTGTTGACTGGATAGAGATTTCATTAACAGCCTGGAACCAAGAAGTCACCCAATCTTTACTGAGGGGCTCTGTGAGCATGGGGATTTTTGTCTTAACACTCAGCCAGGCAGTGGAAATCCCCACCTAAGCCTTCACTTCCTGCTTGTGCAGAATGGCAAGGTCAGCCAGAGGTGAGAGCTTAGAACCTTCCCAGGTCTTTCCTGAGCATGTGCACAGCCCTGAGTATGTGAGCCAATTCCTCATAATAAATCTCCTTCTATCTCTTTTTGTTTCTCTAGAGAACTCTGACTAGCTCAGGCTCCACATGACCTCTACAGCCAAATGCATACTTAGAATGTGTCAACTTTACAACATGGCTGCACCCTTCCTTCATCTCATCCAGACACATCTAGAGTCACTTCTCCTGACCCTGTCCCTACCGCCATCTGCCACACTTAGGCCCAGTGCAAATTCTATTATTTACTTGGATGAACAACCAAAAAATTTTTTTTCTGTTGTTGACATATGCTGTTACCAACACCTAGAGCATTTCCCCCCTCATTTCTCCTTCTAGCTCATTTCCATAAATCCTAAAGATATCACCCTCTGGGGTCAGGTTTCTGTGTCCTAAATGCTTCCCCCAAGCCCAAACCCTCACTGGGGATTTAACTCAATTTGTGCTCCCAAGGCACCCTTCTAATTCTCACACCGTTGTGTTCAGGGACTGGTAGAAAAAGGTGAAGGTGGGGCTTTGGAGGCACAGTTGAAGAGACTGACATCCAAAAACATAAGCTGTGTGAGAGCATTACTGTTCTAGCGTTAGGGACCCCAGGAAGTGGCCAATATATGCTGTAATGGTGGATAATCCACAGGACTGAAAAAGTAGATCATTGTATGGAATTGAAAGATTGTTAGGAAGAAGTTGGGTAAGTAAATGTCCCTTTAGCTATTCTTGGCATTAATTGTTTACAGTTCCTTTATGGAAAAAAAATCGGAGGTTAAATAAACATTTAACCTAGCTCCTCTTCATTAATAAATACATGTAATACACATCATCAAGTAGATCCCAGTAGGTTTAGAACTGTGCTGCATATAAATATTTTTGAATGAGTAATTCTAAACATCCTTAACTGGATTTATTGAGTTTTGTTGGCAGTCCCAACTTAAAAAAGCCCCTTCAAGTACCCAATATTGTCTACTCCATATCTCCTCAGGGATCCATTGCTCCCCGATGCTCTGGGCAGCGAGTAGGTAGCCTGAAGCCCAAAGGTCTTTCTCTCACTTCCCTGTGGACCTTGAGCACAATGCAAGCACCAAGCTGCTGTCCCATGCTGAGCACTAATAATTAGCCTCATCTCCAGGCTGGAGACCAGAGAGAGAGAAGCCAGTCTGCCTTGACCCAGAGCCCACGAATCTGTGATTCCTGAGAGTGGGTTAACATACTTGTGGGTCAGGAGTGTGAGGACACAGCCTGAGTGTTGCTGCAGCCAAGCTGCTCCCTGGTTGCCCACATTGTTGCTATTTCCAGTACAGGTGATGGTGGCCATCTGTCCTGGGCCCTTGGATGCTGAGGGTGGCTAAGTCAGCCCTGCCTGGGCCAAAGACCCTAGAGGGAGAGAGGGAAGAGTGAGCCAAGTGAATGAGGGTACAGGGCAGAACTGAGGGGTCCCCCACAAATATTCCACCCAGAACAGGTCAGCCCTCACCTATGCAGAGAGGGAGGAGAATGATGAGGAGAGGGGTGCAGGTCATGGGGCAGGTGCTCAAGAGCTGTGCTGCCTGAGACTCCAGTGGGTGCTCCCCTAAGTCTCTCTTATTCTGAGGCACCCATTGGAGGAAGGAGTTCCTACATTCACATGTGTCCCTGTTCCCCGACACGCTCAGCCCTGGACAATGTCTCTGTGGCAGGTTAATGGCCCCTCCAAAGATGTCTATGTTCTAATCCTTGGATTCTACCCAAATGTTGCCTTATATGGGGAAAGGGAATTAAGGTTGCAGATGGAGCTAGGCTGCCTATCAGCTAACATTAAAATAGGGAGAATATCCTGGATTATCCAAGCGGTCCCAACATCTTCACAAGGGCCATTAAAAGTGGAAGTGGGAGGCAGAAGAGTCAGTGTCAGTGGGATATGAGAATGACTCCGTTGGCCATTGCAGGCTTTGAAGATGGAAGGGGGGCCAGGAGGCAAGGAATGCAGACAACTTCTGGAAGCTAGAATGAAGGAAACAGACTCCTACAGCCTCCAGAAAGGAATGCAGCCCTGCTGATATTTATTTTAGCCCAGTAATGCCCACATCAGACCTCTAACTCAGAGTCAGGAAATTCATTATTCTTAGATTATATATTATATTGCTGCTTAGGCCAAATTCATTCCTAAGCTACTCAGTAACGTGAAACTTAGGTACTATGATACACTGGAGAAAGTTTATCTATAAGCCTTTGGAACAATAAAGCTTTCTCCTAGGAATATTTTTTGTTTGTTTTGTTTTTTTGCGGTATGCGGGCCTCTCACTGCTGTGGCCTCTCCCAATGTGGAACACAGGCTCCAGATGCACAGGCTCGTGGCCATGGCTCACGGGCCCAGCTGCTCTATGGCATGTGGGATCTTCCTGGACTGGGGCACGAACCCGTGTCCCCTGTATCGGCAGGTGGACTCTCAACCACTGCACCACCAGGGAAGCCCACTTTCCCCTAGAAATATTTGATACCCAGTTTCCTTCATCTAATTTATAAAGGACTAGTAGGCTAATAAAGTCAGATGGTGTCCTGGTCACAATATTTCTATTCATCTTACAAAAGCAACAATTTTTTCTAATCAGTAGATTAAGAAGCCCAAGACCATATTTTTAATAACAAGACTGAATTCAGTGATTTTAACATGAATACCTTTATTGAATCACATTTTAAATTTATAATTCTAGACATTATAGTTTTGTGAATAAATAATATTTGTATTGCATTTATAAGAAATGTTCAGAAAGTTCTCATTACTTTGAATTTGTTCCAAGTGATTTTTGTAGCTCTCTAGAAATGTACTACCATAAATGTATTATCATAAATCAAATTCTAGCTTTAGAAAAGAATGTGTTATCTTTAATCATGGAAACCATATCCTATATTATATTTATCATTATTAGCAATACAGCTAGGTAGGACGTTACCTGGATTACAGTATATATATTTTTTTTTTCTTTTTTTTTTTTTGCTGTATGCGGGCCTCTCACTGTTGTGGCCTCTCCCGTTGCGGAGCACAGGCTCCGGACGCGCAGGCCCAGCGGCCATGGCTCACGGGCCCAGCCGCTCCGCGGCATATGGGATCCTCCCAGACCGGGGCACGAACCCATATCCCCTGCATCGGCAGGCGGACTCTCAACCACTGCGCCACCAGGGAGGCCCGATTACAGTATATTTAAAAGACTTGTTTTAATTTTGTTTCTTATAAGATGGGTTCAAATTGCAAACCTAAATTGATTAACCTATAATCAAAGCAATTATATTGTTTTTAAACATATCCTTTTTGATGTATTTGAAGCCCCCTAACTACCCCACCTCAAAAAAAAAACACTCTAGGAGTATAAGAGAACAAAAGTTTCACATATTGTTTTTTAAATAAATAAATAAATAAATTAATTAATTAATTATTTTTGGCTCTGTTGGGTCTTTGTTGCTGTGTGCGGGCTTTCTCTAGTTGCGGTGAGCGGGGGTTACTCTTCATTGTGGTGCACAGGCTTCTCATTGCGGTGGCTTCTCGTTGTGGAGCATGGGCTCTAGGCGTGTGGGCTTCAGTAGTTGTGGTGTGTGGGCTTAGTAGCTGTGGCTCGCGGGCTCCAGAGTGCAGGCTCAGTAGTTGTCACGCCCAGGCTTAGCTGCTCCACGGCATGTGGGGTCTTCCCAGACCACGGCTTGAACCCGTCTCCCCTGCATTGGCAGGTGGATTCTTAACCACTGAGCCACCGGGAAGTCCCTCATATTGTTTCTTAAGTCTATTTAAAGATAGTTTTAAGTGGAGAGAGAAAAAAAATGTGTCTGCTTTCAGGAAAAACATGATAGCTTCATTTAAACAACTTATTCAAGACTTTCTTCTGATGATGATACAGCTAACACAATAATGTCACTCTTAGACATGCACAAGAGAATGAATTAAACAGAAATGCTAACAAAGCCCTTAATTTACCTTCTTTGTGGAAAAAGTGACAAAATATTACATTCCTGAGCCACCAACTTTTAAATCGCAAAGCTCTCCTTACTGCAGCTCCACCAGAAAAAATTCAGATTCCCATGCAGGTACAAAGAACAAACTATTTCATACATAGGTTGTTTCTTTCATACAAAGTATTACACACAAATAAATTCCCATTTAATTTTGCCACTTTTATGTCTTCGTTGTCCTTGAGAAAAAGGATGTTACAAAAATAAAGTAGGTATGATTTTCCAAGTAGAATTTACTTGTTCATAGATATATATATATTCTCCATGTGACTAATGACCAACCTTTTAAAAAAATTTATTTATTTATTTATTTATTTATTTTTGGCTGCGTTTGGTCTTCATTGGTGTGTGCAGTCTTTTCTCTAGTTGTGGTGAGTGGGGGCTACTCTTCATTGTGGTGCACGGGCTTCTCATTGCGGTGGCTTCTCTTGTTGCAGGGCATGGGCCCTAGAGTACGTGGGCTTCAGTAGTTGTGGCATGTGGGCTCAGTAGTTGTGGCACATGGGCTTAGTTGTGCCACGGCACGTGGGATCTTCCTGGACCAGGGCTCGAACCCGTGTCCCCTGCATTGGCAGGCAGATTCTTAACCACTGCACCACCAGGGAAGTCCCCCAACCTTTACAATTAGAGCAGCATTGCTTGGAGTACAGAATATTCAGGCATGTAACACATTCAGTCCTTGTAACACATTTGAGAGGTAAATTGTAAAACAAAACTCTCACTGTCAGTTCTCCCGCCTGGAGAAGAGAAGCCTCATGTTAAGTTAGTGGTAGTATTGAAAATAGCATAACACACTTGGAGTCTCATCCATGTCCAGTCAAGAATGGTTTTAAACTCTGATCGTGCATCTAGGAAAAAAATTTCAGATGTACAGATGCAGAATGAGAAAATAAATTTACAAATTGTGGTTTTCAACATCCCATCATGCTTTCTTCTCTATGTTAAAGGTAAAAGAGACTTTTGACAGAGATCCATGTGGTTCTTGGTGAAGACTCTGGCCCACCAGGTAAGCCAGCTTATGGGCATAATGGCAAGGAGCAGGAACTCGGATGATACCCTTTAGGAGAAAGATCAACTAAAAAATTTTTTTTTACCTTTATATCTACTTTCCCTAAGTTTAAATTTTTATGGATATCCAAGGTTCAAAAAGTAGATTCAATTTTGAACAGTTTCACAGATCTGAAGGAAAATCAGTATCAAAAAATACCATAGCCATTATGGAGAACAGTACGGAGCCTCCTTAAAACTAAAAACAGAGCTACCATATGACCCAGCAGTCCCACTCCTGGGCGTATATCCAGAAAAGATGAAAGCTCTAATTCAAAAATATGCATGTACCCCAATGTTCATAGCAGCACTATTTACAATAGCCAAGACACAAAAGCAACCTAAATGTCCATCAGCAGATGAATGGACAAAGATATGGTAGGTGTATACAATAGAATAATACTCATTCATAAAGAATGAAATAATGCCATTTGCAGTAACATGGATGGACCTAGATATTATCGTACTAAGTGAAGTAAATCAGAGACAAATATTATTTGATATCACTTACATGTAGAACCCAAAAAATAGCATACAAATGAACTTATTTTTATTTACAAAGCAGAAACAGACTCACAGCGACAGAAAACAAACCTATGGTTACCAAAGAAGAAAGTGCAGGGGGGAGCAATAAATTAGGAGTATAGGATTAACAGATGCACATTACCAAATTAAAGAAAAAGAATACTTACTAAAAAAGTGTAATACATGTGGCATAGTATGTAAGTTAGACTCTGTACTGCATCTGGGCTCAAGTAAAGCATGTCATGGATGACATTATAATGAGTGGGAGTGCCAGTGCCAGTGCCTTCTTTCACAGACTGACTCACAATAAAAAAGTCATACCTAGAATTATAGAACATAATTGGTATCAAGCTTATTTTAGAAGAAAAACAATGTAGCAAACCTAGTCTTTGAAGTAACAATTTACAGAAATCTATGATACAGAGTTTCCTTTATATTTAGAAGCCTGGCTAAATTTTGAGCAATGATTTGCTAAAGCAAATCCACAAAGGACAGTGAAATCATTGACAATAACACTCATGGGATTTAAACTCACAAGCATATGCACTGATGCCTAGAGGCAGCAAACATCAAATTATCATGTTAGACATGGTCATAGGTAATGTGATTCAGAGATTTAGGGAAAGATCGGAATATCCATCTCTGCAAATCACCAGAATATATTCAAACTAAGTTATATAAGTGGTAAGGTTAACCAATTTATTGTAAATATTGAATGTTTATGTCATTTTATGTTATACTTTATGTTAATTGTACTTTTCATTTGCTTTGTTTTCTTCAATCCTTTCATGCCTTCTACTAGAAAAATCAATGTTTCTGCCTTCAAATTTAATTCATTTCTCCCTATCAGTTGGTATGAATGTCCTGTTTTATTTCTTGCTGTGGTTTTGCATAACTTTCTTATTTGCATAATTCACTTAGAAGTCTAAAGTTAACCAGAAGTTCTAGCCTTCTTCCTAACAACTGAATCATAGAACGATCAATAAATATTTGTCTGTTTTTAAAATTCTCTGAAAAACAAAATGATTGAAGACAGAAAAAATTATCATCTAATATACCTATCATTTTTAACCTTCTTTAGGTCAATTCTTCCTTTCTCGTCCAAATCATGCAAACCTTAAAAAACTCTGTTACTATTTAAATAAAAAGGAATCTTTAAAATAAAGAAAGATGGCTTACCATTCCATCCTAGTCACCTCTAAATCAATAACTGTTCCTGGAGATGGATTGTCAAGTCTTCATCCTTTTCAATAAAAAATCTGATGTTTGTTTCTTCACCACGATGAAAGTTAGTCTGACACTTAAAAGATTAAGATCAATGTCACTCTGTTTGCTTTGCATTATCTCAGAAGCATTCAGAGTGTCGAAAACAGCCCACACATAGGAGCCATTAAAAGGAGTCTGCAGATGGTATCTCTCCACACACCCCAATTTTACTGTCTTAGCTCCAAGAGCCTGATTCAGGAAGTAAAGGAGGAGGTTTCTATTCATAGCCATTCAGATCCTAGGGGAAGGGTCCCTTCCTCCCAAAGTCAGGATTACTAGTACTGTCTGTGCTGGGCGCCAGGCTTCACTGACAAACAGGTGAAGCCAGAGAAGGGAACTGAGAGGAATCCCCAGTCCTGGGACGTACAGAACTCCAGGATAAAGGAGCTGCATAGTACAAACCATTGACAGGCTATGTTCATGGATTTTTAGGAATATCTGAGGTTAGCAAGCCCTCCTCCATCAAGGTTTGGAAGGAGATTAGAAAAAGAGAAGAATCATGCGGTTCCATATGGGGAAACAACCTGCTACTGCAAGGCTTCAGTTCTGCTTTCTCCTCTGACATGGGCATGGAACACAAAGTGGGAAGGGTCTGTTTTTTTCTCCCCACCCATCCACTGAAGCCCTCTGTATCCAGCTTTCCAATTCACACATCACAACTGTTGTAGATATTTCCCCCTGCCCCCGGAAACTAAAATGTAAAGCTTACAAAATCTGCACTTAATGAGTAATATACCCACTTGTGTCCTCTGTAAGCATTTTCTAAGTAGGACTCCATCTGTTTTAGTTCTTGGTCAATCAGTGCTTGAAACTGTCCATCTCCCACTCCAACTCGATGCACAATGGTAGAATGTGGCAGAGATGAATTTTGTTCATACCAGAGCTTCAAGGCAGCTGAAAGGAAGTCAGAAACACATATAAATAAACCATAACTTGGAACAAAGTGGCCACTGTTTTTGACAACTTCTATGTTCATTTGTCAACATGGTAGCTTTCAGGACACTGCTTAAATCTTCAGTCTAGTCCATACTTAACAACAGTATGAAAATTTTGAGCCAGATAATTCTTTGTGGTGGTCAGGGACAGGGAGTGTTGCTGTCCCATGCATGGTAAGACATTTAACAGCATCCCTAGCACTCTATCCCCATTGTGACAATGAAAAATGTTTTCACTCATTGCCAGATGTCCCAGGTGGGGGGGCAGTATCTCCACCAGTATAGACTCAAGCCCTCCAGCTTCCACCAGGCACTGACTATGCAAACAGGTCGTCAGCCCATTGACAAGCTCCTGCCCCGATTGCTGGATGATGCATTGAGAGAACCACCTGTATGGAGAAAAATAAGCCATTAGTTTGGAAAACAAGATTAATTCAGAATCAAAATGATGAAATTAATCCATGACCAAAAAAAATTCACTATCAGTGGTTGAGGACCCAATTAAAGATCCATTCTTCATCCTGCTGTAGAGATCCAAGTATTGGTCTCTTCACATATCTTAGGCATTTTGTAACATTTTGCATGCACACAAAGAGTAAGAATGGAAACATTTGTTAACATTAACTACAAATTATACATGCTTTGAATACATATGACTCATATTGTTTCAGCTCCTGGGGAATTCCACAAAGTGCAAACCCAGTGTTTTTCTGGAGACTCCTACTTCTAGTTCAATGTCTTAAACAATGGTTCATCCATATGAATCTGCTTTGGAGGGAGCAGTTTGCTTCAAAACAGTAATAGCTATTGTGACCACTGCTCAATGTATCAAGTAAAATCACCTGTTTGTCTAGAGTTTCTATCCCCTTATTGCGTTTTTGTTTACTTCAGAGTATTAGGATGACCTGATAGGGTATGATGTATGTTTGCCTCTTCATCTGAATCTGTACTCCGATGGATGGGATCAGGTATTTTGGCTTTACATTTTCACTGCTGCATTCTCAGTATTTACACATAGCAAGTGCTCAAAAATATCTATTGCATGAATGTAAGCTTAACTTTTTACCTATTATCACAACATTTTCTACTAAAAAAGGCAGAGTAAATCCATGTTACTGTATTTAGAGTATGACTGGAAAAAAAAGATCCTTAAAGGATACTGTGGAATTATACTTGGTGGGCCACAAACAACATTGAACATAGTGGTGGTTTGTGACTGTCCCACATACCATAATGCACAAGAGAAGAATATGCAAACCCATCTGCACTATGGGTTTTATTTTCTACTCTAAGCACAGAAAAAAGAAGGTCCCTGGAGAAAAGGAGAATCATAGGCTATAGAAGCACATCTCCTTATTCAGGTACATTATATACAAATGTATGAAGACAAGATCTTATGATACCTACAGGCCACTAGGTATGTTCCCATAGGTGTCTTCACCCACGTATATCCTAAGTGCTTCCTCATGTGTCCCTATGCAGAGGCTCACTGATCAAATCCTGCGGTTGGCAGAATTCTACCTGTCCTCATCCTTGGAACTTGTGAACATACTGAGATCTAGCCCCTGTGATGATGTTATATGGCACAGTTGACTTTAGGATAAGGAGAGTCTCCAGATGGATGATATCCGACCTCATGAGCTCCTTTAAAATCAGCAAGTTTTCTTTGGCTGATGACAGAAGAGGAAGATGGAGAGATTCAAAAGAGAACAAGAGCACAGTGTGAATTGGCGGGTTGGAAGTTGGAGGGGAGGCAAGGAGCACATCAGAAGGAATGTGGATGGAACTCTAGAAGCTGAGACTAGCTGTAGGTGACAGCCAGCAAGGAAGTGGGGTCCTCTGTCCCACAATCACAAGAAAATTGGCTCTGCCACATCGGCGTATGCTGGGAAGAGGATCCCAAGCCTCCAGGTGAGAATGTGGCTTCTGTGACACTTTTAACTTAGCCTTGGGACTTCCCTGGTTGTCCAGTGTTTAAGAATCTGCACTTCCTCCTCAGGGGGCATGGGTTCAATCCCTGGTCAGGGAACTAAGATCCCGCATGCTGCGCAGTGCAGCCAAAAAACAAAATCTTGGCCTTGTAAGGCCCTGAGAGCCACGCAGTGCCCAACATCTGACCCACAGGACTGTCCATGGTCATGTGAGTGTCGTCTTAAGCTGCCATATTTTGTCATAGTTGTTAGGCAGCAATAGAGAATGATCAGAGGCTTCCATACAGAATGTTCTGGGAGCCTGACTTTGCCAGAAGATCAGGAGAGCACATCTCTAAGAACAACTTGCCCATGGAGCTTGCCAACAATGTGTGTTAGGTCCGCCTCTCCTATCTGGCCTCCAGATAGCTCCCCACTAAACACTGTCTGCCAAAGCTTACCCACCGCATCAAGTCTGGATCGATGCTTGCCACAAATCCTGCGACTGACTTCCGTCGATGTACAATACCATGGAAACAATCGATAATGATGAACATTGCATTCTGCAACTTAAATTTTAAACCAGGTAGCAGCTTGAGTTAGAACACAAAGCAAATTTCCAATTAAATAGGACCTTAACAAATTCTACCAAAGACAGATGAAAGCAAGAGAAGGCAACAAAATCCCCACGTACTTCTATATCCACCTTCCAGAGGGCACCTCCTAGCTTGCAGTTCATCTGTAGGGCAATCTTTGTAGTGATGGTCTCTCTAAGGTCCGTTTCAACACACACTGGCTTGGAATCGGGTAACTGACACACAGATATCTTTTTATGCCTTCATAAATTTCTTTATTTTCAGTGGGCAGCAAGAAAAGGACCTTGAAAGAAAGCAAACATGACATTCCCCAAAATGCAAGAACACAGTGATGTGAGAAATGGATGCGTGTCGAGGAAGCTATATAGGTGGAGCACTGACAAAGTAGAGACTATTTATTAAATAGATATCTGAATCCATGAGGGTGAAGGGTCTAGAATCACACTGCATTCAACAAGTGTGAGTGTGAGTGTATGGAAGAGACAGGCTGCGAGACAGGCATTTGGCAATATGCATCGATCCTTTAAACTTGCAAAACCCTTTCATCCTAGTCATTCCATTCCCAGGAGTCATTCCATTTCCAGAAGTTTATCATGAAGTCAATATGGGTGGGTTAAAAACACAGACTGATCTATACCGTCCTCAGGACAGTCACCGTCGATGGGATGATGGCTCTGTGTGGGCACTTCCCAAGCATTCTACTTGATTCACTTAATTCTCTCACCAATCGACTGAGATAAATACTATTATCTGCCCCCACCAGCAAACAAGCTTGGGGGCTGTTATGGAAACTGCCTGATTTACAAGCAGCAGAGCAAGTTTCCAAACCCTCGCCAGGACCTTCAGTAGGACACTGAGCAGTTAGGAAGAGAGGCTACTGCTTGCCTTGTTTCTGACTAATGGGAAAAATCATCAGTATATTCTTTTGAACATAATGATGCTTATAGAAGTTTTTGGCAGACGTTCTTTATCAGATTAGGATAATTCTTTTCTCATTGTAGATTAAGTGAGTTTTTCTTTGGACACTGAGCAGTTAGGAAGAGAGGCTACTGCTTGCCTTGTTTCTGACTAATGGGAAAAATCATCAGTATATTCTTTTGAACATAATGATGCTTATAGAAGTTTTTGGCAGACGTTCTTTATCAGATTAGGATAATTCTTTTCTCATTGTAGATTAAGTGAGTTTTTCTTTTCACATGAAGAAGTATGAGATTTTATTAAATGCATTACCTGCATGGACTAAGAAATATTCACCACACTATAATTCACCACACTAACCAGTTTTTTTGAAAAATATAAACAACCTATTTCGAACTTAGTGGCCCACTCTAGCCCATGGTGTTCTCCTAATATTTCCTTAACCACCAGCAAATCTCTAATAATGAACTCTATTTATTCCTAGTGTTGTTGAGACTTACTCTTTTTCTTTATTCTTGACAGTATCTAATTTTAACTTTTCCAAAGCTTTAGATTTATTTGCAGATTGTTTTCTATTTAGTTTCTCTTTTTACTGTTGATTTCATTCATTCTATTTTACTTTGGTTGACTTGGTTCTTGGTGCATTAAAATCCAGACTTCATTCCCAGTGTATTCGTCAAGGGCTGTTGGTCTCATTTCTAGTTTGCTGTGTCACCCACGTTTTGATGCCTAGTACTTATTTATATAGTCCCTCGGTTGTAAGAGTTTAATAAATTTCCATTATTCTCTCTAATATCACTGTTACTTAAAAAAATAATGGTTTCTTCAGGTGTACGTGGTTTAATGATTTCTAATTGTAATGTACTGTGGTCAGTGTATGTGGTCGATAGGATCCTGGTCCTACATTATTTGGCTAGGTTTCTCCAAGCCCAGTGTGATCAGTTGAAGACAAAGACAAAATGAACTTATAGATGCACTTTTAAAGAGCACCTAATCTTTTGAGTCCATATTTTATACACACACACACACACACATGCATGCCCACGTGCACGCACACATCTCCCTGTCTCTCCTTCCTCTCTCTCTCTCTCTCTCTCTCTCTCTCTCTCTCTATATATATATATATATATATATATATATATATATATATATATATATATATATGTGAGTAGGTTAATAGGTCAAGCTTTTAGGTACAAGTTTAAAATCTTCTAGATTCTGTTTTTTTTTTAAATCTGCTGATCTGAGTTTCCTGAGAGTGGTCAGCTAATATTGTCTCCTAAAATTTCAGCTTCTGGAATAGCATGGACCTGTCTCCTCTTAAGAGCTATTCAAGCTGATGAAGATATAGAAACATGCCTGTTTCAGGCTCAGCCAGTTTAACAAGGCAATAAAGAATGATAGGATTAAGATAGGAGAGAAGTAGGGACCCAGAGAGGTGATCCCAGCAACTGAGGCTGCATTCTCTCCTGAGGTATCTGCCCATCCCAGTAAACATGGCTGAGAGGTTGGGAGGCTCTGAAAAGACTAACAGCCTCTCCTCAAAGAGGGAGAAGGACAGAAATCAAAGACCAGGTCCTGCCAAGGAAAGGGTACTCGTGTTAAATCTTGAGCCTACCACTCTAAACAGATTCGATTTATAATACTATGCTTTAAAGACATGAAGCTATGAGAATGTTCCAGCTGATGGTGGGTGTGTACCACCTTGGTATAACCATTTAGAAATCTGATTAGCAGCATCTAGTGACAAGGAACATTCTTCTCCCAGGTACATCCCAGCAGAAATGCATACATATGAGCACTAAAGACAAGTACAAAAGTAGTCATGATAGTAGTCATGATTATTTGTAGTAATAGCAAAACTACAAATATCCCAAATGTTTGACAATAGGATGCATTAAGTTAAAAACAATGGGTTACTATCTAGAGCAAGAGAACAAAAAACTACAGCTACACCCAACAAAGATAAACCTCAATGCTGAGCCAAAGAAAAACCAACACAAGACTGAAGCCACATGGCTCTTTAGGTAAAGTTCAAGAACAGACAACATTAAGCTATGGTGATAAGAAGTCAGGGAAGTAGTTTCTTTCGTAGGATAGTGAGTGTGAAGGGGACAAAGTGAGCATCCAATGAGATTAAAAGATTATGATCCATTAAATAAGAATCCATGAGTCTGTGTTTACATAAGTAAGAATGAAGAGCTCTTCCTTATAATAAAATATCAACTAATAAATATAGAAGGGATATTGGAAACATAGACATCACTATTTGGTGAGACTATGTTAACTAACAACTGTTTCAGACAAGAATCCTCAATGGATGCTAAAATTAATGAGTGAAACTTCAATGAGAAACAGAACATTTGCATAGTCTCAAAGTGTCGCACCATAATAACTTTAATCAATTACAAAGGGATAAAACAGTAACTTTATAATGGTGAAACCTACCAGACCTCAACTTAATCAAATGAGCAAAATTACAATGACCAGTTAATACAGCAGAAACTAACACAACACTGTACATCAACTAAACTCTAATAATGATAAAAAATTATTACATGGAGAGCTGATGACTTAAACCATGAAAAGAAAAAAAAAAAGACCAGTTAAATCAACATCATGGTCTTCCAAATATGATGGATTTAGTAAACCATAGAATACTTCTGTGATATTCTGCAAGAATGCATTACCTGAATCTAGTCATAAGGAAATGGGCAAACCTATATTGAGGATTGTTCCATAAAATAACTGGCCAGTACACTTCTAAAATGTCAAGGCCATAAAACCCAAAGACAGATTGAAGATACTTCCCAGATTAAAAGAAGACTGAAAAAGCCTGTTGGTTAGATGCCTCAGGTGACCCTTGATGGACCAAAGAATTTATTTTGCTGTAAAAAGGAATGATTGGAAGAATTTGGATTAGGGGTATAGATCAGATAAATGGCTCAGGAAAAAACATATATATACACATGTAACTACTATGAATAATGACACGTGTATATATATATACATATATATGTATATATAGTGAGAAGGAAAGAATGATTATATGTAGGTAGATATAGAGAGGGAGAGAATGATTATAGGAATGTGCTAAAATTTACTGGTTGGGAAATCTGGATGATGGTTATAGAGAGATTTGTACTGTCTTTGCAACTCTTCCTGTAAGTCTGAAAATATAAAGTGAAAAGAAAAAAGTTTTAAAATATTCAGGAAAATAGATAGTGGAGGTTTTAGATTGGATTGGTGTGTACTCATTTTTAAACAGAAAATTTGTAAAAGATTCTCTATTTAAAATAACAGGGACTATGTTCACAGTTGCCATTTTTACTGCCAATATCTGATTTTGAGGAATAGGTTATTAATGTTATGTGTAAGAGGGCTATTTTTATTCTTTTAGCCTTAAATTATTAATACAGTACTAGATTGCTTTTCCTTCCTGGTTTTAAAATTGTCTATAGTTTACCTATGCTTTTATTTCCTCTATTTCTGCCTTACTCCACCAGCTCACACGTTTATAGGAATTAAATTCTTTACTATTCCCAAACTATGTGAGTACTTATGAACTCTTGGTAGTGTTACCACCAATTCATATTAATATTTGGGAAGTTAATGTTTAATTTGGGATATAATATAAATATTTGACTTGATGTCTTCCCATCACATTCAGTGGATTACCTTACACAGCCTGGTTCTGGCCCCCACCCAGCGCCACACAGCGTTTGAAATTTGTGAGCCACATGGCTTCACCCCTGCTTATATACGAGAATTCCCCTCTGTTCCTGGTCTAGGGAGACTTACATTTGTGCCAGAAGATGTTTTACACATAATTTCCAGTTCCTATTTTATTGGTCATTCCCAGTTGTTTGGAATGCATAAGATTGTAGGCATGCTCTCCCCACCATTTGAAAAGATACCTTAAAATATTTAAGGGACTGCCCTGAATAAAAGATATTGTTCCAAAAAGCAAAACTAGGATAAATTAGTAAAAGTGGGGCAAATTCCCATTCAAGTTTCAGATAAACTTTCTTAAGAGAAATTCCCACAATTAGAAAGGCAGTCTTTCACTTTCTAGGCAGATGCTAAATGAACAAAGAAAGTCATGTGATGAGTTGGGATGCAAACCACCACCAAGGCCTCTTGAACTCCATTCTAACACGTGATGCTTTGCTGAGTCCCACCAGAGGCTTCCTTGACCTAGCTGAGCATTTAAGGCTACAGCACCAGAGAAGCATGAAGCATGGCATTCAATCAAAGTAACAGGAAGCAAGACACAGATTTAAGAACAGGATTTCAAAAGTAAGACATTTCATTTGAGTATAATAATGGCTCACAGAAGGTATCCTTCAGAGTAGCCTACAAGGTTGCTTGGTAGAAGCTGAAAGGAGAGAAAAGTCTAGGCTCTATGGAAAAGACAATAGGAAGAATATCCTGGTTTCAGGATCAAGAAACAAAGATCCCTTTTAAGAGCATCCTGGGGACTTCCCTGGTGGTCCAGTGGGTAAGACTCCACGCTCCCAATGCAGGGGGCCCAGGTTCGATCCCTGGTTGGGGAACTGGATCCCGTATGCCACAACTAAGAGTCCACATGCTGCAACTAAAAGGCCCTGCATGCCACAACTAAGAAGCCCACATGCCGCAACTAAGACCTGGCACTGCCAAGATAGATAGATAGGTAGATAGATAGATAGATAGATAGATAGATAGATAAATATAAAGAGCATCCTGGATGATGAGGGAAGAATGGGAGATGAGTTTGGGAAAAGAATCCAAGGAAGAAAGGAAAAAGATGTTGCTTTAGTAATTCAGATACAACGTAGTGACAACAGATGGGAGAAAGGAAAAATCCCAAGAAAAATACCAGACAAAAGAAAGAACACTTACTGGAAGAGAACAGATCATAGACTTTGCAGGTTACAGCTGGAGAGAGAAATGATGAATGTGTGCCTACCATAATCCATATTACTTAATATTTGTATGGTGTTTTTTAATCTGAGACTTAAAAGATAATTCTAAGTCCTCAAGCCTAAAAGAATGAGCATAACATGGTGATATTAAGTAGTAGCTTAAACCCCAAAGTCTGTATTCAGCTACATTATAGGGGTAAATTTATATTTTCTGGCTGGTTTAGGAAACCAATGGCAACATCCAAATTCTAAAATACATACAAATGCAGCTCACTAAGGACGGGGCACACATCAAATAGACACTTACAATCTGTGTTTTTTGTGAAGCATGTTTTTCAAAGGTGCTTATATAAGAATGGACTGTATCATCTGCTTCAAGCCTAGAAAATAAGTATTTCATCTATACTTCAAAAGTAATGAACAGTGAAACATGTCACATTTTATACAGCCAATGAAACATGATATAAAACAAGGCAAGATAAACTGCCAAGGTAAGTATTTCAGTTGAAGGTTTTTAAGACAAAAACAAGTTCAATTTTTGGAAACAAGACTGGGAAGTAGTTTTTGCTATTCCCTCCTCCCCCGTCCACTCATATCAAGTTGCTAATTCTCATGTCTTCAAGATGTAGCCCAATAGCCAGAAATCCATAGATCACAAAAGCCTGATTTAATATGTGTGGGCTGGAGCAGACTTTACTTTTTTGCTTACACACTTTCAGAGTTTGGATAACGTGACAGATTCCTACAATTTAAGAAGTTTTTCCACTTTCAAATTGCCAGCAATCGATTTTGAAATTGTAGATAATTTCTGCTCTACTTACAGTTTTGCATTTCTGACAATTATGCCCATTTTGGGTGTGATTTTCTGTAGATTCTGCTGAAAGGTAAGGGCTGTTCCATAATTTCCCTTAGTGTAGAGTATTAGCCAATGATCCAGTGACATTGCTCTAAGTACAGGTACCCTTGTGTTTCTTGACCAATCTTCATTATGGTTGTCAAACTGGAAGAGAATTCCAAGACATGGTATAAAACTTCATTAAAAAAAAAGAAAACCAACATCATCTAATATGCAAAGGCAATTATCCATTTACAATCCTTTCCACTGTAAATCTGTGCTATCTCCCATTGGAACATTACCATTTTAAACTTCAGCCATGACAAGATTGTTTAAGTACTTTAAAAATAAGTTTATTATAACTAATGAATACAAAAGCTGACATGTTTTCAAACATGTTTGCAAAAAAAGTAAATCCCTCCCTTGTTACCCCTCCCCACAAGATACAGAGTAAGAACTTGGACAGAGTTTTACATGAAATCTAAACATGAAATTCTCATTTGTCAGTTGATCCTGAAAAGCTCCAACACATTATATTCTAGGTAAAGGTCCATTAAAATTAAGAAATCAACAAACCACTTGCTTTCTACTGTCATTATAATGCTCATTCAAAATGCTGAAGGACAAGAACAGGTAACATAAGATTGCACGTGACAGATATTCAAAGTTCACGGATCTATGAAATCACAAACAACTGAGATGAGAATCCTGGGGTTGGAATTAAACGCTGACTTAAAAAGGCAGTCCAGGTCTTCCCTGGTGGTGCAGTGGTTGAGAGTCCGCCTGTTGATGCAGGGGGCACGGGTTCGCACCCCAGTCTGGGAGGATCCCGCGTGCCGTGGAGTGGCTGGGCCCGTGAGCCATGTCTGCTGGCCCTGCGCGTCCAGAGACTGTGCTCCACAGCGGGAGAGGCCGCAGCGGTGAGAGGCCCACGTACCGCAAAAAAAAAAAAAAAAAAAAAGGCAGTCCAAGGAAATCTATGTACATTGTAGTCTTTCACATCTGGTCTAATGTCAGCTATTTTTCCTTAAGATATAGGTTAGTCACACTAGAATACCATGGGTTATTATGATTTTAGGTATTTGACTCTTAAGGATACATTTGGAAGATCATTTTACTATGAGAGAATGTGCACAATACTAATAAAGATATAATACAGAGACTACTATATGCCAAGCATGTTACCTGTATTCTTATTAAATGATGGCTTGTCCTCTCATATGGAAATGACAGGTAGTCTGAAAACAGCAGTCATAGTTATTGACATGACCGAGTTAGTTCCCCTTTGGGTTGTTACTAATTTGACCCAACTTTGACGTGACAATTCTGCAGCTGTCTTACAATTCTTCTTCCTTGATGAATTCTTACATCTTGCAAAATTCTTCCAGAAAAGAATAAAAACTCTGTCTCAAGTTCCAAATTCCAGTCTCGAAGCTCCTTTTGCACAGTATTATTTCTGAAAGAAAAAATATTTCCACATGCTCAAATCCAAGAAAATATGCAGAGGCAATTATCCATTTGCAAAACACAAGTCAGTGTTCCTCTCATCTAAAGTTCCTTATTGCTTGTGTTTTGTGTCAAGATGCTACAGGTAAACTCCCTAAGACTCAATCTTGTCTTTGTTCTCACATTTGTGCAGACACTTAGAATCTATTTCATTCTTAGCCCCTCTTGGCCTCCTCTGACACTGCAATGACAGAAAAAAATAGAGTTGCACCTCCCCACTCCCCAAATATCACTTTCTTCCCAATCGTCACTTTTTTTTTTTTTTTTTTTTTTTTGCGGTACGCGGGCCTCACACTGCTGTGGCCTCTCCCGTTGCAGAGCACAGGCTCCGGACGTGCAGGCTCAGTGGCCATGGCTCACGGGCCCAGCCGCTCCCCGGCATGTGGGATCTTTCTGGACCGGGGCACGAACCGTGTCCCCCACATCGGCAGGCGGACTCTCAACCACTGTGCCACCAGGGAAGCCCCAATTGTCACTTTTTAATTGAAGAATCTGAGATGCCAAGTGATCCACACAGGTCTCCACTTCACACACACAGAAAAGTAGCACTTACCCTGTGCAGCTTGCAGGATCTTAGTTTCCTGACCAGGGATTGAGCCCAGGCCCTCAGCAGTGAAAGCATGGAGTCCTAACCACTGGACAGCCAGGGAATTGCCACGCACTTACTCCCTTAAAGCATCCATGAATGTTAGCAATTTATGCTGCCTTCTACCTGGATCCATCCTCATATAGGTGGACAACTCTCTCATCATTCTGTAGTCTTTATGCAGGTCATCCGTTAAGCCTTAAAAAAAAAATCCGAAAGATAACACTCCAAACTAGCAAGAATAGATTTCTATTAGAGAAAACTTAACTGTTGTATCCGGAAGAAGAAGAAAATCAGAGAGAGCAAGTCTGGGTCATGTGGAGTCTTGTGAAAATCCTGTAAAGTAATATTGGTGACTTTAAAGAAGGGCTCTCTTTTATGAAAATGGTATAAATCCACAGTACCTGTCAGGTGGCATAGCTCAGGAACCAGCATTATAGGTTGATGGAGTGTGTCCTGTCGGCTCATTTTCCATTTGCCCTTGGTGATCAAAAGTGGCTGATTTAAGGTAGTGACCACTGTACCACAGTGCTGTTCAACAGAAAAACGAACACTGGCATGCCTATTAGCAAAACCTTAGTAACATCAAATAAATAGGTACAAAAGTGCATTTTCGGATCACAAATGGAGGCCTAGAGGTGTGGTGATATTGTTTCCCCCAGTTTAAGAAAGCCTCCAAAACACTCTTAATATTCTCTTAATTTGATGTCCCAGGGATCACTTATAAACATAGATGGCCAAGGAGAGTAGAACACCCACAAAACATAATGGAATCATTGTGCTACCCTTTTTATTATAGATGTAGATGGGTGAGACTTGTGTAGTATGTTTTTCTCACCACAGTAATGCCTTGAAAGTTTCTAAAACATATTGAGAATTTTCAAGAGGATTCCTCTACTAATGGGGGACAAAAAAACCTGGCAACATTTTAGAGTGGCAATTCCAGATCTATTCCCAACATTCCTCTTACTTTATTTCCCCTAAACCCTTAGTCTCTGCTTCCAGTAGGGAAAGGCATCTTCTAAGACATCACATACAGAAGTTCCTATCCCTAAGGCAGCAAATTCTTGTACAACAGAGTGACTTTACTCCCCAACACAAAGTGGAGATTCTTTGTAGATCTTCCTAAGCTGCTTATTAGCAAGGTCCTCATCAATAAGTTAACCACATGAATTCTGGTATCATCTGTCATTTAAGCATCTGAGAGCTTCAAAAGGAGTTCCAACTTTGGGCAAGAAGACTTCAAATCGAGGTTTCATGGCTCTTTTCTTTTCAAGCTGGGTGGCTACTATTAATTCTCATGCTATTGTTACAGATTATATATTTTTTCCTTCAAGCACTGTAGTTATTTGAAGGCAGCTAAGATTCACCCCCTATTTCCTTGTCCTAGACCCTTCTTTAAGGAGGGCACTTGTGCAGGTATATACATGCATGTAGAATCATGGCATCATTTTAAGCTTCATCCACAGCTCCTATCACCCAGTTTATCAAAGCCTTCGGACATGCTCTTCCTCCTATAGAGAACTATAGAAATCACACTTCCCATTTCTTATAGCTTTTGTAAAAAATAAACAAACCTCTAGGGAGGGTGGGAGGGAGATGCAAAAGGGAGGGGATATGGGAACATATGTATATGTATAACTGATTAAATTTGTAAAAAAAAATAAAAAATAAATAAAAATAAAAATAAAAAAATAAACAAACCTCAATTAAATAGAGTCAGGAGACCAGAGGGGGAGCTCTCTCATACCCTGCCATGATAGCAGAGCCCAACAGGAAGAAGAAAGACTTCTCTTCTTCCCAGGCAAGACCTTGGCCAATGAAAAGCCATGGTCTCTTTGTTTACTAAAGCCCTTCCAACTTTCTTTTCTCTTCTATGAAAGGGTTCTCCTGTCCTCCTCAAGTGGGACTTGCACATGGCTCACCAGGGTTGCAGACCCCAAATTGCAATTCTCCACTGATCCCAAATAAACCCATCTTTGCTGAAGAAGAAACCTGCAGTCTATTGTTTTAGGTCCAAAAAACAAATCAGTCCTGTTGTCCCTATTTCCATTATTTGAAAGGTAGGATTGTGCCTACTTTCTAATGCCTCATCTATGAATTCAGCAGTTTTTCCCAGATCTCATTATGAGACTCTTATGAGACTCAGCTCCTACCAGGGCATCCTGAGACTACCCTAGTCATTCAAATATTTCAGCACATCCATTTCACTCAAGTAAATCTGCTGGAACCATTTTCTTATGTTTACATGTAAGACTCTATATATCAACACATGCTGAGAAGGTAGTTTGCCTTAATGTGACACACTCTCTCAAATTATTACTAATCCCACTACTCTCTGATTCTAACATGCATGAATTATCTATTACAACCTATGTGTATGAACTACTATGTGTCAGTCATGGTGTAAGGTATAAGAGATATGTATTGCAAAGAGCAGAATCATAGCTCTCCTAGTCCTATGAAACTCATAGTCTATTGGGGAGGGGAGAGATTTATAAAAATCACCCAAATATATAATTACAAATTGGGATAAGTGTTATGAAATACAAGTACATAACAGAAAAGGGTGACCTCACAGAGGCCTGATGTTGCAGGTCAGTGTATACATGGGAGGGAGGGGTACTGTTGGGATATCCAGAATGGCTCTTTTTTAAAAAAAATTATGAAGTATTGTTGATTTACAATACTGTGTTAATTTGTGCTATATAGCAAAGTGACTCAGTTATACATATGTATATTCTTTTTCATATTCTTTTCCATTATGGTTTATCACAGGATATTGAATATAGTTCCCTGTGCTATGCAGTAGGACTTTGTTGTTGTTCCATCCTATATATAATAGTTTGCATCTGCTAATCCTAAACTCCCAATCTTTCCCTCCCCGACTCCCTCCCACTTGGAAACCACAAGTCTATTCTCTGTACCTGTGAGTCTGTTTGTTTCATAGATATGTTCATTTGTGTCATATTTTAGATTGCACATATAAGTAAATCATATGTCCATCGACAGATGAATGGATAAAGAAGTTGTGGTGTATACACACACACACACACAAGTGAATATTACTCAGTCAGAAAAAAGAATGAAATAATGCCATTAGCAGCAACATGGATGGACCCAGAACGGCTCTTCTTAATCAAAGATCTTTGAGATAAAATTTGTAGGATGAACAAGCAAACATCAGCCTAGGTGGAGGTATCAGCACACATAAACTGAGAAGGAGAGAGGTCCTTAACTCTCTCACAGCCTCACCTCCCTTACTTCCCCAGCTTGCATTCCATAGCCTGTCACAATCACGTCCTCACAAATGCCATTCATTCCTTCACTATGCCTTGATCATGCTACGTTGGCAAGTCTCAAACCCTGGTAAAACCCAGCTGTCTGTTCTGCCCATGCAACCAACAACCAAACCCTGCTGACTGGTTCTAGAGTTAGTCTGCCACAATCTAAAAGGGGTGTTCTGTTCAGATTCCCTAGTTATGCTTCCTACCCGTTCAAAAAACCAGCATTTCACACTTTCTCATCTCTTCTCAAATCTGCTATACATCTCCCTCATCGCTGCCCATCAACTAACTCAGCCAATGGTCTTGCTTCATACTCACTGAGAAGTGAATGTCTGAGGATTCAGACAGGAATACACTTATATTCTGCCCAGTGTTTGCCTTCTCTCTACACATATGTATGTTCTTCTTGCCCTCTGATTACTATGGAGGATGTGTCCTGCTCCAGAAAAGGGTCTGTAATCTCTACTACAGCTATGGATTCTAACCTCTTCTTTCCTTCAGGGATTTTGTTCCTATCATTACCCCTCATTTATCTTGCCTTCCGTATTAACAATTTCTCCTTCTCTAGTTATACCAGGATAAACACACACTGTAGTATTCTCTGACTTAAAAAAATCCTTCATCTACATAGCATTTCTCTTCCCTTCTATGCAAACATTGCTAAATTTTTCCTTCAGTACCCTCCACCTGGACTTCAATGCCCACCATTACACAATTTGCTCTTGGCAGTGAACTCTATGCTATGAAACTCAATATACTCTTCACTGTGTATTTTTCCCCCAGCTCTATTGAGGTATAATTGGTATACAAAAATCTGCCCATAATGTGTACAGTTTGGTGAATTGGGGCATATGTATACGCTCTCATTTAACCTCATCTTAACATTCTACAGAGACGCATATCTTTCTTTCCTGAAATATTACATTCTCTTGGTCATCTATATATTCTGCCTAGGTGACTGCATATCAAAATCCAAGACTAGGTAAGAGCTAATAATTCCCAAAATGAAAACTCCAGGCTTTACACCGTGGGACTCCAGACTCATCAGCATGCCCAAAGAGCATACTTTTTTTACCCCCTTTGGCAGAGAGATGATACTGAACTCACCACATCTGTACACGAAAGAAAAGAGTGTCCACTTAGGTAGGTTCAGGCTATAGGACTGAATTTTAACAAAGAAATATGAGTGAAAGTAGTGCATTAGCCTATCACTTTCAGTCTAAGGGACCTAAGAGCCAGTATGCTGCTTCTACCTCTTTTCTTCTAACATGACAACCTTGGAGTCCTCTTGTTGAGATGGTAGAGCCACAAAATGGTAACAGATGAGATCACTGAGTCTCCCTGACTCTCATTAGACTTTATTCAAGCCAGAAATAAACCTTTTAAAATTAACTTACTGATATTTCAGGTTGCAATTCCATCTGTGCCTATCTCATCCCAGAACAATCTTATTACACTTATTACAACCAAGCCTTCACTATGTCCTCTCCATTTTCACCCACTTCTCCCATCCTGCTCCAGGCCACCATCATCACTTAAGTCAACTGATTTAATAACCTCCTCACTGGTTTTCCTGCCTCCATTTTTACCCCCGTACAGCCCATTCTCTGTATATTAGACAGAAATCTTACAAATATCTACATAATATGATTTTTTTTTCTGTACGCGGGCCTCTCACTGTTGTGGCCTCTCCCATTGCGGAGCACAGGCTCCGGATGCACAGGCTCAGTGTCCATGGCTCACGGGCCCAGCCGCTCCGTGACATGTGGGATCTTCCCCGGACCGGGGCACAAACCCGTGTCCCCTGCATCGGCAGGCAGACTCTCAACCATTGCACCACCAGGGAAGCCCTACATAATATGATTTGACAATAAAATCCAATTTACTTCTCTAGAGAACACTCCAGCCTAGTTTGGGCTCTGGGTACACCATGCCCACCCCAAAAATAGTGCCTTTGTTCTACCTCTTCTCCCTCATCCGTACCTAGCTCGCTCCTTGCTGCCATTTACATATCAGCTTCGCAGAGAAGATATCCATGACCTTGCAGACTAATAGCCACCAGATGTTCTCCATAGTACCACCCAATTTTAATTATCTCCATATCCCTTATAACTATTAGAATAGTTTTCTTCTCGTTTGTCATCTCTCTGTCTGCCATGAGAATGCAAGTGCCTTAAGAGCTGAGAACTAAATAGTCTTACTAATGTATACCCAAGATATACAATAGGCACTCACTAAATGCTTTTGGGATTGAATGAACAAGTAATAAGTGTGGAACACAAATGAGGATAATGTCATAATAACCCTCCCTTGAAGGGATGTCAGAGGGTTATGTACCTGCAATTGTTCCAAGTAGCTATGTTTTGACTCCCAGTATAATACAAGCTTTCTTAAAAAAAAGCATCCATCTATAAGTTCTTTCCATTTGCCACAAATATCTGCCATTCCTTCAATTACCTTTCTCTCATCTGCTAAAGCTAGAAAACCAACCTCACCAACTGGCCTGAGTTTATTTGTGAGCACTCAAATTAAAAATAGAGGAGGGAGGGCTTCCCTGGTGGTGCAGTGGTTGAGAGTCTGCCTGCCGATGCAGGGGACATGGGTTCATGACCTGGTGTGGGAAGATCCCACATGCTGCGGAGCGGCTAGGCCTGTGAGCCATGGCTGCTGAGCCTGCGTGTCCAGAGCCTGTGCTCTGCAATGGGAGAGGCCACAACAGTGAGAGGCCCGCGTACCGCAAAAAAAAAAAAATTAAAAAATTAAAAATTAAAAAAATAGAGGAGGGACTTCCCTGGTGGCACAGTGGTTAACAATCCGCCTGCCAATGCAGGGGACACGGGTTCGTTCGGTGGTCCGGGAAGACCCCACATGTCGCAGAGCAACTAAGCCACCACAATGAGAAGCCCGCGCACCACAATGAAGAGTAGTCCCTACTCGCCGAAACTAGAGAAAGCCCGCGCACAGCAACGGAGACCCAACACAGGCAAATATAAATAAATAAATAGAGGAATCCATGAATTATGAGATTTAGCACATAACAGACATCATCTCAGATTGTAACTGGTCATTTTTTCTTCTTTTTGAACCAAGTTCTGTAGGGCTGAAACTCCTACATAAAGTTCTCATTTCTGAAGTCTTACCATATTTTATTTCTACCTAACAATCCATCTACATGGTCAAAACATCCATAGCCACTTCTAAGCCTGACAGGGAGGGCCATCTTGGAGCCATTCTAATTATGTGACATTACCCTATACACAAAACACTGAATACATGGATAACAGATATAAGCCACGCTATAATACCCCAAAAGGAGAATATATACAAATACATATATATGTGTCTAACTAAGACTTGAGAAATATACTTAATTGTATAACATGAAAAATTTTAAGACAAATATGTTTGAAGAAATAAAATTTCATAACTCCCTGTAATAGTCTACAAAGGAGGTTTCACTACCATCCGATCTTGTAAATGTAGAGCTGGGAGACTTCTCCCAAGTAATACCATCCACCCTATAGGTTCTGTTGTCATACCTGTGGAATAAATGTAATATGTGGTATTATTCCTGACGTTATTGCATGAAACCATGTAAGAAAGAAGTGGTTTAAAATCCTACAGGTAATTGCAGGATATATATAGCTTTGTTAAGATTAATTCACATAACATGCAATTCACCCATTTAAGTGTGCAGTCCAATGGTTTTTAGTATACTTACCGAGTAATGCAATCATAACGCGATTTTAGAATATTTTCATCACCCAAAGAAGAAACACCTGAACCATGAGCAGTCACTCCTTGTTTCCACCCAATTCCCCCAGTCCTTAAACCACCACTAGTTTACTTAGTGTCCCTATGCATTTGCCTACTCATCACATTTCATATAAATTGAGTCAAATAATATGTGATCTTCCCTGACTGGCTTCTTTCACTTAGCATAATATTTTCAGGGTTCATTCATGCTGTAGCATGTATTGCTACTTCATTCCAGTTTATTGACAAATAATATATCATTGTATAGATATACCACATTTGTGTTTATCCGTTTACCAGTTAATGAACATTTGGGTTGTTTATGCTCAAGCTATTATGAATAGTGATGTTGTGGACATTCATATACCAATTGTGGTGGATATGTTTTCATTTCTCTTGGGTATATAAGCTGGAGTGGAATTGCTGGGTCGTATGGTAATCCTATATTTAGCACATTGAGGAAATGCCAGACTGTTTCCCAAAGAGGCCATACATATACCAGCAGTGTATAATGGTTGGTTTCAATTTTTACACATCCTTGCCAACAGTTGTTAACATCTTCCTTTTTAAATTTTAGCAATCCTAGTAGATAGGAAGTGGCATTTCATTGTGGCTTTAATTTGCATTTCCCTCATGGCTAATGATGTTGAGCATCTTCTCATGTGATTATTGGCCATTTGTATATTTTATTTGGAGAAATGTCTATTCAGATCCTTTGCCCATTTTTTAAAGTTGAGTTTCTTTTATTGAGTTGTAAATATTCCTTATGTATGTAGATACAAATTATTTACTACATGTGATTTGCAAGTATTTCCCCCTGTTCTGCCAGTTGTCTTTTCACTTTCTTGACAGTATACCTTAAAGAACAAACATTTTATTTGGTTAAGTCCAATTTATTTGTTTCTTTGGGCATTACTTGTGCTTTTGGTGTCTTATCTAATAAGGTTTTTGCCTAACTCAAAGTCAAAATTTACTCTTATGTTTTCTTCTAAGAATTTTATATTTTTACCTCTTTTAGTTAGGTCTATTTTGAGTTAATTTTTTAGTGAATTTGAGTTAATTTTGTGTATCCTGTGATGAAGGGGCAGGTGAATATCCAGCTATCCCAGCAATACTTGTTGTAAAGACTGTTCTTTCCCTGATTGAATTATCTCCATACCCTTGTTCAAGTCAACTGACTATAAAAGTGAGGGTTAATTCATGGATTCCCTATTCTGTTTCACTGAGTTTTAGGTCTATACTTACACCAGCGTCACACTGTCTCGGTTACTGTAGCTTCATAATAAGGTTTGAAATTAGGAAGTGCGAGTCTTCCAACTTTGCTCTTCTTAAAGATTGGATTTAAGGTTACTTAGCCAAAACATCCTCTTATCAATTTAAGATTTCTGGTGTAGAGGGAGATTAAAAATAAAAGCTTCCTTCGAATGGAAATTTTCTAGTAGATTGTAATTAAGCACCAATTTTTAAAAATAGCTAGACAGAGAAAGGAAAAGAGAAATTTGGAAGATGCGTACTCTCTTGAGTGCAAGTGAGCGTTCAGAGCCAACAACTGAGTTAACAGTAGGCCTCACAAGAGCCTCAGAGTTTACAACTGACACATGTTCCTCTCCCATGCTGTACAACCAGATGAGAAAAATTATCCAGTGATTCTTGCCATTTTCATGCTATTTCTACTTCTGAATGTCTACATTTAATCATTCAAAAACCCTAGGAACATCTCTAATGAAAAAAAGTCAAAGTGATTGGATAGGTTTCCAAAAAGCAGACATACTTTGTAAGAACAGATGACCCAACTAATTTTTTAAGAATTTCTCTTTTGCATCTTCTCCTCTGGCTTTTTCACGAGTGTGTGATATTAAATCATAAGCAGTTTCCATTCGGAGCAGTTTATGGCTCACATCAGCACAGAGGGTAAGACCAGTTTCATATGGAAGAATGGAAGTAATATAGCCAGGCCAGATTTCCGATCTGCAAATAAGTTAGATGTGGGTGTCAAGATCCCAGCTCTGGACGTAAATCCAGGTATTAGGGAACCTAAACTCACTGTCTAAAATTGAGGCTTTTAGAGTCAGTTTTAATCTCTTATTTTTAATAATCACTGGTCTTTTGAAGGACCTTCAAACAGAGATTTTTACCAGATACACTAGTTATAAGTAATACATCATCTTTGTTAAACCATTTTTATTATCACCTATGGGCTTAAACTATTATCTGTACTCAAATGTGAGGATATATATGGTACATACATATGTAAATTATATACACGTATACCAAGGAGTAATACATACACAGAGACACAAGTGTGATGACTGACAATATTTTCAGAGAAATTACCCAAGTAATCAACCAACATACCTGCTCAATTTGAAGACCCATAAAGGACTTTGGGGCATTAGTGTGAAGAGGGCTTCCTTTTGCGTTTTGTGTATGTGTGTTATTTGCTTTGACACTGTGGTTAGGCTAAAGTAGCACTATTCTGGGTTTTCATCTTTGGCAACTATTTTCTCACCAAGAAGCTTTTTTATTGGGTTGATGCCAAATGAGTATTTGCCTGATTCTTCCTGTCCTGATTCTTTAACTATTTTCCTAGTTTGGACAGCCACAATTTCGTTAGTATGTGTTAATTTCACCCTTCAACGTGGACACACTTTAAGCGAAGTGAACTCCCACCACACTGATGGTAGACTCCATCTGAGCATGCTCAAAAGAGCACAGAAGTTTGTCCATGGGGAGGGTACTATCAGACGCTGATTGACAGTATCTGTGTTGTAGACCAACTTAAGGGAAAACACATACGGTTCTTACCCTTTGCTGCTCCTGATAATAGGCAATGGCAGGCTCTGGATCACAATGTTTGAACCCAGCAGGAATAGTTTTGCACTCTATGTGGCATGACTAGGATAAGGGGTATATGTATCTTATCTAGCTTGTATCTTCTTTTCTATGCTACACAAATACAAGGCTGTCACTTTCTGAGACAATAAACTTTCTCTGGATGTGACAGATTCAAAGCAGATGCCAAATTAGAAACATTTCTGAATTAGGTGATTTGGGTGCCTTGACCAGGTTTAAGAAACAAAACTGTTTTTCTTCTTGGTTTCACATTTAAACAATATGTGTTAGTCTAAACTATATGACCAAAAAATAGAACTACTAAAATAACAGGCCCTGGGCTTCCCTGGTGGCTCAGTGGTTGAGAGTCTGCCTGCCGATGCAGGGGACACGGGTTCGTGTTCCGGTCCGGGAAGATCCCACATGCCACGGAGCAGCTGGGCCCGTGAGCCATGGCCGCTGCCCCTGCCGTCCGGAGCCTTTGCTCCGCAATGGGAGAGGCCACAACAGCTAGAGGCCTGTGTACCGCAAAAAACAAAACTAAATAAATAAATAAATAAAATTACAGGCCCTTATCATTATTATTTTGATATAATAAATAATAGAGGGATATTGTTTTACTACTAATTACCAGCATTTAGTAACGACAAGCTAAACATTAAGCCTTTAGGAAATTTGTGAACTCCTTCATTTCTTCCAATAAGTCTGTCAGATTGGTACCAGTATTTATCACCATTGATGAAGAAACTCAGTTTCAGAGGAAGACACTGAGGCACAGAGAGGTTGAAAGGAACTTGTCCATAATTGCCCTAGCTGCTATGCTAGTCTGCTTCATCAACCACTATCACCACTATCACATTTACTTAATTGGGCTCTAGATTCAGATAAACAACTTTTCCTGGTTGCAAGGAAATCATTTAACAAGCCCAGATTGCAATGCTTGAAATGCAAGTCTGAGCCCAAATCTTAGAACCCAAAACCATGTGATCACTAAAAATACTGAGTATCTATTCTGCGCTGTATAATAGGAGTTTGCTTTTAAAATAACAGGTCCTATTAGGAATAAGTGTACAAATGACATTCTAGGAGGGAATATATCCAACAGGTGTTTTCAATTCCTTTAGTGGCAATGAAAAAGTATGAAGGCATTTCCTGCAATACTAAATGAGCTGATTTGCTTTTGGTGGGTGAACACTGAACTTTGCTTACAAAACTTAACCTGAAAGCATTTTCTAAGTATACTGCTATTACTCTACTAAAAGTTAGCCTTGTTATCTCCTTTAACAAACAAGAATGGTAAGACACAGTCTCAGTTAGTATAGTATGGATAAATCATTTTTGGTGTTGGGTAAACTTGTACCTTAATGAGTGTCTTCAATTTTGGGAAGACATGAATTCAGAATTGCCATTCTCTATGCACATTATTGCCATCTAAACTAATTCCAGCAAGACATAGCTATAGTTAGGTAGATCCTTTCATAAAATGATGCAGTCACTCAGGAATACTTTATAACGTAAAATGACTGGACAGTCAGTAACCAATGAATTATCCTAATGCTGATTCATCTGAGAGGTCCTTTATTCCAATGACTGCTGTTGCTATCCTTCTCTTTTCCTTTTGGAATTAAGAACTATGCACAAAGTCTTACTTACTCTAAGGTTCACCTTGTACCTCTCCTGTCACACAACTCATCATTTTCCCCATCATATGCCACCAAATGCCAAAAAAAATCTGAGCACTCTGCGGTCATGGCACAGGTATTTCTAAAGAGATGAACACTTGTTCAAAAATCATTAATCTGAGAATAAATATATGGGGAAATGATTGGAATCAACTGAAACTATGAGAGGCCAGCAGGGCAGATATGTGTGTGTCTGTATGTGTCTTAAAGAATAATGTTCTCTATGAGAAAAAATGCTTTAGTGCCCCAAAACTTAATCCAATTAATATCCTGGAATATATTTCAAGACCACTTGTATATATGTGCATGTACATAATTTCAGCATTGTATATTGTTTGTGTTATGTTCTCCCTTCTATTCATGGGAATATGTTGCCTTTAAAGCTTAACTTTTCTTGTCGATTTTGTACATGGATGAAGGTTCACACAATAAGATAACTTCAAGGATTTCTTTCTCCAATACCATTGATATGAATTCCTATTACTTAATTTCTTTTTCATTGATTTGCAGATGACAGTCCAAGATAGTTCTGCCAATGGAAATCACAGGACTACCAAGTATGGCAAAGACTTTGGAACAATTAGAGTGTGTTTTCATGGTCTGCATCAGAATTCTACAGATGGCTTTTGGCTGAATTGGCAGTGAAATGAGAATGGAAAGTTAGTGTATCAGTTACTTTTCAGTTTGGTATTTTTTCTTTTCTAGTATTCTACTATGTATTAGAAATTACATAAAAATCAGGAGAAGAGAAATGGTTAAGAAAAATATAACCTGTCATGTTAACGACATTCAGCACTTACCTAGACTCACAGGTACCACGAGAGAACATGAGAGCTGGCTTGTGAGAGCTCACTTTGTTCTAATTCCCTCATTATATTCATGAAAAGCTTTGAGGCTCAAAGAAGGAAGTGACCCTGCCAGAAGCATACCATGAATCAGTGATGAAAGGGAGACTCCTTGGCTTCTGTAGAGCCATGTCTCTGTGCACAAGGTGTTAAAGAAGCATTAGTTAAGTGCCCCTTTACCTAACAACGTGGAGCTTAATCATTGGGTTTGGGCTTCTTGTCTCTTCTTTTCTTTTGCTTTCTCTTTTACATCCTTGGGGGCCTTAGGTTTTAGTTGCTCTCTTGAACTGGATTTAGAAGACATTTATTTTCACTAGCCCTTATTTTTTTGGGATTGTTGGCTGAATTTTTAAGAAGTTGGGGAAGGATACTGAACTGCCAAAAGTTAACAGATTATTGGCAAAGAAATAACAATAATTATAATGCCAATTTCTCTGGGTATTCCCTGTGTACTTTAGGGGTAGAAATAGTATTTGAAAAGTGATTTCAAAACGTGCAAATATTACCTGTGGGACATAACCTACTGGTTAAGACCACTAACTCTGAAATTAATTTGCCTGGATCTTTTTCCCCCAGCTTTACCACTTATTAGTGGTGGGACTTCAGGAGTGTTTCTTTGTTTCACTTCCTTTTTAAAAAACAAGGGGTTAATAACCTCACCCATTCTACAAAGATGTGGCATGGAGTTAATACATGTAGAGTGGTTAGGAATCTATGCCACTCTTAAGTCTTTTAAAATCAACCTTACTATTGTTGTTACTATTATTATTATTTCGTTAGCTGTCCTTGAAACAGTTTGCCAGCAGTACTCACTTGTTTTTCTTTTTGTTGTATATTCTCTAAGCATTCTACCAAACCCTAAGTGGCTGGTTTCAGATATTTTACACCTCTTTACCTGTTTGTCACAGCAAAAGTAAAAGGACTTTGGCTCACCTTGATCAAATGAACCAGAACTTTGGTTTTCTCCCATTCATACACACTGGTAAACAGATGTGAAAAAGCGACTCCATGGGGCTTTCAGTCTGGAGCCAAACATCCAGGCTCTGTGTAACTCAACACTATTATGAACACATGTGGGTCCCTTAGGTCCCAAAAGAATCTCAACTAAGCCCATCATTATTTCAGGAATATGAAGAATGCTTTTTGTGAAGTGGTTGAACATAACAGAAATACAAGAAAAGGCAGAGATGTTTCGTATCACAGCTTTTTGAGAAATGCTCAGAGCTCTAAGATGTAGCTGACAATTTCCGCATCAGGTAAAGCTTTCAAAGTTACCAAAAATTTCACCATAAATATGTTTTTTCATCAATGGCAATAATGTGGTGACTCTATTGCTCAATTCCACACAGCATCAGCATTAAATACATGAAAAGGGTAAGTTAAAATATCTGTATGATTGCTTCTGACATAACACTGAGAGCTCTTTTATTTAGGTACTCCATCAGTTATAATGTGGAACATTAAGACAAATTATTTCTAAACACTAACAAGCAATGTAGCAATAAGTGGCAGACAATCAAGGAGAATTTTGCCATAGCATGGTGTTTATTTTGGTACAAGCAAGAATGCAAATCCAAAGGATGTAATTTAGAGGAAACTCTTCCTGTCTATTCTCTAGGAACTAGAACAGGGAGAATGAGAAGATGATTGTGGGTAAGTCAAACCGTTTTCTCCTAATTACAGCTGAATAACTGGGAGCAAACTCCCATGGAAAGTTGTGATCTGCTTGAAGAGAACTAGGAGGGTGCCCTGGTTAGGGTCTTCCATATACAGTTATTCAAGCTCAGACTTGATCGTCTGTCAGGGATGTTACAGTAGGGAGAGTTTTGCTGTAGCTGTGAGACCAGCAAGATCACTTCCAACTCTAAAACCTACAATTTGAATCACCAACACCAGCCGTCATTAAGCGCGACCTCAAATAACTCCAAATCTGTTCATCTACTCACATCTTCTTTACCCAGTCAACAGACCTCAAGTGATTACTACATGCCAGACACAGTTCTAAGACACAGAATAAGGGATAAGAAAAGTAACAACCTCTGTCACTGCGGGGCTTGAGTTCTTTGGGAAGAAGTTCATCTAAATACAAAGAGACACCAAAGATAATATTTGTTTTTATTATTATTCTGTGAAAGAAGTAAGGTAATCTGATAAATTGGGACTGAGTTAGGCTCGTAGGACAATCAAGGAAAAAAAATATCTTTAAGAGATGAGTGCCAAATAGAAAGGAATCATTTATGGACAATTTTTCTGTAAATATTATTTCCAAGACATGGGAACAGCAAATACAAAGGCCTTGAGGGAAGATGAAGCTTAACTACAATCAAGGAACAAAAGGAAGCTACAAGGTAAGGTCAGGAGATAACCACACAAATTTATACCAGCTGGTCCCTAACTTCAAGTCTACGTGTATATATTCTTGAGGTGAGTTAAGACATATATATCATCCAAAAAACAAAAAAAAGTTGACTCCAAAATTACCCTGGAAATTCTGAGTGAGAGTCTTTACAAAGGCACAACCATATTAAAGATCACAGCCATCATTCTCCAAACTCCACTCTGGCCGTCACTTGCAGGCATTTAACAGGGGTGGTTTAATTTCCTCTCTAAAATATTGTGCAGGAAGAACAAACATCCTGGCATGTCTGCACCGTGCACCTAGTGTCTCACAATTGAAAAGTAGCTGGAGCTCACCCTGCTGATGGCTTTGCCGGTTTTTGTTTTGTTTTGTTTTGTTTTTACCTTTTATTAAGAGTCCCATCTCTTTTAAGAACTGGGATATATTTTTTGAGGGAAATAAAGTATAGGAAAATTCAATGGACAGAGATCATACTGTACTTGACTTTTCTGTTCTTTGCTACATTTGTCGAGACAAACGTCTGTTCTTAGCCTTTTTTAATGGCTCTGTTAAATATAACGGACACACGGTACACTGCACATACTTAAAGAACACAATTTAAGTTCTGAACTATGCATATACCCATGGAACTGCCAACACAATCAAGAAAACGAACATATCCATCACTTGCAAGTGTTTTTATGCCTCATTCATAAAGCCCCTTTTCCCCCCTCACATTCCACCCCTCCACATCCCCAAATGGCCACTGATATGCTTTCTATCGTTATAGATGTGTTTGCATTTTTCTAGAAATTTATATAAAGGGATTCACACAGTGAGGACTCTTTTATCTGGCTTCTTTTACTCAATGTAATCATTTTGAGAGTAATTCATATTTTTGTGGCTATCAATAGTTTATCACTTTGTTTTGCTGAGTAGTATTTCACTGTATGAGGATACCACAGTACGTTTATTCATTCGCCTGTTGATGCGTGCTTGAGGTTGTTACAATTCTGTCTATTAAAAATAAAGATGCTATGATGATCCATGTACAAGTCTTTGTATGAACATATACTTTCATTTTTCTTGCATAAATATCTAGGTGCAGAAAGGCTGGATCATACGGTAGGTGTATGTTCAACTTATAAAGAAACAGCCAAACTGTTGACTGAAGTGACTATGACACCTTCCTTCCCACTGGCAGTGTAAAAGACTTCCAGTTCCTACACTGCCTCACCAATAAGTGGTGTGGTTGGACTTTTCTAATTTTAGACATTCAATAGGAATGTAGTGGTATCTCCTGGGGCTTTCACTTTCATTTAGCTAATAATTGATTACAGTGAGCAACTTCCTGTGCTTATTTGCATCCGTACACCTCCTTGGCAGGATCTCTTTTAAAATATTTTTACCCATACTGTTAATTTTTAAAATTTTTTCTAATTACTGAGTTTTGAGAGTTCTATATGTGTTAGAGATACAAGTCTTTTCATGTATATAATTTGTAAATATTTTTTTCCAACCTGTGGCTTTTATTAATAATGGCTTCCAAAGATGAAACCCAATTTATCACTTTTTTTCCTTTATGGATCTTGTTTCTGGTATCATCTGTAGGAAATCTTCACTTAACTCAAGGTCAAAAAGATTCTGTCCATGTTTTAGAGATTCATGTTTTCATCTACATTTAGTTAATTCTTTATATGGTGTGAAGTAGGGATCAGAGGTCATAATTTTGCATATGGCTATCTATGCACAATATCCGTGTACTACATGCTTCCAGCATCATTTGTCAAAAAGACTATCCTTTCTCCTCTAAATTGGCTTTGAACCTCTGTTGAAAATTCAATTGTCCTTATATGTGTGGATATGCTTCTGGGATCTACATTCTATTTGATTGACCTATTATATCTGACTCTTGGTTATAATATATTCTTCCACTGATTTCTTTTCACTTGCTCATGTAAATAGTCTCCCAGTAATATAGCCTTTCCATTTGACTGGACATATCTAGGTATACCTGAAATGCATTTGATAAATCGATGGAATTTGCACTCAAACTAGGGTTACTTTCCAAAAACACTTAAAATGTTGAGGTGTATAAACGATGTATTCTACAGCCTTCCTGCCTCAACCAAGTGTATGTTAACACATCCCCACAAGCTATTTTGCATGTGTATGGGGCTGTAGAGTCTGGGGAGTATGAGAGCGGTATGTGCTGTCTATCCCAAAAGATCATCATAGGAGGCAAAGGAAACATTAAGGAAATAGATAGGAATAGTCAAATGCCAAATGTCAAAATATTTCTCATGTGTTTTTAATGTTTACATTGAGATAAATAAGCAAATTATAAAATACAAAACTTCACAGAATATTTCAAAATGCTCTTTTTTGCCAGATGCAACAAGATACTAGGAATAAATAGAGGAATTTTCTGGAAACAGCTTGTCTTTCCTTTTTTTATCACCATCGAGTGATGGGGTTGTATTTTATTCAGTGTCTTGTACATGTGGGTGCGAATAAAAAGGAACTTCTCTCAAAAAGAGAAATGAGCAAAGAATATGTGTTGTCAACTTGTCTAAAGCATTTTTTCATGTTCTGACTCATTTTTCTTTGTATTGGCATTTCAAGGGATTTTGGTTTTTAATTTGACTATTCAAAAACCTTGATAACTTCAGTGAAACTCCATGAAGATAATATAAACAACTGTAATGGAAAATGAAAAGATGATAATAGCAACCAGCACTGTGATATTTCTTGTCAGTGTTCTTTACTATTTAAATAGTAACAAATCCCATATTAATTTGTCTTTTCGAACTTTGGCCTTTACTTTGGTGGAATAAGTTCCTTTTGCTTTATTATCTGTTTGCAATTAAAAACAATTAATGACCATACTTTGATATGATCATCTTAGAGTTGTATAGAGGGAGGATAGTTATGCAACTACTTATATATCTATGGGTTCAAAGAAGTTTAAAGGCTTGATATTTGAATCCTGTGGAATGCAGCCTCCTTTCCCAGAGGGAAATGAACATATACATGTACTTAATGTAGTTTAAAATAAAGCAACACCTGTTCGTAGAGGCACCTCCTATTTCAGGCATGTTTAGGCATAGGGAAGGGGAACAACAGCTATAAAATATAATTCGTGTCTATAAGGAGTTTACAGTTTAGGGGGGTTGAGGGCTCTCAGTGACTCAATGAGGATGAGCCTGATGCACGTGGCTACAAGGTCACTCTTGAATAAAGTCTGCTTTAGGAAAGACCAGCCTACTCTTATTCTGTTAACCTCTTTAATGTGGTGTCCAATAAACCTGAATATCAAGCTCAAATGCCACTTTAGAAATGTTTCCAGGGGTGCTAACAGCCAAGAAGTCAATATGATTCCTATACACTTGACACAACTCACCAGAGGTCTTGAATTCGGTGAGCATATTGACCTCTTTTAAGAAGGATCACCACTTAAACTTCGAATGCTAAACTTCTAAGAGAATGAAGTAAGTAATAAGTGATATTCAGGTTCAGAGGTGGAAGAGAAAAGAGGTCTCACCTTGAGTAGAACATTTTGTTGGATTCTCCAAAGTGGCAAACAATAAGGAGAACATTAACCAACTAAGACTCTGAATAAGTTGATAATTAAGATGAAAGCCTCAGATGGAGGTCATAATGTCCCCTAGATTTAAGGATACACTTAGGCTGAAAGGGAAACTATTGAAAAAGATATAGAAAATGCTAAATATTTCACAAAAAATTTATTAGAATAAAACAACTTAGCAAAGTTTGCAGAGTAAGAAATCAACATATACACATCACTTGCATTTCTGTACATTAACAATGAACAATCTGAAAAAGAAATTAGGAGAACAGTTCCATTTACAATACCATCAAAAAGAAGAAAATAATTAGGAATAAGCTTAACGAAAGACATGAAAGACTTGTACACTGAAATCTACAGCATTGGGCTTCCCTGGTGGCGCAGTGGTTGAGAGTCCACCTGCCGATGCAGGGGACACGGGTTTGTGCCCCGGTCCGGGAAGATCCCACATGCCACGGAGCGGCTGGGCCCGTGAGCCATGGCCGCTGAGCCTGCGCGTCCGGAGCCTGTGCTCCACAACAGGAGAGGCCACAACAGTGAGAGGCCCACGTACCGCAAAAAAAAAAAAAAAAAAAAAAAAACTACAGCATTATTGAAAGAAATTAAGGAAGACATAAATAAATGGAAAGATACCCCATGTTCATGAACTATTGTTAAAATGTCCATATTATACAAAGCTATCTACAGATTTAATACAATGCCTATCAAAATCCCCTATTTTTGCAGAAATAGAAGAAACGACCCCAAAATTGATATGTAACCACAAAGGACCCTCAATAACCAAAGCAAACTTGAAGACCTCACACTTTCTTTTGAAATGAAGTTTTCTTGTTATTGTGGGTTAAAAATCCAAAGTCCTAAATGTCCATAAATTATCCTCCCAAATTTATATTTTGGTTCATTCTCAGTGACAGGGCTTTCGGTACCTGAGCGGCATTGAGGGTTCCTTCAATATCTGTAGCTTGGACTTCTGTCACTGACATGGTGTGGGTATCTCAGAGCCTTGGTTGTTTTATCAGTTTATCACGTCCCTCATGAACAATGCTCAGGAAGGCCCCACGCTTGCTTGGTTTCATGCTCTGCTACTGCTGTCTTGAAATTCTTAATAATTTTATCTTTGAACTTACGTTTTGTAAGGAACGTTTATGGGATGATAAAATGTACGCATGAGCAGAGGAGACACGTGCAATATGTGTGCCTGCCACCATTCCTGCTGCCCCTGCACATCTAGTTTTTACCCTGCTTATGGTGTGCTTTCCATGACATGCTGACTTGCTACCATTTGGAGTCTTACTGAGTTCCACCAGAGTTCTGTGCTACTGGTCACATCCAAGACTAAGTGAACATGTTAACAGCTTCGGGAAGCCATGCTTTCCATCTGAATATGAAATTACTTCTAACAGAGAAAGGAAGCAGTTCTTTTTTAAGAAACAAGAATGTCTAAGGAATCTTATCATATCCTTTCTTACTCGTGTTACCTCCCAATATTAGCCAAACACATCTGCTGAAAAAGATGACATATATGAAAAAGAGAAGAGAGAAAAATATGCTAACGGATTCCTAATTACCCAAATGCCCCATATCTGTTTCAGTAAGTATCATTATATATTATGGAAATTTTTCTCAGTGACAGAGAAAGACATCCTGGCTGAACATCCCTCTGCCCATGACACAGAGATGATGGTCTACAGCTACCTTGAAGGCGTTGGAGCCCACTTTACCCGTCACTAATATTAATGGAGGACAAAACTTCATATTCCGTTTGCTCTGTATTTGTTACAGCACTTCTTCCCTTCATTAAAATGGATGGCCCATAATTCAGTCTGTAGTGTGTGTATCATTGGAAATTGAACAAATTTTTGTTGGTTTTATTAATGCCATAGGTTTCTAGGGAGGGTCTACTCAATAACTAAGTCTAGTTTCACAGTTACAAATAAATTATGATGTAACTTTGCATAAATTAAGTTCATCATAAAGGAAGGATACTGAGAGCTGCTACTACCCCTTCACTGAGGGGCTCTTGTAAAGCGCTAAATAAAGCAACAGAGGTGTATATGAGTGCATATATTTTCTATATTTGTACACACTTAAAAAGAACTCTTACAAAATGCATTATAAAAACCTTGATGCTGTGTGTCCCTAGTTCCCAGCTCTCTCATTAAAACTATTGAAATGAACAAAATGTTATCTATTAGGATAGCTATCAGAGTACTCCAAATACTACTTCTGCCCTGAGCAGGTAGTCAACGTTAGGAATCTGGTACCATCCAGTCACCTCCCACTTCCTTCCCCAAAGGAGAGGGAGGTGAAGGTCCCATCCCATGCCATGGTGTTCTCTGCCCCAACCGCATGCTGCTCCCTGCTGCTGGAGAGGCCAACAAAAGAAGTGCTGGGTGAAGACCACCAGCCCAAATCACCAGGCTCACTGATGGCTGGGAAGGAGCTGCAGCGTGAAAAGTCTTCACGCATCCCATCAAAAAGCTCCTCTTCCCTGGTATCTACCAGCAGTAGGCCCTGCAAGGGGGATTCCCCTGCCGCTTTTTCTGCCGCTGCCAGGGCTGAGGTCACTCCCATCAGGGATCGAGGCACTGACGTGGGATCAAGGTGAGCTGTCCCCTCCTAAGCTTCTGCGCTTAGCTGCTGCCAAAAACCCAGGCACCTTGGAGAAGAACACTGACTGTCAGTGGAACAAGATCCTGAATCATATTAAGGACGGTCAAGGAAGAATGCAGTGCCCCTCAGCCTGCCCCTTCTCTCTCCCCACCTGCCTCACACACTGCAGACTCCCTGCCCACGGCCACTCACACTTTGCAGGTCCCTGCTGCTACCACCGCCTTGGCCGACCTATATTCCACGTCCCTCATCCTGTCTGCCCCTCCACCTTCCCCAACACCTAATATTGATCAGGAAACAAGATACACAGTCCCTAAGCTGCCAGTCCTGCTGATTCTCTTCCTCCTTCAGCTTCTGATCCCATTTTGGGAATTCCACTAAAGAAGAATGAAGGACCTTTTCATTCAGTCACAGCCACACACCTCTTATTTCTGAACTCCCCACACCTCCTAGCATCCAGGCTTTCTCCTTCCAGCCACCATTCCATGAAAAGGAACCCCCAACACCTGTTTGTGTAGATTCTAGCCCCCCTTTATACTTACTTACCCCTCTTCCAGTCCCTACCATCAATCCCCCTATTTTAACTGGGCGGCCAATAAGTTCTATGGGAATCCCTTCCACCAGCATGGCCACGGCATCGGGAAGTTTCACCTTCCAGTCTACTGCACACTCTGATTTATACATGGACACGACAGCCTCTTCACAAGCTGTAATTTTTAGGTCTCTCCCAGGTTTCAGGGTGGAGCAGAGGCACCCTGCAGGGGTAAGAGTGTCCATCACCGCACATCTGCCGATGGTGCCCTAGGCCACCCCAATTTTAACCATACTTTTGGCCCCCAAACCAAACCACAGCCCATATTTGGGACCACTCATGGGCAGCAGAGGGCCTCTCCCCCTGGTGTTCCTGTTTTCCCAGCCACCCCATTTACGGCTTCAGCAGAAAAAGCTCTGACAAAGAACCTATGGACAACATACCTCCTTCCCAGGTTGTCACTTTTCATTCGACTCCTGTTTTCTCAGTCCCACATTTATGCCTTCAGCCAACAGAAGCTTTGACACTGAACCTAGGGACACCACACCTCCTGCCCAGGATGTCATTTTCATTCAGCTCCTGTTTTCCCCAGTCCCCCATTTATGGCTCAGAGGGCAGTAGCTGTGACACTGAACCTATGGACACCACACCTCCTTCCAGGCTGTCATTTTCCAGTCGGCTCCTGTTTTCCCCAGCCCCCCATTTACCGCTTCAGCAGGCAGAAGTTCTGACAGTGAACCTATGGAAAACACACCTCCTTCCCAGGCTGTCTTCTTACATTGGGCCCGTGTTTTCCACAGCCCCCAATTTAGGGCTACAGCAGGCAGAAGCTCTGACACTGAACCTATGGACAACACACTGCCTTCCCAGGCTGTCATTTTCATTGGGCTCCTGTTTTCCCCAGCCCCCCATTTCCAACTTCAGGAGGCAGAAACTCTGACACTGAACTTAGGCACACCACACCGCCTTGCCAGGCTGTCATTTTCGACTCGGCTCCTGCTTCCCCCAGCCCTCTATTTACGGCTTCAGCAGGCAGAAGTTCTGACGCTGAACCTAGAGACACTACACATCCTTCTCAGGCTGTCATTTTCCATTTGGCTCTGGTTTTCCCAGTCCCCCATTTAAGGCTTAAGCAGGCAGAAGCTTTGACACTGAACCTATAGATAACACACCTCCTTCCCAGGCTGTCATTTTCCATTCGGCTCTTGTTTTCCCAATGCCCCATTTACAGCTGCAAAAGGCAGAAGCTCTGACACTGAAACTGTGAACACCACACCTCCTTCACAGGCTGTCATTTTCTCTTTGGCCCCTGTTTTCCCCTGGCCCCCATTTAGGCTTCAGCAGGCAGAAGTTCTGACATTAAACCTATGGAAAACACACCTCCTTAGGAGGCTGTCATTTTCCATTGGGGTCCTGTTTTCCCCAGCCACCCATTTCCAGCTTCAGGAGGCAGAAGCTCTGACACTGAAATTATGGACACCACACCCCCTTCTCAGGATGTCATTTTCTATTTGGCTCCTATTATCCCCAGCCCTTTATTTACAGCTTCAGCAGGCAGAAGCTCTGACACTGAATCTATGGACAACACACCTCCTTCACAGGCTATCATTTTCCACTCGGCTCCTGTTTTCACCAGCCCTGCCTTTACGGATTCAGCAGGCAGAAGCTCTGACACTGAAACTATGGACAACAAACCTCCTTCCCAGGCTGTCATTTTCCATTCGGCTCCTGTTTTCCCAGCCCCCCATTTACGGCTTCAGCAGGAAAAGTTCTGACAAAGAACCTATGGACAACATACCTCCTTCCCAGGTTGTCATTTGTCATTCGACTCCTGTTTTCTCAGTCCCGCATTTATGCCTTCAGCCAACAGAAGCTATGACAATGAACCTAGGGACACCACACCTCCTTCCCAGGATGTCATTTTCATTCAGCTCCTGTTGTCCCCAGTCCCCCGTTTATGGCTCCGAGGGCAGTAGCTGTGACACTGAACCTATGGACACCACACCTTCTTCCAGGCTGTCATTTTCCAGTTGGCTCCTGTTTTCCCCAGCCCCCCATTTACCACTTCAGCAGGCAGAAGTTCTGACACTGAACCTATGGAAAACACACCTCATTCCCAAGCTGTCATTTTCCATTAGGGTCCAGTTTTCCCCAGCCGCCCATTTAAGGCTTCGGCAGGCAGAAGCTCTGACACTGAAACTGTGGATAACACACCTCCTTCCCAGGCTATCATTTACCACTCGGTTTCTGTTTTCCCCAGCGCAGATTTACGGCTTCAGCAGGCAGAAGCTCCCACACTGAACCTAAGGACAACACACCTCATTCCCAAGCTGTCATTTTCCATTAGGGTCCAGTTTTCCCCAACCCCCATTTACGGCTTCAGCAGGCATAAGGTCTGATACTGAACCTATGGACAACACACCTCCTTCTCAGGCTGTCATTTTCATTGGGCTCCTGTTTTCCCAACCCCCTATTTACGGCTTCAGCAGGCAGAAGCTCTGACCATGAACCTGTGGACACCAAACCTCCTTCACAGGATCTCATTTTCCATTCGTCTCTTGTTTTCCACAGACCCCCATTTATGTCTTCAGCAGGAAAAGCTCTCACAAAGAACCTATGGACAACATACCTCCTTCCCAGGTTGTCACTTTTCATTCGACTCCTGTTTTCTCAGTCCCGCATTTATGCCTTCAGCCAACAGAAGCTGTGACACTGAACCTATGGACACCACATCTCCTTCCAGGCTGTCATTTTCCAGTTCGCTCCTGTTTTCCCCAGCCCTCCATTTACCACTTCAGCAGGCAGAAGTTCTGACACTGAACCTATGGAAAACACACCTCCTAGCTAGGCTATCATTTTCCAATCGTCTCCTGTTTTCACCAGACCCACCTTTAAGGATTCAGTAGGCAGAAGCTCTGACACTGAACTTACGGAAAACACACCTCCTTCCCAGGCTGTCATTTTCCATCTAGCTCCTTTTTTCCCCAGTCACCCATTTAGGGCTTCAGCAGGCAGAAACTCTGACACTGAACCTATGGGGAACACACCTCATTCCCAAGCTGTCAGTTTCCATTAGGGTCCAGTTTTCCCCAGCCGCCCATTTAAGGATTCAGCAGTCAGAAGCTCTGACACTGAAACTGTGGTTAACACACCTCCTTCCCAGGCTATCATTTACCACTCGGTTTCTGTTTTCCCCAACGCCGATTTACAGCTTCAGCAGGCAGAAGCTCCCACACTGAACCTAAGGACAACACACCTCATTCCCAAGCTCTTATTTTCCATTAGGTTACTGTTTACCCCAGCCCCCCATTTACGGATTCAGCAGGCATAAGGTCTGATACTGAACCTATGGACAACACACCTCCTTCCCAGGCTGTCTTCTTACATTGGGTTCCTGTTTTCCACAGCCCCCCATTTAGGGCTACGGCAGGAAGAAGTTCTGACACTGAACCTATGGACAACACACTGCCTTCCCAGGCTGTCATTTTCATTGGGCTCCTGTTTTCCCCAGCCCCCCATTTCCAACTTCAGGAGGCAGAAACTCTGACACTGAACTTAGGCACACCACACCGCCTTCCCAGGCTGTCATTTTCGATGCAGCTCCTGCTTCCCCCAGCCCTCTATTTACGGCTTCAGCAGGCAGAAGTTCTGACGCTGAACCTAGAGACACCACACATCCTTCCCTGGCTGTCATTTTCCATTCGGCTCCCGTTTTCCACAGCCCGCCATTTACAGCTTCAGCAGGAAGAAGCTCAGATACTGAACCTATGGAGAACACACCTCTTCCCAGGCTGTCACTTTCCATTCGGCTACTGTTTTCCCAACTCCCCATTTACGGCTTCAGCAGGCAGAAGCTCTGACCATGAACCTATGGACCACACACCTGCTTCCAGGCTGTCATTTTCCATTCGGCTCGTTTTCCCAGTCCCCCATTTAAGGCTTAAGCAGGCAGAAGCTTTCATACTGAACCTATAGATACCACACCTCCTTCCCAGGCTGTCATTTTCCATTCGGCTCTTGTTTTCCCAATGCCCCATTTACAGCTGCAAAAGGCAGAAGCTCTGACACTGAACATATGAACACCACACCTCCTTCACAGGCTGTCATTTTCTCTTAGGCCCCTGTTTTACCCTAGCCCCCATTTAGGCTTCAGCAGGCAGACGTTCTGACATTAAACCTATGGAAAACACACCTCCTTCGGAGGCTGTCATTTTCCATTGGGCTCCTGTTTTCCCCAGCCCCCCATTTCCAGGTCCAGGAGGCAGAAACTCTGACACTGAACTTATGGACACCACACCCCCTTCCCACGCTGTCATTTTCTATTTGGCTCCTATTTTCCCCAGTCCTCTATTTACAGCTTCAGCAGGCAGAAGCTCTGACACTGAAACGATGGACAACACACATCCTTCCCAGGTGGTCATTTTCCATTTGGCTCCTGATCATCCCTGCCCCCCCATTTACGGCTTCAGCAGGCCGAAGCTCTGACACTGAACCTATGGACAACACACTTCCTTCTCAGGCTGTCTTCTTACATTGGTCTCCTATTTCCACCAGGCTCCCATTTCCGGCTTCAGCAGGCAGAAGCTGTGACACTGAACCTACGGAAAACACACCTCCTTCCCAGGCTGTCATTTTCCATCTAACTCCTCTTTTCCCCAGCCACCCATTTAGGGCTTCAGCAGGCAGAAGCTCTGACACTGAACTTATGGACAACACACCTCATCCCCAAGCCGTCATTTTCCATTAGGATCCTGTTTTCCCCAGTTGCCCATTTATGGCTTCAGGAGGCAGAAACTCTGACACTGAACTTATGGACACCACACCCCCTTCCCAGGCTGTCATTTTCCATCCAGCTCCTCTTTTCCCCAGCCACCCATTTAGGGCTTCAGAATGCAGAAGCACTGACACTGATCCTATGGACAACACACCTCATTCCCAAGCTGTCATTTTCCATTAGGGTCCAGTTTTCCCCAGCCGCCCATTTACGGCTTTGGCAGGCAGAAGCTCTGACACTGAAACTGTGGATAATGCACCTCCTTCACAGGCTATCATTTACCACTCGGTTTTGTTTTCCCCAAAACCGATTTATGGCTTCAGCAGGCACAAGCTCTCACACTGAAGCTATGGACCACACACCTCATTCCCAAGCTGTAATTTTCCATTAGGTCATAGTTTTCCCTAGCACCCCATTTACGGCTTCAGCAGGCATAAGCTCTGATACTGAACCTATGGACAACACACCTCCTTCCCAAGCTGTCTTCTTATATTGGGCTCCTGTTTTCCACAGTCCCCCTCTTAGGGCTTCAGCAGGAAGAAGCTCTGACACTGAACCTATGTACAACACACCATCTTCCCAGGGTGTCATTTTCCACCCAGTTCCTGTTTATCCCAGCACCCCATTTAGGGCTTCAGCAGGCAGAAGCTCTCACACTGATTCTATGGACAACACACCGCCTTCCCAGGCTGTCATTTTCCATTTGGCTCCTGTTCTCCCCAGCCCCCCATTTATGGGTTTCATCGGGCAGAAGTTCTGACGCTGAAACTATAGACACCACACATCCTTCCCAGGCTGTCATTTTCCATTCGGGACCTGTTTTCCCATTGTCCCATTTATAGCTGCAAAAGGCAGAAGCTCTGACACTGAACCTATGAACACCACACCTCCTTCGCAGGCTGTCATTTTCTCTTCGGCCCCTGTTTTCCCCTGGCCCCCATTTAGCCTTCAGCAGGCAGAAGCTCTGACATTAAACCTATGGAAAACACACCTCCTTCGGAGGCTGTCATTATCCATTGGGCTCCTGTTTTCCCCAGCCCCCCATTTCCAGCTTCAGGAGCCAGAAAGTCTGACACTGAACTTATGGAAACCACACCCCCTTCCCAGGCTGTCATTTTCTATTTGGCTCCTATTTTCCCCAGCCCTCTATTTACAGCTTCAGCAGGCAGAAGCTCTGACACTGAAACTATGGACAACAAACCTGCTTCCCAGACTGTCATTTTCCATTCGGCTCCCGTTTTCCGCAGCCCCCCATTTATAGCTTCAGCACGCCGAAGCTCAGATACTGAACCTATGGAGAACACCCCTCTTGCAGGCTGTCATTTTCCATTCGGCTCCCGTTTTCCACAGCCCCCCATTTACAGCTTCAGCAGGAAGAAGCTCAGATACTGAACCTATGGAGAACACACCTGCTTCCAGGCTGTCATTTTCCATTTGGCTACTGTTTTCCCAGCCCCCCATTTACGGCTTCAGCAGGCAGAAGTTCTGACCATGAACCTATGGACAACACACCTGCTTCCAGGCTCTCATTTTCCATTCGGCTCGTTTTCACAGTCCCCCATTTAAGGCTTAAGCAGGCAGAAGCTTTGACACTGAACCTATTGATAACACACCTCATTCCCAAGCTGTCATTTTCCATTAGGATCCTGTTTTCCCCAGTTGCCCATTTAGGGCTTCAGGAGGCAGAAACTCTGACACTGAACTTATGGACACCACACCGCCTTCCCAGGCTGTCATTTTCTATTCGGCTCCTATTTTCCCCAGCCCTCTATTTATAGCTTCAGCAGGCCGAAGCTTTGACACTGAAGCTATAGACAACACACTTCCTTCCAAGGCGGGCCTTTTCCATTTGGCTCCTGATCACCCCTGCCCCCCATTTACGGCTTCAGCAGGCAAAAGCTCTGACACTGAACCTATGGACGACACACCTCTTTCTCAGGCTGTCTTCTTACATTGGTCTCCTGTTTCCGCCAGCCCCCCTTTTCCGGGTTCAGCAGGCAGAAGCTCTGACAATGAACCTGTGGACACCAAACCTCCTTCACAGGATCTCATTTTCCATTTGTCTCTTGTTTTCCACAGACCCCCATTTACGGCTTCAGCAGGCAGAAGCTCTGAAAGGAACCAATGGACAACACACCTCCTTCCCAAGCAGGCATTTGCCATTAGGTTCCTGTTTTCTCAAGCCCCCATTTATGCCTTCAGCAGGCAGAAGCTCTGACACTGAACCTACGGAAAACACACCTCTTACCCAGGCTTTCAATTTCCATTTGGCTCCTGTTTTCCCCAACCCCCCATTTGTGGCTTCAGCAGGCAGAAGCTCAGGCAGTGAACCTATGGACAACACACTTCCTTCCAGGCTCTCATTTTCCACTTGGCTCCTGTTTCCACAAGCCCCCCATTTCTGGGTTCAGCAAGCAGAAGCTCAGACACTGAAACTATGGACAACAAATCTCCTTCCCAGGCTGTCATTTTCCATTCGGCTCCTGTTTTCCCATTCCCCCATTTACAGCTTCAGCAGGAAAAGCTCTCACAAAAAACCTATGGGCAACATACCTCCTTCCCAGGTTGTCATTTGTCATTCGACTCCTGTTTTCTCAGTCCCGCATTTATGCCTTCAGCCAACAGAAGCTATGACAATGAACCTAGGGACACCACACCTCCTTCCCAGGATGTCATTTTCATTCAGCTCCTGTTGTCCCCAGTCCCCCATTTATGGCTCAGAGGGCAGTAGCTGTGACACTGAACCTATGGACAACACACCTCCTTCCCAGGCTGTCATTTTCCATCGGGCCCCTCTTTTCCCCAGCCACCCATTTAGGGCTTCAGCCAGCAGAAGCGCTGACACTGAACCTATGGACAACACACCTCATTCCCAAGCTGTCAATTTCCATTAGCTTCCTGTTTTCCCTAGCCGCCCATTTACGGCTTCAGCAGGCATAAGCTCTGATACTGAAACTGTGGACAACAAACCTCCTTCCCAGGCTATCATTTACCATGCGCTGTTTTCCCCAACGCCGATTTACGGCTTCAGCAGGCAGAAGCTCCCACACTGAACCTATGGACAACACACCTTCTTCCCAGGGTGTCATTTTCCACCCAGCTCCTGTTTTCCCCAGCGCCCCATTTAGGGCTTCAGCAGGCAGTAGCTCGCACACTGATCCTATGGACAACACACCGCCTTCCCAGGCTGTCATTTTCCATTTGGCTCCTGTTCTCCCCAGCCCCCCATTTACGGGTTTCATCAGGCAGAAGTTCTGACGCTGAAACTATAGACACAACACATCCTTCCCAGGCTGTCATTTTCCATTCGGCTCCCGTTTTCCACAACCCCCCATTTCCAGCTTCAGCAGGCAGATGCTCAGACACTGAACCTATGGACAACACACCTCTTCCCAGGCTGTCATTTTCCATTCAGCTCTAATTTTCCCAGCCCCCAATTTAAGGCTTAAAGCAGGCAGAAGCTCTGACACTGAACCTATGGATAACACACCTCCTTCCCAGGCTGTCATGTTCCATTCCGGTCCTGTTTTTCCAATGCCCCCTTTACAGCTGCAAAGGGCAGAAGCTCTGACACTGAACCTATGAACACCACACCTCCTTCACAGGCTGTCATTTTCTGTTCGGCCCCTGTTTTCCCGTGGCCCCCATTTAGGCATCAGCAGGCAGAAGTTCTGATATTAAACCTATGAAAAACACACCTCCTTCAGAGGCTGTCAATTTCCATTGGGCTCCTGTTTTCCCCAGCCCCCCATTTCCAGCTTCAGGAGGCAGAAAGTCTGACACTGCAGTTATGGACACCACAGCCCTTTCCAACGCTGTCATTTTCTATTTGGCTCCTATTTTCCACAGCCCTCTATTTACAGCTTCAGCAGGCAGAAGCGCTGACACTGAAGCTATGGACAACGCACTGCCATCCCAGGCTGTCATTTTCCATGACTCCTGATCACCCCTGCCCCCCATTTACGGCTTCAGCAGGCAGAAGCTCTGACACTGAACCTATGGACAACACACCTCCTTCTCAGGCTGTCTTCTTACATTGGTCTCCTGTTTCTGCCAGTCCCCCATTTACGGCTTCAGCAGGCAGAAACTCTGACACTGAACCTATGGACACCACACCTCCTTCCAGGCATTCATTTTTCCACTCGGCTCCTGTTTTCACCAGCCCCACCTTTACAGATTCAGCAGGCAGAAGCTCTGACACTGAACCTATAGACAACAAAACTCCTTCCCAGGCTGTCATTTTCCATTCAGCTCCTGTTTTCCTAGCCCCCCATTTATGGCTTCAGCAGGAAAAGCTCTCACGAAGAACCTATAGACAACATACCTCCTTCCCAGGTTGTCATTTTTCATTCGACTCCTGTTTTCTCAGTCCCCCATTTATGCCTTCAGCCAACAGAAGCTTTGACACTGAACCTAGGGACAACACACCTCCTTCCCAGGATGTCATTTTCATTCAGCTCCTGTTGTCCCCAGTCCCCCATTTATGGCTCCGAGGGCAGGAGCTGTGACACTGAACCTATGGACACCACACCTCCTTCCAGGCTGTCATTTTCCATTCAGCTCCTGTTTTCCCCAGCCCCCCATTTACCGCTTCAGCAGGCAGAAGTTCTGAAACTGAACCTATGGACAACACATCTCACCTCCTAGCCAGGCTATCATTTTCCAATCGTCTCCTGTTTTCACCAGACCCACCTTTAAGGATTCAGTAGGCAGAAGCTCTGACACTGAACCTACGGACAACACACCTCCTCCCAGCCTGTCATTTTCCATTTGGCTCCTGTTTTCCCCAGCCCCCCATTTACCGCTTCAGCAGGCAGAAGTTCTGAAACTGAACCTATGGACAACATACCTCCTAGCCAGGCTATCATTTTCCACTCGTCTCCTGTTTTCACCAGACCCACATTTAAGGATTCAGTACGCAGAAGCTCTCACACTGAACCTATGACAACACACCTCTTTCCCAGGCTTTCAATTTCCCTTTGGCTCCTGATCACCCCTGCCCCCCATTTACGACTTCAGCAGGCAGAAGCTGTGACACTGAACCTATAGACACCAAACCTCCTTCCCATGCTGTCATTTTCCATTAAGGCCCTGCTTTCCCCAGCCCCCCAATTTACGGCTTCAGCAGGCAAAAGCTCTGACACTGAACCCATGGACAATACACCTCATTCTCAGGTTGTCTTCTTCCATTTGTCTCCTGTTTCCTCCAGCCCCCCATTTCCGGCTTCAGCAGACAGAAGTTCTGACACTGAACCTACGGACAACACACCTACATCCTAGGCTGTCATTTTGCATTCAGCACCTGCTTTCCCAGCCCCCCATTTACGGCTTCAGCAGGCAGAAGCTCTGACACTGAACCTATGGACACCACACCTCCTTCACAGGATGTAATTTTCTATTCATCTCTTGTTTTCCCCAGACTCCCATTTACGGCTCCAGCAGGCAGAAGCTCTGAAACGGAACCTATGGACAACACACCTCCTTCCCTAGCAGTCATTTGCTATTAGGTTCCTGTTTTCTCTAGCCCCCATTTACGGCTTCAGCAGGCAGAAGCTCTGACACTGAACCTATGGACAACACACCTCTTTCCCAGGCTTTCAATTTCCATTTGGCTCCTGTTTTCCCCAGCCCCCCATTTATGGCTTCAGCAGTCAGATCCTCGACACGGAACCTATGCACAACACACCTCCTTCCTAGAGTGTCATGTTCCACTAGGCTCTTGTTTTCACCAGTCCCGCATTTACGGCTTCAGGAGGCAGAAGCTCTGACAGTGAATCTATGGACAACACACCTCCTTCAAAGGCTGTCATTGTCCATTTGGCTCCTGTTTTCCCCAGTCTCCCATTTATGGTGTCAGCAGGCATGAGCTCTGAAACTGAACCTATGAACACAACTCCTCCACAGGCTGTCATCTTCCAGTCGGCTCCTGTTTTTCCCAGCGCCCCATTTATGTCTTCAACAGGCAGAAGCTCTGACACTGAAACTACGGACAACACACCTCCTTCCCAGGCTGTCATTTAACCTTCGGCTCCTGTTTTCCTAAGCCCCCCCATTTACAGCTTCAGCAGGCTGAAGCTCTGTCTGACACTGAACCTACGGACAACACACCTGCTTCCACGCTGTCATTTTTCATTCGGCTCCTGTTTTCCCCAGACCAACATTTCCGGCTTTAGCAGGTAATGCTCTGACACTGAACCTATGGACAACACACCTCCCTCCCAGGATGTCATTTTCCTTTCGGCTCCTGTTTTCCCACTCCCCACATTTATGGCTTCAGCAGGCAGAGACTCCGACACTGAATCTATGACTATCAGCCCTCCCTCATGGCTGTCATTTTCCCTTAGGCTCCTGATTTCCCCAGGCCCCCATTTATGGCTTTAGCGGGCAGAACCTCTGACACTGAACCTATGAACAACACACCTCCTTCCCAGGCTGTCATGTTCCACTCAGCTCCTGTTCTCACCAGCCCCACATTTAAGGCTTCAGGAGGCAGAAGCTCTGACACTAACCCTATGGACAACATACCTCCTTCCCAGGTTGTCATTTGTCATTCGACTCCTGTTTTCTTAGTCCCGCATTTATGCCTTCAGCCAACAGAAGCTTTGACACTGAACCTATGGACACCACACCTCCTTCCCAGGATGTCATTTTCATTCAGCTCCTGTTTTCCCCAGTCCCCCATTTATGGCTCAGAGGGCAGTAGCTGTGACACTGAACCTATGGACACCACACCTCCTTCCAGGCTGTCATTTCCCAGTCGGCTCCTGTTTTCCCCAGCCCCCCATTTACCGCTTCAGCAGGCAGAAGTTCTGACACTGAACCTATGGAAAACACACCTCCTAGCCAGGCTGTCATTTTCCAATCGTCTCCTGTTTTCACCAGACCCACCTTTAAGGATTCAGTAGGCAGAAGCTCTGATGCTGAACCTACGGAAGACACACCTCCTTCCCAGGCTGTCATTTTCCATCTAGCTCCTCTTTTCCCCAGCCACCTATTCAGGGCTTCAGCAGGCAGAAGCTCTGACACTGAACCTATGGACAACACACCTCATTCCCAAGCTGTCATTTTCCATTACGGTCCAGTTTTCCCCAGCCGCCCATTTACGGCTTCGGCAGGCAGAAGCTCTGACACTGAAACTGTGGATAACACACCTCCTTCCCAGGCTATCATTTACCACTCGGTTTCTGTTTTCCCCAACGCCAACTTACGGATTCAGCAGGCAGAATCTCCCACACTGAACCTATGGACAACACACCTCATTCCCAAGCTGTTATTTTCCATTCGGTTACTGTTTACCCCAGCCCCCCATTTACGGCTTCAGCAGGCATAAGGTCTGATACTGAACCTATGGACAACACACCTCCTTCCCAGGCTGTCTTCTTACATTGGGCTCCTGTTTTCCACAGCCCCCCATTTATGGCTTCAGCATACAGAAACTTTGACACGGAACCTATGGACACCACACCTCCTTCCCAGGATGTCATTTTCATTCAGCTCCTGTTTTCGCCAGCCCCCCAATCATAGCTCAGAGGGCAGTAGCTGTGACACTGAATCTATGGACACCACACCTCCTTCCAGTCTGTCATTTTCCACTCGGCTCCTATTTTCATCAGCCCCTCACTTACGGATTCAGTATGCAGAAGCTCTGACACTGAACCTATGAAAAACAGACCTCCTTCTCAGGCTGTCATTTTCCATTTGGCTTCTGTATTCCCCAGCCCCCCATTTACGGCTTCAACAAGCAGAAGCTCTGACACTGAACCTATGGACACCACACCTCCTTCCTAGGCTGTCATTTTCCATTTGACGTTTGTTTTCCCCAGCCCCCCATTTACGGCTTCAGCAGGCAGAAGCTGTGACAGTGAACCTATGGACAGCACACCTCATTTCCAAGTTGTCATTTTCCATTAGGTTCCTGTTTTCCCAGACCCCTATTTATGGCTTCAGCAGGCAGAAGCTCTGACAAAGAGCCTATGGACAACTCAGCTCCTTCCCAAGCTGTGATTTTGCATTAGGTTCCTGTTTTCTCTAGCCCCCCCCCCCCCGTTTACTGCTTCAGCAGGCAGAAGCTCTGACACTGAACCTATGGACAATACACCTGTTTCACAGGCTTTCAATTTCCATTTGGCTCTTGTTTTCCTCAGCCCCCCATTTCCTGCTTCAGCAGGCAGGAGCTCGTACACTGAACCTATGGACAACACACCTCCTTCTAAGGCTGTCATTTTCCATTGGGGTCCTGTTTTCCCCAGCCCCCCATTTTAGCTTCAGGAGGCAGAAACTCTGACACTGAGCCTATGGACAATGCACCCCCTTCCCAGGCTGTCATTTTCTATTCGGATCCTGTTTTCCCCAGCCCTCTATTTACAGCTTCAGCAGGCAGAAGCTCTGACACTAAACCTATGGATCACACACCTCCTTCCCAGGTTGTCATTTTCCACTGTGCTCCTCTTTTCCCCAGCCCCCCATTTCGGCTTGAACAGGCAGAACCTCTGACACTGAACCTATGGACAACACACCTCCTTCCCAGGCTGTCATTTTCCATTCGGCTCCTGTTTTCCCAGCCCCCCACTTACGGCTTCAGGAGGCAGAAGCTCTGCCAGTGAACCTATGGACACCACACCTCCTTCCCAAGCTGTCATTTTCCAATCTGCCCCTGTCTCCTGGCAGAACTAATAGCCATTTCACTGGGCTGTTCCTAGTCTGGGAACACACCACCCATTGGTAGCCTCAGTCTATGCCTCGACACATTTACCTGCAATGCGACCAACAGATAGCCCAACACTTCAAGCTTCCTCGCACCCAGGCCTCCCGTCTCAGGCCAAACTGGGGCACAATGATGGGCAGAGGCCTAACCAGTATTTTGTATTGGAAAACCCAGCAGCCTCAGCACAAGATGAAGTCCTAGCCGCTCCTGCAGCCTAGCCACCGCGAGTCAGCCTCCTGCAGTCAGCTTTGCCCTCTTCCCTATTCGCCACCACCAGCAACATGCAGCGGGCCTTTGACGACAACCCAGGCATTCTCCCCAGGGCTGTGTCCATTGCTACTGGCTTTGGAGTTGGAACCAGGATGCCCAGTACAGGGACGGTAGCTCGCTCTTTGCCTACACCACACCGGGCCCACTGTTCATGTGACCTGCAACCCCTACGGCCGGTGGGAGCCTTGGAGTTGGTGTGTCAGCCCCAGGCCTCACTCATTCAGAGGCATCCAGACCACTTAACTTTCGGGCAGGACTAAGTGGGGCACCCAGCACCGCTTCTCTTCCTACTTTGGGCCAGACAACGTGCCATCTACCTACCACAGCAAGGCTGCTGCAGTAGGAGGGGCAGGCACCATCCCAGCATTTGGGAACATGCTGGAAAAGGGCATCGAGTGGGCCGCACGTATCTCAGAAGAATGTTTTTCTCAGACTGATGAAGAGAAGCGACAGGACTTGCCTGTGGTGATGCCAGTTTTTGACAGAAATACCTGCAGCATCCCCAAATCCCAAGTCTCTTTCATTGACTATTTCATCACAGACATGTTTGTTGCTTGGGACACCTTTGTAGACCTGCCTGAGTTAATGCAGCATCTTGACAACAATTTTAAATACTGGAAGGGACTGGACGAACTGAAGCTGCGGAGCCTCCACCCACCTCCTGAATAGTGGGCGACACTGCCTGGGGCCCTGACGCTGTGTCCCTCCAGTCACTTGGGATTCCTGAGGGCACAGTTCCTTGGTCCTTTCGTCCCCAGGTCTGCAGAGCCTGTAAGAGCACAAAGGGACGTTGGCAACCTTCTGTAGCCACCATCTGATGCCACTGCCGTAAAGTGAGACTTAGTCCACTCAAGGTACCTGGGCCTGATGCAGGGGCTCTTCAGAAAGTCATGTGAGAACCACGGTTTGCATTTGCGTCCATTAAAACACGAGCTCGGGACTGCCCCCGCAAAGGACGGAGATCGATTTCCTGCCAGTGACAGAGAGTGTCTTGTTAAAATTTCTCTCAGTTATGTTCAGCACTTAAGAACAGCTAATGGCAATCGGATCTCTTTTCATATCATAGAAGGTGTGATCACTCACTTTGGAACACTACTGAAAGCGACTTCTCTTTTAAAATTGAACAGAAAATGCAGACAAAGAAATTTAATTTTGAAGTTGATTATTAATATCAATTATTAAAATGTTTTATTTATTTTATTAGAAGTTCAATATTTTCTATGAATTTAAAAATAATTCAAAGCCAAGGCCAACTTTAAATGCCATGACCAAATTTACATGATTCATATTCATTCAATACGCATTACTTCGTGTACAGACTTATTTTCATAATGCAAATTTAAAATATAAAATGACACATTTTTACTGCAAAAAAAAAAAAAAACCCACACTGGAGGCTAGATAATCCCTGATGTGTGATAAGGAACCACACTTTATGATTGTACTCTTCGATAATGCTGAAATGTCTTTTGGGGCATCTTTTTATTCAATTGAGACTTAGGCCAGTCATCTTCATACATTCCCACTACACCCAGAGAGGATGGATTTGGCATCCAGGTTCATGTGTCTGGAGAAACAAAGGAAGAGTTCGTACCTGCTCTGTAATTATGGAAAATTTAAGTTGACCTCAAATGTACCAAGCTGCTTAAAATAGCAGAAAAGATCCTCTTTAATAACTGGCTTGGCTCTGAGCTAATCCACTAAAATATCATATCACAAGAGTTATAATTGTGCCCAGTTCTGGCTGACCCTAGAGTTCTGCTGGGCCTCCACTAGGTTTCATAATGGCAAAATTCCTGAGTCTGTGGAGGGGAGAACAGAAACCCATGTGCTTTATCTGGTAGGTCCGCCAGTAATAAATGCTATGGAGATTAAGCAGTATATGGTGAGATGAGATTGTGGGCAGAGTGAAGCAAGGCTTTCAACTCAAACGGTAGACAGGATAAGTCTTACTGGGAAGGTGGAATCTGAACAGTCTAGAGAGAGGCAGATGAGTCAGACATCTGAGGGAAAAGCATTCCAGATCATGGGAATAACCTCTGCAAGGCCCAGAGGAAGGATGCCAGTGTCCTCAGGGAAGAGTTAGTAAATAATGTGTCTGGAATAGAGTCAGCAAGTAGGAGGGAGGGAAGGAGGAAAGGAGGACAGAGAAGATGTGTGTGGAATTCCATGCACACCATTTACTGATTGAGTGATCACAAACAGTTAATTCAACCTTCAAGTGTTTAAGTGGACTCAGTGCTTTTCCTGTGGCCTATTGACCTCTCAAGAGTTTTGGAAGGATAAAATAATGTAGGGAAGTGACATATAAGGCATTGTTACTGTTCTTTACATAAGGATAGATGGATAGACAGGTAGATATAGATAGATACAAAGATAGATACATAGATAGAGAGATGGTAGAGAGATAGAGAGAGAGAGAAGTACAAAGATAGATAGATACATAGATACATAGATAGAGAGCTGGTAGAGAGATAGCAAGAGCGAGAGTGAGAGCGAGCGAGAGTGAGAGTGAGAGCGAGCGAGAGAGAGAGAGAGAGAGAGATACAAAGATAGATACATAGATAGATAGATAGATTCCCAGATAGATACACAGATAGATAAACAGAGTTAAGGACTGAATTTCTGTGCCCACCCACCCACCAAATTCATATGTTGAAACCCTATCCCCTTATGTATGATGGAATTAGGAGGTGGGGCCTTTAGGAGGTAATTAGGTTTAGAAGAGGTCATGAGGATGAAGCTGCCATGATGTGATTAGCTCTTATAAGAAGAGGAAGACACACCAGAGTTTTCCCTCTCCACCATGTGAAGAGACAGCAAGAATGTGGCCCTCTACAAGCCAATAAAGGAGGATTCACCAGGAACTGGATTTGCCTTGATCTTGGACTTCCAAGACTCTAGAACTGTGTGAAACTTCTGTTGTTTAAACCACTCAGTCTATGATATTTTGTTATAGCAGCCTAAGCAGACTGATACAGATAGGTAAACAGGGAGATAATGATTGATAGATGATAGATAGATAAACAGATAGATAGATAGATATACATACATACATTCATACTCACTTCAATGACAGATGGAGATACTGCACATATCTGTATGCTTAATGAATTCCTTAGAAAGCTTTCACTTGGCAATTCAGCTGGGAGATCCCCTTTTTAAAGGGAGCATAAAAGCGCTTACTTTTATGAAGTACACACGTGGAAAAATATAACTCAGCCTAAAAATGCACAGCACTGAGCCTAGTGCAACATTTATGAGATTAGACCTGTAAAAACAAAGAACACCATCACAGAGAGGCTTCCAGACTCCTCCAGGCACTCAGGCACCTGATTCATTTACTCCGAGTTGTTTGTTACAGTTCCAGAGGATCAAAACTCCTGCTCCCGAACCTTTTTTGTTTGTTTTCTTTTTTGAGATTCCATATATACCTGTTAGCATACGGTATTTGTTTTTCTCTTTCTGACTTACTTCACTCTATATGACAGACTCTAGGTCCATCCACCTCACTACAAATAACTCAATTACATTTCTTTTTAAGGTTCAGCAATATTCCATTGTATATATGTGCCACATCTTCCTTATCCATTCATCTGTTGATGGACACTTAGGTTGCTTCCATGTCCCGGCTATTGTAAATAGAGCAGCAATGAACATATTGGTACATGACTCTTTTTGAATTATGGTTCTCTTAGGGCATATGCCCAGTAGTGGGATTGCTGGGGCAGGACAGGAATAAAGATGCAGACGTCTCTACGGGGAGGGGGAAGGGGAAGCTGGGACAAAGTGAGAGAGTGGCATGGACATATATACACTACCAAATGTAAAATAGATAGCTAGTGGGAAGCAGCCACATAGTACAGGGAGATCAGCTCAGGGTTTTCTGACCACCTAGAGGGGTGGGATAGGGAGGGTGGGAGGGAGACGCAAGAGGGAGGGGATATGGGGATATATGTATATGTATAGCTGATTCACTTTGTTATAAAACAGAAACTAACACACCATTGTAAAGCAACTATACTCCAATAAAGATGTTAAAACAAAAAACAAAAAAACTCCTGCTACCTGGCTTCAGAGAATCTCCTGCCCTTGTAGTCAGAACTGCCTCCCAGAAGCAGGGTTGATATCCAGGTTGCTTCTAATAGTTCCACACCTTCTGTCTGTGGTGCCTGGCCATATTACCAGGGAAGTTATTTCTAAATAAATAATAAAAGTATTTTTTATGAAAATAATACATGAACATGATAGCAACTCAAATAATAGTGAAATTCAACCCGTCTAACCCCAGTTCCCCTCTCCAGAGACAGGTTTTCACTACTTCAATGTCACCCCCATAATTCTAAACATTATGTTTATCCTGCTATATCCATTTTAGATCCATTTTAACACCCTAACGTGAAGGAGGAAGATAAACTCCTACCCCCATTACTACTCATCACTCTTCTTTTCCAATACATCATATTCATGTCATTACTCATACTACTTCTCTTTTGTAACTTCATGTAGTTTTCCTAGCTTTATTGATGGGAGAAGTGGTAGCATAGTAGCTAAAAGCACTGGATCTGGACATGGACCACCTGGCTTGGAAGCTTTCTTCCTCAGTTAATTAGCTCTGCAATCCTGAGTAATTTATATAACCTTTCTGGGCCTCTGTTTCCTCACCAGTAAACCGAGGAAATAGATGATACCCATCACACGGAGTTGCTCATGACGATGCAAATAATAATAAGGCATTTGCAGTCTTTAGTATCCAACATGCAGAAGCTCTCCAGAAATATTAGCTATACTATCAACTTTCTTATGGTATCAACTTTCCCCCTAATCTCATCATTTTCTTTCTGCATGACACTATTTGCGCACCCACAGCTCTCTGTCTTTCCTCTACGGTTGTACAACTCACCTTCTGTCAATACCATGTTTGTTTCATTTGTCTGTACGGATCACATTCACATTTTCTTATGAAATCACAGCAAAGATTCCTGTGTTTTATCTACAGGTTGACAACAAGGGTTGAAAACCAATAAGTTATATTAACTATTTAAGTTCTGCTCAGTCCTGGGGACAAGAGAATGGTAGGACTGTATTTTCTTCTCTCTAGGTATGACACCCCTACTTCTGTCATTATCAATTATTTAAACTCATGCTATATTTTAGTTTGCTTTTTACTTCAACTACTATCTTCTCACAAGATTTCATTACTTCTCCTAAAATTTAACCCACCTTCGTTTTTTCTCCCTGCGCTATTTGCCCATAATAAATTATTTTTTTAATTTTCAAATTCAGTATCATTTCCTTGGCTGGGTCCCATCCTTTGCCAGAATGCTTCTCCCTCTCCTCTCAGTTTGGAAGCTGTAAGACCAAAGTAAGGATAAGATCTTAAAAGAAAGGGGACCAACTTGCTTTTAGGCTAGGCCAGAAATAATGACTAATTACTAATTATGGAAAATGCATAATTCTGGCCTCATCATCCTAATTTCCTTGCTTTGTGGGAGAGCTAACCATCTGGATTTCAACTGGCACTCCAGGTTATTATGAGGCAGGTAGTCCTTATTTCATATTGAGCCAAATACTGCTCTAGGCCATCAGTGAGATTTCACCAAGGGGGCCTCATGTATCTTGGAAGATTAAAAATTTTTAAGGCACTTCAGGCTATAAAACTCTGATTAGTAATAAGCAGGTATTTTCCCTGCATATGTCTCTCAAGAATTAGAAGGTGGCTTGGGGAAGATTTGAGAATTTCAGACTCACGGATGCATGTCTTTCTTGTCCTAAATATTTTCCTTTTAGAGATCCAGAAACAGCCCTTGACTGTTATGAGACTGCCCAGGCCCTCCCTGAGCCAATCACTGCCGTGAACCCAGGTTGATGTGATGTAGTGAGGCTGCCTGACCAGCAGTTCACACTTTACCTGAGACAGACCTGGGCGTGGTCCTCTCAGCAGGCCCAGGACAGGAACTTTCTCTAATTCTTGAGAGACACATACAGGGAAAATACCCTGCTTATTACTGACCAGAGTTTTAGCCTGAAGTAGTGCCATACAAAATTTTCAATCTTACAAGATATACGAGACCCTTGGTGAGATCTCACTGATGGCCTAAACCAGTATTTGGCTCAATATGGAATAAGGACTACCTGCCTCAGAATTACCTGGAGTACTGGTTGAAATCCAGATGGTTTTCAGATGCCCTTCCCAGCTAGGAAAACCGAGGCTCGGAGAATCCCACAGGTGCTAAGTGGTAGAGCCATAATACGCACCTCCTGGATTTGTCCAGTGTTGAGGAGCTGGGAGAGACAGAAAAACCGAACCAAACAAAACCACTCTTGAAAAGTTGTCTCTCTGAGGTAAATAGTACTTTTGTCTTAAATTCACGCTAAGTTGGAGGATCAGAGACTTTCTTAGAAGTAGGTTTTCACAAGACAGAGGACAAATGAAAGTTTATGTCTAAAGATATGGGGATTGGTTGGGGTTGGGGGGGACATTGAGATAAAGGGTTCAAAACACGAGCTCCATCAATTTCAAGTTTGCTACAGGGCTCGCCCAGGCTGTTGTATAGACACTTGGAAACACTGACTGTGGTGAAATATCTAAGCTAGCCACGTGGACAATCGCTCAAAAATACTTTTCTGTTTCCCTTGAAACACGATCTTATTGATTACACCAAATAAATATCTCAAAGTTATGACAGAAAGTTGAGTAAGTTATACTCTTGGAATTGCATTTATTATTAATAAGCACAACTGTAGTGCTTGGACTATAACAAGTACTATTCTAAGTTCTTACCAAATATTAACCCACATATTCCTCATAATGGCAACCCTATAGGTAGGTATTATTCGTAATATTCACCTTTTTTGGAGGAAACTGAGGCCCAGAGAGGTTGAAAAGCTTGTCTAATGCCACACAATAAGTAGGTGGCAAAAACCCAGGATTAAAACCAGACCGTCTAAACTTTCATCACTTTGCTGTGTCACCTTATTATAAGTTGTGTTTAGGGAAGGGACTAAATTGACAAGACTGAACTAAAAGGAGAAGGGAGAAGCGAGAAAATGAGTGATCCTAGAAACTAAAGAGGATTTAGGCTCAGAAATTTCTAGTGATGTGAACCGGAAGAACAAGAACTTGGTTGGTATATTAACTTGGGGTAGTATCTGAATCCACTGAGAAATGGTTTTGTTTCCTTTAAAATTTAGACAGGCCACTTGGATGAAGATTAATGAAAAAAAAAGTAGAAAGGAAAAGAAGAAGGTGCCTTAAGTGAGACATAACTTCTTCCCTCTAAGTAACAGGGGTGGGGTTCCTGTGGGAAAGGATGAAGCTCTCTCTAAAGGTTTGTCACCAGGATGAACAAGGAGAAACATGGCAACCATTGTACTGGTTTTGATGATCCCTCAAAACCACGGCTCCAGTTTCCAAGAACAACCTACGGTAGCATAACTACTGTGTGTCAGACATGCCACTAAGTGTGTTTCCAGCCACACATTTTAATTGGAGAAATAGTTCCTAGAGGTACGCATTAGTTCCCTATGGCTGCTGTAACAAATTACTACAAATGAGCTTGCGTAAAACAAAACACACTTATTTTCTTATGGTTCTGGAAGACAGAGGGCCAAAACCAGTTTCCCTGGGCTGAAACTAGGAGTTGACAGGCCCATCCATCCTCCTTCCAGAGGCTCTAGGGAGAATCTGTTTCCTTGCCAGCATTCCTTGACTTCTGGCCACATCAATCCAACCCCCACTTCATCATCACATTCTCTTTGGAGTAAACATTCCCTCTGCCTCTCTCTCACGAGAACACCAGTGGTTACATTTCAGCCCATCCAGGTAGTCCAGGAAAATCTCCCCATCCCAAGACCCTTACTTTCATCCCATTGGCAAAATCCCTTCTGCCATTAAAGGTGACATTCACAGGTTCTGGGGATTAGAATGTGGACATTTGGGGGCAATGGTATTATTCAGTCAAGGTAGATACTATTATCTTTCTCAGATGCAGGAAATGAAGTTTAGGGAAGCAATCTGTCTCGGGTCTACAACTTCCAGCGTAGAGATATAAATTCTACCAGTGAGACTTTAGGACACACTCTAAACAACTTTCATCTGTGTCCTTAACTACTGCATAATCCTTGGTTAAGAGTCACACTTAGGTATCAAGAGCCAATTGAATAAAACACTATGTACTGTCTCATCTTTCACTTTATTTACCTGGTGTATTTGTGACTCTTACCCAGAGCAGAAGAGTTCAGAAAATTGTTATGCAGGTTTACTAAGAGAAAGCATTTACTGTTTGATGTGCACGGAGTAATGGAAGGTTTTTTAAAATAAAATATGCCACCAAATAGTGTTAGCACCATTTTAGGTATTTAAACCACCAGACAACAAGATCGAAAAGCTACAGACGCAAATGTGTCAGGGACATGTCTAAAGGCAACCTGCCAAAAAAAAGGGCTGGTACCAGATGCCAGATGCCCAGGCCTGAATGCATCCTATCCAGTCCTGATTATGCACCTGTTCAGAGGGCTTGTGGCTCATCACCCAACACCTGAGTCTTTATATCCCAGCTTCAAGATGGAAATTAGCCCAGGGATCACAGATACTGTACTAATCACTAATTCGTAATCTGCTATCCCCATCTTTGGTGGGACACAACTGGGCACGTCTAAAATCCTTTTCTGCTTGAGAAAGAGCGGAGCAGCCTTTGCTCTCCTGGCTGTGACCTACTGTGCTTTGCAAAGGTGATTTGGCAAGTGCAGCTGCAAACCCAAATCCAGTATCACACATCTATGGAAAATTCCAGTCAAGTTTTAGACACAGTCACAGTGCATTTTTCTGAGGATCAGTAATGCTTTGCTGAGAAGCAGTAATGCTCTCCGTATGCTATCTGACAAGGGCATGACCTCTGAGCTTACTCTACTCCCTTTGTCACCTCCGCTCTGACACAGTCGTCCGCGGGATTCCTTAGGAGTATTGGACGTATTTAGGCAGGAGCTGCTCTTGTCTGTATCCTCTCATTTCCTAATCAGCATTTCCCAGTTGAGACTATAAATAATTCACCTTGGGTGGGTTATCAGAGGCATTCTTCCCTACTCTACTCCATTGGAATCTCTGTGCTCTTTAAGTTTCACATACGTGGCATCACATATTTCCCATCACCACTATTTTCAACAGTCAGGGCTACAAAGGTAATTGGCACATTCATTAGCCTTTCCATGTCTTTCCCCCTTGATTGTTTAAGAGTGATTTGCTAAAGACTGTGCGTTTCCATGTTTTGAAAAGCTCAGTGCTACAGAGACAATATTGGATTTCTGCCCTGGAGAAACAGACATTCTGTTCATTGTTCTCCTCCTCTTTTAGAACAGAAAAGAGATTCATCTATCATCTAGTTACTCGAGGTTTCTCTACTTGCATTGCCAAGGATCTGGATAAGACTGGTAATACTCCATTTTCTGTTGGCAGGTACTCTGCATTCCATAAAATTAAATCCACACCATATGAGGACTTTAGTCTAACCTCTCCTCTATTGATTCATGAGGTTTGCCTCACTGAGAGTTCCCCTCCTCATACCATTGTGAAGAAAAGGAAATGTTGGCCAATTCCATGGTCAAATATTTATATTATGTTTCCTTGTTTGTCAGTTATCTTTATGTTTGGGTTGCCTTTTGCTGTGCAGAATTCTTTAATTTTTATGAAGTCAAATCAACTCTCCTTCTTCTTTATGATATCTCAGTTTCATGTTCTGCTTAGGGACAGACTTCCTCATAACAAGAATTTGATTTCTCATCCTATTTTACATTCTTGTAGGTATTTGTTTCTTGCAATGGAACATTACCAAATGTATGCTGCACATGCAGCCCTCGCTCTGAACGGTTCGCCCATGCATGAATTTCAGTTACCATGATTTAGTTAAATAATCCCAGGACCCCAACAAAACCATCAAATTTCAGTTACTGCCATATTAACTGTGAGGAAGGGCATAAAGTACAAACTTCACAGCTAGTTCTTAACTCCACAAATCACCAGGGATATAACAGATGTGTATCATGATCAGTGAACAATCAGGTCACTTCTTTCAAAGTCTGTAGGTGCTTGGCCATTGTGCATGTTATTCAGTTCTCATACAGACAGCAGGATCCATGTATTGTTTCGAAATGAACCATTTAATCTTCAAGTATTTTGGAATTTTCCAGCTTTGTTTTTGTTACTGATTTCCATTTTCACCTCACTGCAGTCTGAGAACAGACCTTATATGATTTCTGATGTTTCAAATTTATTAGAGTGTGTTTTATGGCCCAGAATGTGGTCTGTCTTGGTGTATACTTCATGTGAGCTTGAGACAATGTGTATTCTGCTGTTGTTGGATGAAGTAGTCTGTACATGTTTATCATACCCATTTGGTCGATGGTGTTGTTAAATTCAGCTCTGTCTGTACTGACCTTCTGCCTGATAGATTTGTCCATTTATGATAGAGGGGTATAAAAACCTCCAACTATGATAGTGGATTTATCTCTTTCTCCTTGCAGTTCTATCCGTTGTTGTATCACGAATTTTGATGCTTTGGTGACAGGCACATAAACATGAAGAACTGTGATGTCTCTTGGAGAACCGACCCCTTTACCACTATGGAATGATAATGCCCTCTTTGTGCCTGATGATTTCCTTTGCTCTTAACTCTACTTTGTCTGAAATTGAGACAGCTTCTCAAACTTTCTTTTAATTAGTGTTAGCATGATGCAGCTTTCCCCAACCCTTTACTTTTAAGCTATACATTCCTTCATATTTAAAGTAGATTTCTTATATTTGGATCTTGTTTATCGATGCTGACAATCTCTGTCTTTTAACTGGTGTATTTACACCATTGGTATTTAGAATGATTCTTGATGTCACTGACTTAACATCCACCATATTTGTTACTGTTTCATATTTATTGCCATTGTTCTCTGTTCCTTTTTTACATTCCACTCTTTTTCTGCCACTTCTGGTTTTAATCAAGCATTTTATATGACTCGCTTTTCTCTTCCTTGAAAATCCAGACACAATGTACTGGTGAAATTCACTGCAGTCCATAGTCCTTTAGAGATGTGGTGTTATAGAAGCATACCTAGTCTTATGATTAGGTCTCAGTCTTGTAATGAGCATGTGCTCCTTAGCTATGAATGTCACAAGTGCCTCTCAGTATTTTCGCTCACCTTAGGTGAAACACAAAGGCCGGCAGGGGTCAGGGTAGGATATTTCCCTTCCCCCAGGTCAGTTAGGCTCTGATAAATCCCCATAGGTTAGGCCTCTGGTAAAACAGTTTCTCCTGAGGGCAGGCCTTATGAAGAAGAGCAGAATGCTCTGGTGTATTTCAAAATTGCTCCTTTCACCTTCCCCCTGCCAGAATTCCAAGGGGATTTTCCTTTCACCTTCACCTGGTGGTCACAACCTGGTAGAGCTCAAGAGACAAAACTCACAAAAGGATAGGGGCTTCCCTGGAGTTTTTACCTCACAGACTTCTCCACACAAGCCTCCAGCAATCTGTCAAATACAGTTCAGGTTTTCCTACCTCACTACTGCTTTCCACAGAGATTTCTGCTCTTGGGTTTCTGTTCCAGTAAGTTGTTATTCTCTGTAACTGCTATGTGCCTCTCCAATTTGAGTCATGGTGATTTTTCCTGTGACCTCACTTCTCTAATGAATCTAAGAAGAATCATTGATTTTTCAGTGTGTTCAGATATTTTCTGTTAGGACAGAGTGGCAACTTCCAAGCTCCTTCCATGCTGGACTCAAAACTAGAAGTCTCATAAGGTTTTTTGATTTTTTTTTTACTTTTCTTTTTTGGCGGTACGCGGGCGTCTCACTGTTGTGGCCTCTCCCGTTGCAGAGCACAGGCTCCGGACGCGCAGGCTCAGTGGCCATGGTTCATGGGCCCAGCTGCTCCGCGGCATGTGGGATCTTCCTGGACCGGGGCACGAACCCGTGTCCCCTGCATCAGCAGGCGGACTCTCAACCACTGTGCCACCAGGGAAGCCCTCTCATAAGCTTTTTACAATGGAATAAAACATGTTAATTCTCAATATTTCTAATGTTTTTTATGGCACTGTATTAAATAGAAGAGTTACTAATTTTTTAAGTCTATCTGTAATTTTACAACCAACAAGAAAGTTTCTAGTGTTTTTGTCAGAAAGATTTTAAGGTCATAGAACAATAATATTTTCCCCATTGATCATCATTAAGATCAACTTTGCACAGTTCAGCTTGGATGATCATTTTTGTAGTTCCACAGTGAGGACAGCCTGTACTTTATTTACCCTATATTTTATTTCTCATATACACCTGGGTTCCTATTCTGCTTTAATAATATACTGATGTACTGTTATAGCTTATTACATTTTTTTAAACTACTGAAATTTGGAGTGTTTTGATATTGGATACGGACATTTCTTTCCTCATTCCAACTTTCCCCTACTTTAAAAAATCTGCTTTATGGTGATAAATCCCTCTTGATCACAATGACTTTTTAAATATTTGTTGCTGGAATCTATTTGCTAATATGAGTTCGAACTTAAGATCTTAAAAGAAATGTGCTTCTACTTACTTTTTGGGTAAATTTCCATATCTCATTTTTGTATTAGAACTCTTCTAGCTTTTTTAATACACTGGAAAATAACTGATGTCTTTCTAAGGTGTATATCTTTGATTATATTTTCTAATTTCATAAAGCTACTTGTATTCTCTACTCAAATTGAAGTAAATATTGGCTGCATGTAACTTATCAATAATCAGCCATTTTGTCCAGATTTTCAAATGTGTTGGTAAAAAGCTACCACAGTATTCTTTTGTAATAAAAAAAAATTCTCTCTGTTTTATAACTAGTCCCATCTCTATCATATTTGCCAAATATTGCTTATTTTACTGTTCTTTCTAAAGGACAAGGTTTTGGTTTTACTTGCCAAGTTGACTGCTTTTCTTCTCTATTTTTGACTTTGCTCTTGATGAATTTTGTCCTTCCACTCTATTGCATTTACCTTGTTCTTTTTCTACGACTACTGTCCAATTCCTGTAGCTTCAAGAGCCATTTTCAACAACTCAACCCGCTCTGCCGGCTGTGTCGTGGCCACTTCATCATGTGCCATTAAAGCTTCATCTCCTACACTGGGTGAAGATTCAGCAGCCTTATTTTGCTTTCAAAATTGTTCTATGGCCTTGGATCCTTCTTCTTCTCCTAAATTACCACTATCATCAGGGAAAATTCTAGTGGTCCTCATGCTGCTTACAAGGCTTGCCTTTCCTCCCGTTTCATAATACAAGAAAAAACATTTCCACCCACTTTTGATGTTGATGGAAAATTTAGCAACACTTCTTTGCACTGTATTCAAATCCTGAAATATAAGCAAGCCTGCATGCATACAGTTTCACTGAAATGTCATAATTTTAAACTATGTATGACCATGAACAATGTCTTTTCCAAATACTCCATGCTCCCCCTTTCTTCCTAGGTGTTTGGAGTTTTTCATTCCTACAACATCTTTTACACATGGTCAATTTGTGTCATAAGCTCTTTCTCCCTCCCACTTCTGAGTCTATATCCAAAGGAAACATCATCATTATTTGAAGAGATACCTGTACTCCCATGTTCATTGTAGCATTATTCACAAGAGCCAAGGTATGGAAACAACCTAAGTGCCCATAGTAGACTAATGGATACAGGAAATATGGTATATATATGCAATGGAATGTTATTCAACCTTAAGAAAGAAGAAAATCCTATCATTTAAGACAACATGGATAAAACTGGAGGACACTATGCTAAATGAAATAAGACAAGGACAAACAGTGCATGATGTCACTTATATGTGGAGTCTAAAAAAATAACTAAATAAATCAACTCTTCCTTCCCTGGACATTTTCCTCAGCAGAATCTAGCAGCCTCTACTATGAGTCTCATCTTTTTTTTTATCGTTTGTACCATATCACAACCTCAGGGAACCTATGTATTTATAGATGTATATCTACATTATAGTGCACAGTTGTTCCTTGTCTTTATAATTCATTCCTTCCACTTCTGGCATAAGAACCTCATCCTTCCTTTGGAGAAGTCCATGTGATTCAGGTAGGCTGTGTGTCTGCTCCCTAGGCTGTTTGACTTGAGCCTGGCTAGACACAGTGTTTTACATATACTCCATATGTCTTATGCATTTGTCTCTGTTTTCCATCCTTTTCTCTCAAAATTTCAGTGTAGTTTTTTTTTAAATGACATTTGTAATCCTTTCTTTTGTTTGACTAAGGTACTGTTCAACTGATCTTCTGAGTGCTTAATTTCAGCTTTTTTAATTCTACAATTTTCCTTTGATTGCATTTCACAGATAATTTTTGCTTAAACTGTAAAGGTTGTCCTTTTTAATACATTAATCATAATTTTAAATAATAGTTTAAATAATAATTTAAGTTTAAATAATAATATAATTTACTTTCCGTATTATTTGAAGTGTACAATTTGATCTGTTACGCATCTACCACCACAATCAATTGTAAAACTTTCATCCACCCCCCAAAGAAAAAGAATCTATTATAAGTCACTCACTCCCCCACTTCTCCAAACCCTAGGCAGCCACTAATATACTTTGTCTCTACAGATTTGCCTAGTCTGGACATTGTATACAAATGGAATCATACAATTACTTAGCATGTTTTCAAGGTTCACCCATGTTGTAGCATGTATCAGTACTTGATTTCTTTTTATGGCTGAATAATATTCCATGGTGTGGATATTACTGCGTTTCATTGATCATTCACAGTAAATGGCCATTTGGGTTATTTCCGCTTTGGGGCTCTTATGAATAATGCTGCTGTGGCTGGATTTATGTGCAAGTTTTGTATGCAGGTCTAGATTTGTTTTACAAATTAATAGACTATTTTGGAGCTGTTTCTGGTTTACAGAAAAATTAAGCAGAAAGGACAGAGTTCTCATACTTCCTTACCTCTCAACCCAGTTTCCCCTATTATTAACATCTTACAGTAGCGTAATATATTTGTTATAGTTAATGAACCAATTGATACATTATTACTAACTAATGTTCATGCTTTACTTGAGACTTCACTCTTTGTTTTGTACATTATATGATTTTTTTTTTTTTTTTTTGCCGTATGTGGGCCTCACACTGCTGTGGCCTCTCCCGTTGTGGAGCACAGGCTCCGGATGTGCAGGCTCAGTGGCCATGGCTCGCGGGCCCAGCCGCTCCATGGCATGTGGGATCTCCCCGGACCGGGGCATGAACCCGTGTCCCCTGCATCAGCAGGCAGACTCTCAACCACTGAGCCACCAAGGGAAGCCCCATTATATGATTTTTGGCAAATGTGCAATAACCTGTATCCACGATTACAGAACCATACACAGGAATTTCTCTGCCATTAAAATTCCGGGCTTCATCCATCCTTTTCTCCCTCCCCACAACCTCTGGCAACCACTGATCTTTTGATTGTCTCCACACTTGGCCTTTTCCTAAATTTCAAATAGCTGCAATCATATAATATGCATGGAGCCTTTGCAGATTAGCATTGTTTCACTTACCAATATGCATTTAAGCGTCTTCCATGTCTTTTCATGGCTTCATAGCCTTTTCTTTTTATTGCTGAATGTTATTCCTTTGTACGGATATACCATAGTTTGTTCATCCATTCACCTATTGAAAAACATCTTGGTTGATTTCAGGTTTTGGCAATTATGAAAGAAACTGTTATAAACATCCATGTGCAGGTTTTTATGCGGACATAACTTGTCAGTTCCCATGGGTAAATACCAAAGAGCATGATTACTAGATCACTGTATGGTAAAAGTACGTTTATTTTGTAAGAAACTGCCAAGTATCCCGCTAGCCACAAATGAGAATTCCAATTATTCTGCATCATCACCAACTTCGGTATTTCAGTTTTGGGATTTTAGCCATTTAAATAGGTGTGTAGTGGTATCTCATTATCGTTCTAATTCAAAATTCACTGATGACATGGAATGTGTAGCATCTTTTCATATACTTATTTGCCATGTGTCTATTTTCTTTGTTTAACCATAGTAGTTTTGTTGTTTTTTTTAAACCAAGGCCTGCTAACTCTTGTCCTCCTGTGTCTCTTTATATTGTCTTTTTTCTTTCTTTTTTCTTTTTTTTGAACTTTTGATCATTTAGTCTTTTTCCTGGTATGTGCAATTATTTTTATATTAAAATTGGGCTCAATTTAAGTTATTTTAGGAAACTATAAAGATACCTCCACATTCTGCATGTTTTTATCTTTCTCTTGAAAAGATTTACTTTGGCCCATGGCAGACAGTTACTATAGGGACTGGTAACCTTAGTCCATTCTCAGTTTGAGCTCATTAAAAGCCGTTTTACAGTCTGTGTAAAGGTTGGTCTATTTCTGTCTTGTCCTTCCTCTACGGGTGTTGCCCTTTGGGATTACCATGTGAAAGTTTGGATTCTCCCTATTCCCAACTACCCTTGTATTTGTTAGGCTTTAAATGTAATGGTTCCCGCAGCCCTGTGAGACTAAAGATACACTTAGCTTGTCATTCCATTAGTTGTTGCATTTAGCTTGAGCTGTTGCCCTTTGGCTTCTGTGGTTAGAGTCTTTTGAACTCCATGGTTTTTCAGCTCCTAGGCTGTAAGATTTGAATCAGCAAATGCCCAAAGGAGAAAAGCTGCACCAAATGTCAAGATTGCATCTGTGTTTCCCTTCTCTCCACAACTTGGCCCACATGTCTTGGTGTCTCTCTAACATTCAGATGCCAGCGAACAGATGTTTTCTTACTTTATCCAGCTTTTCTAAAATTTCTTTAGACTTCACCTGATCTTATGTTATTATTGAACTATCATCTCAATTACCCCAGGAAGAAAATTTACCATTTTATGTTTTATTTTTTCATTTTCTATATTACCTCAGTTACTGTAGAGACCTTTTACCTGATTGTTCAGTCTAGTTCCTGTGTTACCAGTAAGATGGAGATAAGGTGGAGGCTAAGAAGACTGGGGGGAAATCACTGATGAATGATATGTCTCGTTCTTTTTGTTTTTCCTCTCCTTATTTATTACTCTGGCAGCCTACATCTGCCTTTCTTCATTTGACCCAGTTGCCCAAATAAGAAACCCACTCTGGCAAAGACCTGACTTTACTCTCATCAATGTGTGCATGTTAGTATTAGCTAGATGATGAACACCATGCCAAAGTTCTTTGTGTGAGACTCTTGCAGACTTTTGTTAGCCCTTTAGTTTGCCTCTTGCCAACACTGCTCAGATTGTTGAGGTTTTCTAAGATTCCGTAGGTCAAACCTCTCTACCTGCATACAAGATGAGCCCTTCCCTCTTCTCTGACCTCACTTGTGGGAGGTTAGCCCTCGGTTTTTCTTTTTCCCCATCCAATCATAATTGTTCAAAAAGCCCTCAAAGTATGTCGTCCCTTTCTCTCTTCTCTTTTTTATCAACACTGTTAAATATTAACCATATATTTGCATACCTCTTTCTTACTTACAGTGGAATACTGGTAGGCTCGATCATTAAGTCTGAGCCCCACCAAACTAGGACTTATACAACACTCTCCTCCAGGCCAAAACTTTTGATATCCACTGTTTTTTTTTTTTTACAATATCTTATATGTATCTAAACTTGTAATGATTTAGTTAATTCCTGAGTTATGTGACAATAATAAATCAGTCAAATTAGCACTACAGAAGTGAAGCTTAGACGTAGGGACCAGAACCAAGGACCACAAAAACCTGTGAACCAATAAGTTTCACTTGTACTTTATGTTTAACAACTGCTGAGGGTGAATGGGAAGTGAGGGGAAAAGAGTTTAACTTCATATCACAGAAACTTGCACTAAAATGAAGAGGAAAATGACCCAGTTCCTGGTTCAAGTCACTATAATCTGCTTCAATAAATAATAACAGCACACAAGAAAACAAACACTATATGATAGGAACAATGGATAATTAATTACCAGATCAGGGAGGACAGATTACACTTGCTATGGGATTTCATTAAAGAAGGATTCCAAAAAGTACTGGCTTCTTCTGAGAAGACTTCTCAGAACAGGTAGCATTTAAACCGAGTCTTGAACAAGTATATAGAGGGTAGGGAACAGGCACAGTGTCAGGAATGGCACAAAGGCCTTATGGAATAGGGGACAAAACTGGCTGAACACAGGAGTGCTACGTGTTGGGGAATATGGGGGAAGGCTGGCTGAGGTTGGTTAAATGAAACATAATTAGATGGAAGAAAAAGTAGGTGGAAAGACACATGGAAGACTGTGGAAAGCCCCTAAAGATGGAGGTCAGGGGCTTCCCTGGTGGTGCAGTAGTTGAGAGTCCGCCTGCCGATGCAGGGGACACGGGTTTGTGCCCCGCTCCGGGAAGATCCCACATGCCGCGGAGCGGCTGGGCCCGTGAGCCATGGCCGCTGAGCCTGCACCTCTGGAGCCTGTGCTCTGCAACAGGAGAGGCCACAACAGTGAGAGGCCCTTGTACCACAAAAAAAAAAAAAAGATGGAGGTCAGCATAATAATATGAAGAACTCAGTGGTACTTTGACACTGTATGAATGTCTAGGTTTAAAAAATCAGGAAAACACAATAAAAGAATAAACTACTGATACAATGATACGTAACCAGAGGTCAGATACCAAAGAATACACACTGTGTCTTTCCATGTACGTCATATATGGTGATAGAGGTCAGCTTAGGTGTTGCCCTGGGAGAGTATGTAACAGAGAACCGTGTAGGGTGTTAGAAATATTTTATAATATCTTGATCTGGTGTTGGATACATGGGTGCATAGAGATGTAAAAATTCAGTTATTAGCAATGCAGTTAAACTACTAGAGATTTTTTTTAATGTATGTGTACATTTAAAAAAAAACTCTAGTAGGTTAATTAGGCTGTCAGTTGTATGAAGTAAATTTTGGTCAAGGTAGCCAAGGCAGTAATGCAGTAATAAGTTATAAATTTGCTCACTGTGCTCTAGAATGTCACAATTGGAATACAATATGTGTAAGAAAAAAGACAAATATTCAATATTGATGGTTGGATGAGGTGAATAAATTAGATCACTCTACTTTCAATTTAAGAACTTGGCCAGTGTTTGGATACCTTTGAACAAAGAAAAAAAGAAATACAATTTTTATTATGCATATGCTATGTATCAATCCCTGACTTATATTTTGACACATATAAACATGGGAAATATTGCACCTTGTAACTGAGACAATGAAGATGAGTGAGGTAGCTGGTTTTAACACTACAGGCTGAGAAAACCATCAGCTCATAATCGTAAGAAGTCTTAAGTCCGAGGAAAAGAATCAAGAGGAAATAGTGGTAAGTGCCAGGAGCTTCTGGAAACTACATCAGAGATGAAGACCCCAGGATTGTTGAGCTTTCTAAGAGTCCTAATGACTCAGGTAAAAACAGAAGGCTTAAAACTGAATCCTGGGGATATATGTATGCATATAGCTGATTCACTTTATTATACAGCAGAAACTAACACAACACTGTAAAGCAATTATACTCCAATAAAGATGTAAAAAAAAAAAACCTGACTCCTGCAAAGTAACAATTGTTAGGACAAACAGTAAAGAATTATAAGAAAAATAATCACATGCCTGTCCCAACAGAGAAATATCCAAAGCTCCATCTCACAATTTCTCCGATTGGCCTTTCACAAAATACAGTCCCATCAGCTGAATATAGGTTTGTCAAGTAACTGTGAGTAAGACTGAATTAAACAAAAATAAATCAATTCCTTCCTCCAAAACTCTTCAGAGTATGTAATGTAACAAAGTGAAACGTGAATTTCATGTCGGGATGTAGAGTACAGCTCTTCCCAAATGCTTCTGTCTTGTAACTACATTAACATCATCTAAAACCAGTGTTCTGCAGGACAGAGATTGTGAAACACTGCTCTCATCATGTAAGATATCAAGTCCTTCTGAAAATCCATTCTTCCTTCTGCCCTTTCTCGTGTTGTCCCTGTCACCTGGAATGTCTGTCCTAAGCTCCACCTGCCAAAACCCTACCCATTTTTAGGATCCAAGAGATAATAAAAGGCTTACATTACTGAAAGGCAGAGAAAGAAATCCCTTCCTAGGGATCTACGTTTCCTTCCTAGGGAAAAGAAAAATTGTAAAGTATACCACAGTGACCTTAAGTCTATGAATGTAACTATGTTGTGTTACTTTGAGTTCTGCAAAAGTCAATGTGTTACAATATACATGGATATGAATGTTTGATTTCTTACAAGTAGAACTTGCTGATAACTTTCATCATGAGCGAGGTTAATGATTAAGGGAGCCATTGTATTTGGCTCAGCCCTTATAACTAGGGAATATTAAAATTGGAAAGGTCCCTAGATATTAGCAAATCTATCCACCTCATATTCTAAGTAAGGAAACTGAGACCTTCATAGATTGGATATTTATATTAACAAAGGAAAAGGATATGATTGGCAGAACTACCTTTTAGATTAAGAATTTTGAGATTTTTATAGACTACTAGGACATTATGTCCACTGATATTGAGACAATGTGTTTCTTAGTCATCATTTTCTATTGCACTGACCAAGCGTGGTGGCAGTCAGTAGTTGTACAAAGGGAAAAAGAAAACTTTAGGAACTCCCAATTAATATACGCAGGGAAATTCATCATTCATGTTATTTAAGCTAACTGGATGCAGTTTATCAGCTACATTGAGGAATGCTGAAGTGAAGTGTCTATCCAACTAACATGTTAGTTTGTGTCATGACCTCCCTGTTGTTCAAGTGAGTTAACGGTTAGCACTCAACTAGGCACTTAAGAGTCCATTATAAATCTGGACTAAACTTTTATTTGTGGCATCTTTATTCTTCTTTGGTGCCCTTAGGCAGAATTAGCCCTCTTATGTTTTGATAAATTCAAGTATTAAATAGGGGTAAGGTTTCACAAGTTCTTTGGCCTAAACATGGGGGTAAGGGAGACCAATGAGCTGGAGTACTTCTAGATTTAAGAATGGTCAGATTGAGGAAGAAGAGTCTTATGCCAGAGGTGAAAGAAGACTGATTATAATTACCTATTTTTAAAAATTCCAACCCTTTTCAATGTTCTAAAGTGATCAGGAAGTACATGGGTATGCTAGGAAGTAAGGGAGTCAAGCAACAATATTCTCTAAGAGTTTGTGGATGGCAATGAAGAGGAAAGGAAGATAGAGACAATCCTAGAAAAGGTTTTGGTTGGCCATAATAATGAAGTCAGAAGGAGAAGAAGAAGAAGAAGAATGACACACGCAATGGGAAAGAGAAAGCAAGAATAGAGAAGCAAAAGGGAGAGTAGAAAAATGAGACAAATTTGGGGAAGGAAATGAGGAAGAAAACTGGGTGAAAGAAGGAAGCACTGATGGTAGACCACTTGACACTCAAACATTAACACGATGCACATTTAAGGTGTGTCATCCATGGCCATGGTCATTACCCTCAAATAGTTTACAGTACGTGTTTCAGAGACATTTATAAATTGAAAATGCCATTAAAATAAATGCCAGGCTATAAGTATTCATGGAATAAAAAGTCCCCCGTCAAAGAGCCTTCTGAGACATCGGAAAAAAAGGAAAAACCTAAAAAGCATAAGACTCTTCCTATTTTCATTTCCAATGATACATCCTAATCTTGATGATCAATCAGTGATTTAAATATCAACTATAAACACAGTATTTTATGAGCTGCTATGCAGTATACTATACTAGAGCAATAGAACAGAGAGGACCTCAAACTCTCTGTTCCCTCAAATTGAAAGGCACGCTTCCTGACCCCTCCAGACCACTACTGGACACAGGGAACACACACTAATGTTTCAGGACCCCAACCAGCAGTCACCTGCTTTGTGATTACTTCCATGACACACCCTCACCAACACCACTGACTTTCCTGCTCCTACAGGACATGACATATATTTCCTATTTTAACACATACCACAATGCATTATGATTGCAGGTAGATGTTCTAACAACTTGGAAGAGGATTATGACTTTTTTTTCTCTTTACATCTCGTTATTTCCCTACTCATAATATTTCTTGAAGAGAAACCATAAAAATATAAACAAACACAAAAAACAGATAATATACAAAACGTGTGCTTTGCACCTTAACACAAACTTAAGTAAAATTAGTTCTGACAGTATCCGGCATGACAAACTTCCATGGTACAAATGAGAATGGACCAAGGTTTGAGCAGGTACAGGAGACAATCCAGGCATGAACAACACCAAGGAAAGGTAGACAGGAAGTAACATGGTGTGTAGGAAATCACGAGGCCAGTCTGATGGGAAGAGACTTAAACAAGACTGAAACTCACTTTCTAAACCTCCATCTCCAACTGGACAATTCGCAAGACACAGATGCACCAAAGTGGCCCAATATTCAATCTCTTTAATGACGATTTAAACTGAGGAACAGTTTAAAATTTTATGGCTTTACTTTGCCCAAAAGCAACTATCAAATGTTGGCAGGACACAATGAAGGCTTACCTTTGTTAACATAGTTAAGTCTCTCTCTCTCACAACTAGCCCACGTGGATCCACGTTCCTTAGCACACCTGACGCACTTACACAGCATTGATGAGCTTTACACAACTGGAAGGTCACATCTTTATTTCTTATTGCAGGAACACAACATCTGGAAACTTTATTTCTATCGGAAGCTAAAGCAAAATTATTGTAAAATGAGTCATTTAAACCATACATTTTATCACCGTGAAAAATGCATCTGCTTTGTGCTAAGGATTGGAAATGACTCCTGTCCTTAAAGCCTCATTAAGGACGAAGGTCTATAAACTCAAAATTTCAATCACATGAGATAAAGAAACATAACCTTTAAGAACAGAAGTGCCTATGGAGGCCAAATGTTATATCTAAGTGACGGCTTCATGATAACCCTGAAGTATAGCCTAGAAAGATGAGGCTATGCAGAGTTGGAGTAGGAGGTGCATTAACTGCAGAGGAAACATCTGTGAAAAGACACTCGAGCCTGACACCTGCTGGGCACTGTAAATACTGCAGGTGGGGATGACTAAAGACCAGGAGTCCAAGTGTGAGAAGAGACAGAAATAAAAATAGACATGTTGGCCCAAGCAAGCCTGTGAGAGAGCATGGCTTGTATCCCACAGGTGATGAGGGCTGGGGCTACAACTGGCTGAGTAAGGGTGCCTCCGCTGATTAGAAAAAGGCGCCCCGCTGCTGAAGGACCAATTAGATAAAGGGAGTGATCACAAAAAGCTCCCCTTCCTCAGGGCCAAAGAGCCCCAGGAGGCTTGGCAAAGCATAGTTCAGATTACAGGCCTCTGTGCAGAGCACATGCTGGGCGGCTAGTATGCACTAACTCTGTGTGGGCAAGCCATTAGCAGCATTATTTTAGGCATATCTTGTCATGTTAGAAGATCACTCAACCCGAGGTGGCAGATGAACTTAGAGGAACTGAGACCAGGGACGGCAAAACCACCCAGGAGTTTCTACCATAGTCGGGGCAAAATGTAATGTGGATGAAGAAGCAAATTTAGGAGGAGGCCAAAATTTACAAGCTAGACCTACTGGATGAAAGTCATAAAGAAAGTTCAGTGAAGGAATTCTGAAGAGAATGGGCTCTGCATTTTTCTTACAATCAATGTAAAACATTAGGCAAAATTAAGTACAGTTGCTTTTAAGGTCCCTTCCAGCTCTAATTTCTTTTGATTTCTAACTTATTACTCTGGTTAATTAAAGTCCCTTCAGAGGTACAGAACAGTTCCTACACCTGAATGGGATGCAAAGAATAATCTGACTTCTCTTCACCAGGGTATGAGTTGAACTGTCCTTGCAGAAGAGGTAACACATGGTGAGAACCCCAGATCCTAGAAAAGGGCCAGGCACACGATAAGTATTCAGCTTTTTGAAACAAATGAACAATCATTTCCTCTCCTACATCTTCACACCCTTTCTCTGCTGGCTGCTTTCTTTCAGCTTATAAACTTCCTCAATATACCCACTTAAAAAGCCCTCAGACCTATGATTCTTTGGATCTTCTTGTGGGTAACCTAAGTCTCTCCCATGCCTTCAAATACTTCTCCTCCCCAAAAGCCCAGATCTGAACCTTGGGCCCAGACCTGTCTACCAGGCACCTCTAAAGCACTGAAGATAAAGTAAGATCCTCTCCCCACCCCCAATACCTTCCTACTGTGCTCTGTATCTCACAAAAAGATGCAGCTATAAACTGTCACCCACGCTTGCTGCCCTCCCTTTTCTAACTGGTCACCAGGCCCCACCCATGCTCTCTCAGATCTGCAAAATCCAGTCCAACCTTTTATAACTTAAGTGGGAACCTTAGATTACAATTCACCTGCACCCAATCAAGTGCCTTGCACATGGAGGTCCGAGTGAGTCTCTAAACCAGAAGTCCATCTCATTGTTCTTTAGGGTTTCCCACAGCCTTCAGGATAAGCATCTAAACTTGTGACAGGACAAACAAGGCCCTCTACTCTTGGGCACCAGTAAGTGTCCAGTATCAACTCTCATTTCTTTCCCAAACCCTGAGTTCCAGCCCTGTGCCTTAGTTTTGCCATATTTTCTTATATTTCTCAAACTTTGACACACACTGCTCCCTCCTGCCACCCCAGGAGCTTCTACATATCCTTAGAAAGGATGGCACCTCCTCCAAGAAGCCTACCCTAAACTTTCCCTTCCAAGATTCTGTGCTCTGCAAAGGGGAAAGGTGGGGGGGAGGGATCCATTAGGAGTTTGGGATTAACATATACACACGACTCTATATGAAATAGATAATCAACAAGGACCTACTGCATAGCACAGGGAACTCTACTCCATATCCTGTAACAAACTGTACGGGAAAAGAACCTGAAAAAGAATGGATACATGAATAACTAAATCACTTTGCTGTACACCTGAAACTAACACAATATTGTACATCAACTAACCTCCAATATAAAATAATAATTAAATTAAAAAAAAAGATTCTGTGCTCTGTAGCACCAGAACTCACTTCTTCCAGAGCACTGACTACTGTGCTTGTGTTTACCTGCTGCCCAGTAGAAGGGGAGATTACCTGGGGCAGAAACATCATCTCCAGCAGCCCTTGGTTCTGACAACTCATTCAAGTGCCAGGCTACTTTACACACATAACCTGCTTAATTAATTCTAAAAACCCACAGAAAGAGTGGTTTTTAATGTCATTTTACAAGTGTGGGGATTGCAGTTCAAAAGTAACCTGCCCAGGACACAGACAGCGTAAGCCCTGGAATTCAAACCCTAAGCTGCCTTCACACCAGTGCTCTTTGCACTATATGATACGACTACTGAAAAACAGATTTTTTTTCCTGAACCCTGTTTTACTGGAAAGGAAATGAAGCTGGGATATATCCATTTCCTAATCGCTTTGGCATGAACCAGGCAAAGTCGTTCAACAGACCAGGTAACATCTGTGGAACAATTAACGATACTCCAAACTGTCCTAAGTGTTCTACATTGTAGGGTCTACAAACATTAACACAGTGTGACCTTGTAACCTCCAGAGAGAGTGAGTCCTGTTCAGCCCATGCTACAGATGAGAACACTGAGACCTAGAAGCCTTAAGGCACTCGGCCGGGGTCACCAAGCCGGCAGGAGTCCTAGGCCGCATGCCCCATCTAGCGCACACACACCCGGGCACTGGGCACCGGTTCTAGTGCCCACCCTCCACCTTGCACCATCTAAAACCCCGCTTTGCAGCGCCCACATGATAGCCCCTGGAAGCGGGAAGTACAAAGCCGTCTCAAACAGATGAACCAGTTTGAAGGGCAGAAGTTGAGACACAGATGTAGAGAACAAATGTATGGAAACCAAGGGAGGAAAGCCGCAGGGCGGTGGGGATGGTGCTGTGCTGAGCTGGGCGAGTCAGATTGACATGTATACACTGATGTGTATAAAATTGATGACTAATAAGAACATGCTGTATAAAAAATAAGCTAAATTCAAAAATCAAAAAAAAGAAGAATACTGTCTACTGTCCTCCACGCCCCCTGGAACACTCACTGTAAATATCCAGGAGGTGCTTGCAGAATGAATGAATCAATGAACAAACAAGCTCACTCATTTCAAACGTGCAGTCACATGCGTAATCTGACCTTCTGAGAAGTTAAGCTTCTGGAAGGAGCCCATTTTCTTAATGTATTCAGCATCGAGTCATCACAAAACATGAACTCTTATAAAGTACTGCCCCCTCACTTCCCATGAGAGAGCAAAATTCCTCAGCAGGGAAATGGGAGGGTAGCAGACATTACCCGCAAACTTTAGGAAGGCTGCGGCTCGCTGAGCACTTCACTAGGGCCCCTGACCGCCTGCCTGGTAGTAAGACAGACACACCAGGAACGGCTGCTGACCAGCAGAAAGAGCGCCCGGCCACGCAGGCAGCACACCCCGCACCCTGCCAAGCGAGGCCTGGCCAGCAAAGGAAAGACGCTCTCCACTTCAGAACCGCCCACCACTAGAAAGCCAGGTCCTGCCAGGGCCTGGACACACGAGGCCTTCCTTACAAGGGTTACAAATCTGTGGCCTTGCTCTGCCTCGAATAAAAGACAGTGACGGGGACAACGTGACCATCTCCAGATGAACTTCCAACTTCGTTTCAAGTGCCTGGGTGCTGGGTCACAGTGGATTTCTCAACTCTTGCAATATTCAAAAATATCCATTTCTAAGATGCAGCAGGGTTCTTAAACATACACTTAGCACAGACCCAGTCCCACTCCTGAGTATTTTCTCAAGTGAGGTAAAAACCCAAGTTCACATGGGAACCTGCCCTGGGATGTTTACAGCAGCTTTATTCCTGATCCCCTCAAAAGTGGAAACATCCCACAAGTCCTGCCACCTGCAGACGAATGAACAAACGGAAAATGGAATACAACACAGCCAGAAAAAGGAGTGGCTTCTCATACCCGCAACAGCAGGGATGACGGACTTCCCTGGTGGTCCAGTGGCTAAGACTCCACGCACCCAATGAAGGAGGCCAGGGGTCCATCCCTGCTCAGGGAACTAAATCCCCCATGCCGCAACTAAAACATACTGCACGCGGCAATGAAGATCACATGTGCCACAACTAAGACCCAGCACAGCCAATTAAATACCTAACTAAATAAATATTTAAAACAACAACAACAAAAAGACAAACCCGGGAGGAATCTCAATAGGTTTTGCTGAGCCAAAGCAGCCAGAATCAAAAAGCTACATGCTGTTGTTCCGCTTATCTGACTTTCTGGAAAAGCCAAAACCTTAGGGACAGAGAGCAGATTAGTGGCCAAGAGGCTAGAGGCACCCTGGCGCCAAAGGGCAGCAAATGGGATGACAGGATTGCTCTGCCGCCTGATGGCGATCAAAACTCCTACAACTGTGCACTACAAGTGAACTATGCTTCACGGCTACTAAGGACACACAAATTATTACATTTTGAAAAATGCGCCGGCCAGCCATCCCGTGCATGACAAGTGCAGTAAGAGGGGCGGGGAGGCGAGGAAAGTGGTTCAGCTGGAGTTCTGAAGGTTCTCCCCACTTTCAGTTTCCCTCCCATGGCATGTCTCCCCGCCCGGCCCACTGCTGCTCAGGCCGCCCACCCAGGACACCCAGAGTTACCCAACCAGAAAAGCCTGAGCCCAGGCTCAGCCACGCCTCCAGGCACAGGAAGGGCAAAAATAGAAAGCGCCAGTGCGCAGTGGAGGGCTGGAAACCCTCGGACCTCAGATAACTGCAGAGAACCGGGCCTCGGAGTCAACATTGGCTCCCAGGCGGTCCCAGCGTCCCAACCCCGACCCCGGTCGCAACACAGTTTCCACAAAACTGATACACACGGAGCCCGCGCGAGGGGCGGGTTGCGTGGGCTTCCCCGCCGGGTCGCCTGGAGGCCGGTCCCCCGCAAGCTGAGCGCACGAAAGGGCGCCCCAAAGGCGCCGGCCCAAGGCGCCCACGCTTTCCCTCCGGAAGGTGGGCTGCGGGGCCCAAGCGTAAACCCTGAGACAAGGTACACGCGCACCACGCCGCCACAGGGGACGAGAGGCCGGGCGCCCACCTGGCCAGACACCCTGCATTTCTGGAATCACCAGACTTCTGTGTAAATTTCCCTTTGGCGTGTCATTTTCCAAAGGCCACTCAAGATCAGGGGATGGAACGCCTCCTCTCCAAGTGTCCTGCCAGCCCACCCACTCAAGATCAGAGGGACAAAATGCCTAACTAAAACAAAACAAAACAGAAACACAAAAAAACTGGAGAGAGGGAGGAAGGGTGCCCTCAAAAATAAAAAAAACCTAAGCACGTTGACAGCGCTAAGAATAAACTACCAGGAAACAGAATCCCTACATGTCAGATCTTAAAGTACAGAAGGGCAAGCCCGCCGGCAGTCCAGGCACGGGGGGACCGGAGTCCCCAGCCCTGCAGAGCCAACCGCAGACCGGCTCGGGCGCCCCTCGGAAGCGCGGGGTCCCCGCGGCCGAGTCTGCGGCCCCGGCCGGCGCCGGCTCCCCTCTGCCCACCCTGCGCGCGGGGGCTGGAAACGGCCGCGGAGAACCACGGTGGGGGGGAAGGGGGGCTCCAAAGAAGGTCTGGCGACTCGAGTCGCTCCGTTTCTCGGTGGGCTCAGCGCGCGCCGTGGGGGAAGAGGGGCGGGGGTCCGGGAGGAGGGGACGGGCGGCACTTACGTAGACCTGCAGCAGCCACAGGCAGACGGTGGGCTCGGCCCCCACGAGCGACTCCAGCCTCAGCTCCAGCTTCTCCCCCATGTCTTCGCGCGCGGCCCCCACACCGTGCTAGTCTGGCGGTTGGGGGAGGGGCGCGGCGCCGCCGGCGGGGGCGGGGCAAACGGGCAGCCGGGCGGCTGAGGGGAGGGGCCCTGGCCTGGGCCTCAGCCGCCGCCGGCGCTGCGCTCCCGTCCGGCCCCCGGCTCCCTCTTTGTGGTCACAGGCCCGGGGCCTCCAGCGCTGCTGCGAACTCGGGCCGGCGTGAGGCGAGCACAGTGAGCCAGTGGCCGGGGCGAACCACTCATGGCGCGCGCGGCCCACCCCGTGAACTCGCCCGCTCTCACGACGCACGCACGCACGCACGCACGCACGCACGTCTTCGGCTGCCCCCGGCCACCCCCACCGGCCCGAAGTGGGGACCCAAGGAGAGCCCTCACGGCCTGGGATGGCGGGTTCGACTCCCGCCCTTGACGTACCGTGACACACACACACCCCCTCCCCCCCAATAAGAAGACTATAATTCCTCATTAAATATGACAGCCGAATCCCTGCTTCTGTTCACAAAAATGCCGTGTATTTAGCCTATGCTAGGCACCAGACCGCGGACGCTCAGTACTGGCAAAAAAGGAAATGCCCTGCCCTCATGGCACTGCCATTTTAATTGGAATAGTAGTGACGATGGTCAAGGGAGAAAATAAAGTGTCATCATCGCCATCCCCATCGGGGATGGTTAATCTCAAGGGCGCACTGCGTGGGGCCCCGGCAACCACAAACATTATTCCAGATGTGGCCAGGAAGGTATTTTTCAGAAGAGATTAACACTGAAATTGGTCCATTTTGCGTAAAGGAGAGTGTCAATGCCGCGGCGTAGGTGGGCCTCGTCCATCAGTTGAAGGACTGGAGAGAAAAATGAGGTTCCCTAGAAAGAGGGAACTGTTCCTCCAATGGCCTTGGGACATCAGCTCTTCCCTGTGTCTCCAGCCCAGAGTCCTGCCCTGACTTGCCTGCCTCATGGTCACGAGTCAACTCCTTAAAGCAAAACTATATATGTAAAAATACTGAATATATACAAGCCTATTAATTTGTATATGTGTGTATACATATTATATATGTATACACATGTTTATATGTGCGTGCGTTTGTAGTATATGTGTAAGTACTATATACAGTATACATACAAGCCTATATGTGTGTGTATATATTGTATGCATGTATGTATGTGTATATATATAGTATACATATTATAAATGTGAACATGCTGTATATATACACACACCCATATATTGATATATGGGTGTGTGCACATATACAGTATATGTACACTGTATGTATGTATGTATACAGTGTATATTTATATATAGGTGTGTATTTATGTTGTATACCTGAATGTGTATATGTTGTATAGGTATTATATGTATATATGTATATACTATATATAGACACACTTGTGTATGTATTTATATGTGTATTTACATGCACATATTTACATATAGGTGTGTATGTGTGTGTATACGTTGTGTATATGTATGTGTATATATCTTATATATATGATATATGTATACATACGATGAATTTATATATACAGTACATATATATTTTTATGCTACATGCTTTTCTATGTAGGTGTATATGTGTGTCTATATGTACGTGTATGTATTGCATATATAATATATGTATGCATACTATCTATATACACACCTAAATATCTTTGTATGTGTGTATATATGTATTATATGTACCTATTGCATGTTACATGTATGTGTACATACTGTATATATATAAACTATGCATTTTATGTGTGTATGTATAGTGTATATGTATGTGTATTGTATATGTGTATATGTGTGTATACATACTGTATATATAAACGGTGCATTTTATATGTGTGTATATATGTGTGTGTGTTGTATATACCCTATGTGTATATGTCTGTATGCATACTGCATATATACACAGCTGCATATTTTTGTATGCATGTACATATGTATGTGTGTGTGTATATATACACACATAAACCCTATGGATTCTGTTTGTCTGGAGAACCCTCACTGATACGGACACTTATGACAATTGAGCACCTGACCTTTGCCAGCCAGGGAGCCAAACACTTGTCTTTTCGGTGTCTGCCTTAAGTGTCACAAGTCCCGGGAGGGAAGGTGATGCCGCTCCTACCAGTTGAGGTGCCTCAGGGTCAGAGACGTGCACAGCGCGGGGGGCTGGAGCCTGGTGGAGCTCAGGTGGAGTTCTAGCAGCAGTACAGCCTAGCAGTCCCACTTCCCCGGGTGCTTCTCATAAAGACGCCGAGGGAGAGACTGGGTCTGAAGGAGGGGATGAGGAAGCTTCCGTGGGTCCGCAAGCCCACAAGTCAGCAAGGCTGACTCGTCAAGGGTGTTAGAGGTCAGGACTGTGGTTACCCTGGGGGTGGGGTTACACAGAGCCATTCCCATTCTGAAAAAGTATCCATTCTGCTCTTGTTTGTATGTTTACCCCCCTCCCCCAAATCTTTTACAAACAGATTCTCTTGGCTGCTGGGAGCACACACGGGGAAGTTGTGTGTGAGAGGGTGCAGTCCAGGGGACAGGGAGGATAAGACCCCCACCCTTAGGGCCAGGAGTGGCTCAGTTTTGTGAGCTAAGGATGGCCCGCGAAGTCCCAGAGAGAAGGGTCCCTACTCCGTCCCTGCTCCGTGCACCCCATTCCCAGCCTGAGAAGCCTAGAGCCACCCACACACACACACACCAGGGAGGAGAGCCAGTCACCCTGGCTCACAGGCTGCGGCTCCAAGACTCCTGGCACTAGGAGCTCAGCTTTCATGCCCTAGGACAGGGCCAGAGCTGTTGTCTCCGGAAACCCTCTGTCTCTCGCCCGCGCTCCCTCCCTCCCTCCTCTGCTTCTTCCCCTCCCGCTCCAGCTGGCCTGCCCTCCACCCTGCATTTCTACACAGGATGGCTCACAGACAGCTGCTCCCTGTGTCCACCCACCACCATTCGATGGATGTCAAAGCAAGCCCTGGGGACTTCCCTGGAGGTCCAGCGATTAAGACTCCGAATTTCCACTGCAGGGGGCGCAGTTTCGATCCCTGGTCAGGGAAATAAAATCCCACATGCCGCACGGCACGGCCAAAAAAATAAATGAATAAAAAATAAAGTGATAGTGATGAAACAGCCCTAGTGGTGCTAGGATGGGACGTACAGCTCTATGGTATAGAATAAAGGTCCAGAAAGAGATATATGAGAACTTGATATGACAGAAAGTGGGGAAATTAAGGAGCTTTCAATAAATGGTGTTAGGACAATTGCATATCCATGTGGGAAAAAGTAAATTAGGAAAAAAAATGCAATCCCTGGTCAGGTGTGACCTTGGGCCCAGGGCCATTGGCACACTTTGTCGTGTGGGATGTTCTTCCTTAGACTCCTCCCTCCCTCCTGTGCCACTTTCCCCGCCAGGTAAAAAACTCTGCCTGGTCAATAAGACCCTAGAGGTCCTTGGCCATTGTTATTTCAGTTGGAATTGTTACTGTGTTTACATAGGGTGACCAACACCCGCCCCCAGTTTGCCCAGGACCGCTCAGGTTTGAGCGCTGGAACTGTGGGGAAACCCTCATTCCCGGGGAACCCCAGAAGGCTGGTCAGCCTATTTAGGACGGATCTCTCACTTGATCTCCCAACCCCCGAGAGCCAGAAAGGTAATCTCCCACCTCATTCCATTGTAACCTTCATTCATTCATCCACCCATCCCTTTATTCAACTCCTTTATTCAGCAAGTATTTATGAAGCATCTACTACACATCAGACACTCTTCTAGGTGCTGGGGACAGTAAACTGAGAAGGTGTGATTTATTACATAGGGATGATGTCTCGGAGACAGGGCAGGGGGGCTGGGAAAGGGAAGGGGCAGTTCTAAATGCAGGCTCTGACGGGATTGGGGCAGACCTTGCCCTGGGACAGGCTGGTTGCTTCAACACAGCTGTCCTCACCCAGGGCCATCCTGCCCCCGCCTCACCCAGTTCTTTGGTCATGTCTGGGGAAAATCTGTGGTGGTCACAACTGGGTGGGAGGGGCCCCTGGAATCAAATGGGTGGGGCCAGGGATGCTGCTGAACCCCACACAGTGCCCAGGAGGGGCCCCCAGCAGAGGATGACCCACCCCAAATAACCCCAGTGCCGTGGGGGAGACCCTGCACTGATATTATTCAGACCCGCTGGTGCCCCTAGATTCCTGCACAAGCAGGGACTCTAACTGGGTCATCTCAGTATCATGAGGCGACCTAGAGTGGGGCAGCCAGGAGGGCTGAGTATCGGGGGTGAAATGACAAATCTCTGTGCCCACTCTCCCCGCCGCACCCCAGGGTCGATGGCCTCTATCTCCTCCCTGTGCAGGTAGCTTTTCCCTGAGCCATTTCTTCTTGTCAAGGTCCCTGTCGCAGGTTGGGTTCCCCGAAAATGACGCTGAGAGCAAGGATTGGAGTGCAGGTGGTTGATGTGAGACGTGCAGACAACAGATACAGCTGCCATAGGGTCACGCAATTCCACTCCTGGGCATAGATCCGGAGAAAACTCTAATTCAAAAATATACGTACACCCCTGGGATTTCCCTGGTGGTCCAGTGGTTAAGACTCCATGCTTCCAGTGCAGGGAGCATGGGTTCCATCTCTGGCCAGGGAACTAAGATCCCACATGCCGTGGGACAAAAAAAAAAAAAAAAAGAAAGAGAGAGAAAGAAAGAAAAAGAAAGAAAGAAAGGATACATGCACCCTAATGTTCATTGCAGCACTATTTACAATAGCCAAGAGGTGGAAGCTACCTAAATGTTCACTGACGGATGAATGGATAAAGAATTTATGGTACATATATTCAATGGAATATTATACAGCCATAAAAAGAATGAAATAATGCTATTTGCAGCAACGTCGTGGATGGACCTAGAGATCATAATACTAAGCACTGTGAAGTGCCTGGGGCAGCCACTCAGAGCAAAGCGGCCACCAACCCTGCTGCAGCTGCCCGAACAGAGAGTGGAGGGCGAGGGAAAAATATGTTGGCTTCTTCCATCCCCCTGCCCTCCAACCTCTGGCCAATGTTTTCCACTGTCTGAACCTACCTGGAAAAGAGTTGGTGAGGAAATCTGGGCGATGGGGTTTGCAGGATCAGCCCTGTGACGCAGAGCAGAGCAGTGGAAAGACAGGGAGCCGGTCTGAGGCAAACAGGCCAATGGCAGCGCAGTACCCACTTCTCCCTACCTCTCCTGTGCCACTGAGTGGAACCATCTTCATGTGCGACCTTTCTCTTCCCTCATCTCCCACATCTACCCATCCATCCTCTCAGGAGCTCATCCATTCCTCTCTCTTCCTCACTGCCTCCGCCATCACTCACTATCGTTACTGCAGCAAGCATCGCTCGGCCTTCTCCTGTCTCCAGACTCCCTCTTCTAATCAGTCACTACACTCCAGCCAGAAGGATCTTTCTCAAATGCCTATCTTACATCACTCTGCTGCTTCGAGTCCTACAATGGCTGGCCCATTGTGCTTAGGATCCAGTCCACATTCCATGGCAGGACTTCATCACGTCTCCAGTCTCCCCTCCCCTGACATATGCTTCCATCCTCCACACTCCCACATCCTGAACCTCAGGCCCCTGAATTTCCTGGGGCGGCTCTCAAGTCAGGGCCTTCACACGTGCTATTTGCTGTCTTCACAGAGCCCTCCCCTATCCTGCACCTCTTCTGACTTAAGCCCTCTCATGTTGGCCTCAATGGCAGTACTTCTAGGAAGACGTCCCTTGTCCTCCTCACCTGTGTTCCCTTGCACCCAAGGCTTTCCCCGGTGGTAGGGGTATCAGATTTAACAAATAAACCATGCAAGTTTAACCGGGTGTCCTGTATTTTATCTGCAACCCTACCTGATAGGCACTTGTTCCAGAGTATGACAATTGCATGTTGACATTTTAATTTCCCTACTAGGCTCCAAATCGCTTAAGGATAATGATCTTGTCAATACGATTCCCCATTTTGCTAACTAACTAGGTAAGTTTGGATGAATGGATCAGTGAGTTGTGGATGGGAGTTTTTACTTGAAATCGTATAGAACTAGACTTCAGCCCTAAACAGGAGAGATGCTTAAGAGACTCAAGGGAGGCTAATGACAATTACTCACCCAAGTGGAGGCTCCTAGGTTAGTTCTGGGCCAGCCTCTCAGGGTGTAAGAGAAGAACTTGGAGGTGGAAACTGTACACTAAAGGGAAATGACCAGAAGGTATGACTGGCAATGATTATGTAAAGCTTTCAGGCTGCACAAAGCTAACAGACTAACTTCAGCTGGTTTGGGGATTGATCTGGCTCAGTTCTGAGTCCTGCACACAGCTGGAAAGTTTATGCTCCTGCTGCTGGGGTTAAAACAGTGGAAAAGGCCAGAAGGGTGATGCCAAGGATCATCGTACTCTCTTGACCTTGCGATGGTTTTCTAATAGAAAGCTGAAATCTTGCTATTTTCAGACCCGGTACCCAAGGGCAAGTACGTCACAAATATGAAAAAAGTGAGAAAGGTTGAAGAAAGGCAAATTAGAGCCCACTATCTAAAGAGGCAGCCTCTACTGGCTGCAGACAAACCTCCATGCTGCAATGCAGGCCCAAATTTTCTCCCCCTTCAAGAAAAGACAGGAATCAAGATGTTAATGCTTCATCTCATGATTTTTTTTAACATGCCCATTAAGTCAATAAGTATTAAATGGTTCAAAAAGAACACAACTATAAGTTGATTAGTCCGTGCGGGCTTCCAACACTTTACGTGGAATCAACATGTGTCTCCAGGCTGAGATTCCCCTCAACTTGCAAACCTCAGGCAGATGCTGATTCAAATCCCAGAAGCCTCTAGTTGAAAATCAATGTCTGAGATGCTCTGCGGAATCTAGGGAAACATTTCCTGATTTGCTCTGGGGCGAAATCTTCTATCAGTATCAATCAGGCATGAATGTAGATAATTTTCCCACGCTATCAATATAGTCATCTATATGTTTAGTCAACATTTATTGACTATCGCATGGGGAGGTTTGGTGGTCAGTAAACAGTGGAAAGCGGCCCAAAAAAAAGGGGGTACACTCAGGCTTGAAATCCACCAGGTACACGCCTCTGCTGCCATACCATTTATTTATATTCTTATCTACTACTTCCATCCTAGTTGGTTAACAGTCTCTGCCCCAGCCCTAGCCCTGTGGGCCTCAGACCCCAGCAGTGGGCCACTCATCTGTGGCCACCTACGGCAAGGTGGTGCTTTCCTGGAGTCATCCTCCTTTGGCCACTTGTAATTTGGCCCTCTTTAGGGTACCATACTAGTTGTTCAATATTTTGAGCATCACACACCAACTCTCCAAAGAGAAAGTCAAGTGATAAAGGTTCCCCCAAATGCTCACGTGGCTTTTGTCTCTCCCTAACCTCTTTTCTTGATTAACTCCTGCGCAACCATTCAGATCTCAACTCAAATGTCACTTCCCATTTCGCCGTCTGGACTGTGTCTCCCTGACATTTATTCTCGCAGCTCTGTTCTTTCACTTCATATCTTGTATCCATGTGCTTATTTGTCTGCCTCCCTGATGAAGCTGTAAACTCCATAAGGGCAAGAAAAAGCAGAACTTATTTGGCAAACTGCACAGGCTTCTATATGGTTTACGTGGGATTGGCCACCTACCCAGCTCCAAAGATGGGTCCTGTTGTATTCCAGCCAGTTAGCATGTCCCTTCCTCCAGGTCCTACTCATTGGCACCGGAACGAGAACCTGATCTAAGGCAGCCCAAGCAGAGTGAGGCTGGACACTCTGGCGAGGAAAGCAGAGCTACAGACCCGTTCTGAAGAGGCAATGTCACCAATGTGGTTATCATGAAGCATGACACGAAGGAGGACAAAGACGCAGAGTCCCAGAAAGGTGGCTCCAAAGGATACACAACATGGGCCTCTCGAGTAAACCAGATCTGGGCTGGCCCTTGTGTTTGGATTGTTCAGTTACATCAACCAATAATTTTTTTTCTTTTTTTTCTTTTTTGCTTTAGCCAGTTGGTACCAAGGTTTCTATGTATTGTGACCAACAAAATCCTAACTGATATATCTTGTCCCTGTATCCACAAGAACCTTGCTCATGGAAGACACCATATCTTGAACAATATGCCATTGGGAGAACTGGAGATGGCTTAATGGGGGAGGTGACTGGGTAACATCAGCTGGAGCCTTAATTTGAACATAGTTCTTTAGAAAATATGTTAGACTGCGCAAGATTTAAATTCATCAGAAATTCAGGAGTGTTTTCCCCGGTGTGTTTTACAGCAGAATTGTTCCTACCTGCGGTTATTAACCTGCTCACCTGTCATTTCCTAAGAACTCCTAAAGATTTCTGCTTCAGATCCTGGACTTTCAACCTACAGAACCTATGGTTTTAAATTGGGGGAAGGGAACAGGAAAGAATGATTCAGCCTCTAGCCGCTTTTTACTCTGCTGGATAAGATCATTAATTTTTTCCCCCAGAATGATCTGTGACTTCCTACATTTCTTACATTTCAACTTCAAGTTTCATTTCTCGGGATGCCTACAGCTTTTCACCTGGCTAGATGGAAGCCAAGATTTTACTTTTCTCTTGGGGGCTATTCTGCTGGGCTAGAGTCATTAGAAGCAACTTTAACTTCAGGTTATTATAAATATCACATCTTTTAAAGCATAATCAGGCTATGTGGTTCATGATCTGGTTCTTAGATTAAAGGTCTGTGTGGCCAAATGTCTGTACTTCTACAACTATAGAGAAATAAACAACCTTGACTAGTCAGGGAAGGAAAAGTCTGCAAGTCGGTCCCCATAGCCTGATCAGGGGATTCTTTTCCTCCTTCCCTGATTCATCAGAAAGCACACTTGCTCATACTGTTCACATTCTCAAAATATGTTTGTTACTCTCAGAGCTCCTGGAATACATATCTTCCAACGGTTGCCTTTTGTCAATGAACTGTTCTGCACAGCTCCGCTGCTTATATTTTAGGATTTTTTTTCCTTTGGGAGAGAGAAGAGTGGCTTGTAAAACTACTAGTGGAAAATAAGCATTAAGAATCACTTCACCTTCTTCATCAAATAAATCCACCTGAATTACTGGTTCTATGAACCAGTATGTAATTCAAAAGTTTGATGAAGAACAGAATACTTTGAGTCTCAAAATATCTCTCCATAAATTACTTATTAACTACAAAGGGACAAATAATAACTCCACAGTGGAGAAAGTGCGGGGGCACCACCTTAACCAAGATGCTAATGAGACAGATGACCATCAAGGGGCTCCTGTAAGGATGCACAGAGAGACACACCGTCACCGCTGTGGAACCCCATCCAAAGCACAGAACATGAAAGAACCATGAGGAAACAGGACAAACCCAGAATCAGGATCATTCTACACAACCACCAGCCTATACTCGTCACAAACTCTCACAATATGAGGAACAAAGAGGCTGAAGAATTATTTCATACTTAGACCAAAGTGACATGAGAACTAAGTGCAATGCATGATTGTAGACTGGTTCCTGGCCTGAAAAATTTAGCCACTAAGGATGTTACTGGAATAACTGGCAAAATTGGAATATGGATGGTAGATCAGTCAACAGTATCAATGTTAAATTTCTGACTTAGACCACTGTGCTGTGGTTTGGTAAGAAAATGTTGTTTCGCTTAGGAAGTAATCACTATTTCCAGGGAAAAGGGCAAAATGTGTCCTTACCCTTAAGGGGTTCAGGAGAAAAGAACATGTATATATGGAAAGACAGTGAATGCCAAAGCAAATAAAGCTAAATATTAATAATTGGTGAATCTAGGTAAAGCACATACAAGAGTTCTTTGTACTAATCTTGCAACTTTTCTTTAAGTTTGAAATTATATCTATAACTATATATCTACATCTATATAGATATATAAAAATCAACACACACAATTCAAAATAAAATGCATCAACCTAAAATCCAGCCTATTCTTCAGGTATTTTTGGCGATCTGAAGAGAAACAAAGGCTAGGATATCAAAAGGGATTGGGTCAGTAGATTCATTCATTAGGACCCTGAGTACATTTCTACTAACTTAAATTATGCTTTCATTTGAATCAAACATTTTGGACTGCCTTCAACTTAGTGCCAATTACTTATACATTTAAACACTCAAAGGATGAATTCCATACTTTTCCCCAAGTGAGGCACAAGGCTGTCAGTATTCTCGTGTGCTAACAAGGAAGCAAGGCCAATTTCTATAACCTAACTATAGGACTTCTGGGTATGTAAATTTGTTCTCATATGCCCAGTTCCCTATTTTCTTAGAAAATCCAATTTGCTCTGGGATTTCAAATACCACAGGCTCTTGTTTTTGTCACAACAAATGAACTATTTTATTCTGTAGATTCTTAAAAAGAAATTCAATGAATCTTTGCTCACTGTTAGCTTTTCTAGATCTCTCCCAATATCTCTTTGATCAAGCTTTTCCACCCACTCTGGAATAATCCAGGGGTAATTAGAACTTCTTACCTTCTTTAGCCCAAAAGGAGCCAATTCATCACAAGCTGTCATGGATTCTGATTCTAAATTACCAAGAGCCCCATTACTAACAGAGGCAGGGAATCTTCTTTGCAATTAAAGTGATAGATTTCTTTGCAGATGCAGTAGCATTTCACTTTTTAATTATGTTCATTTGGATCAAATGTGAGAAAACTCTTCCTCATTTTATTTTCCATCCAAAGAAAACGATACAACCAACATTAATCCCAGAGTGATACAAGGCCAGACCTGCAAGGGCCTTAGGCAGAGCTGGACATCTATCAATGGGTCCTGTCCATTTTACAGGGTCTTATTGGCTCCTTAAGCTCTAAAGGGGAGGAAAGGGACTAATTTTTTGTTACATCACATACTTCACTTAAGGGCTGGCCAAACCTTCCAGCATCCGCTAAGTTGTGATGAGACAGCATTAGATGTTTAGATAAACATAGACTAGCGCCGAACAGAACAATTTTGTTTCTTGTGCAGGCAAAGAACAGAGCCACAGTGCTGGGGATAAAGCAGTGTGTGCAGGTAAACATAAGCAACGAGGGAACAAATCTGTTTTTTCTCACTTAGGTGGTATTAACATGGTTATGTGTTGTCAAATTTTGAAAGAGAAAAATAAACAAAAACAGTTTGGGAGAAGAAGGAGGACACTCTGGAGGATCTGAAGGAACGTGAGGCCACCAAGTCTTACACAGATTTCCCAAGGCCTGAAAGACACCTGTCTGTCCACTTTGCTTTTAACCTTAAAGACTGGCCAGTTGTGGCTCTCGCAGCCTGTAGACCCGGGGCCTGCATCCTTATCTCTCCTTCCCCACTCTCCTCGTGGTCAGCAGACTGGCGTCCATTCACTCACTGGAGACATTCAAAGGTCAAGGTTTTCGCTCAATGAGTATCTTCCAGCGATCTGTGCTCCAGACAACAGTGACTACCCTTTGTCCTGGTATGAATGCAGTTGCTCGCCGTTTTCCAAACACTTTCACACATATGTAAAGAAGAGTCTGGGAGCCCTCCAACATTTTAAATTTTAGTTAAAAATGAAATTATATAGTAAGCTTTTGAAAAATTAAAACATCCACGTATGTGAGATTGTACCTCTGCCTTTATTGCAGGCTGTTTGCAAAATTCAGGAAGCCCTGCCTTTCCATTCATTAAACACATAGTCGTTGAGCACCTCCTAAGGGCAAGGCAGGATGCCAGGTGATGGAGGTGGAGAAACAGGGCTTGTTCCTGGCTCCGATGGGGAAGGCACGTAAGCAGACACCCTCGGCACAGGAAAACACAGAATGGAGGTGCTGTGATGGGATAAAAGGGTCACGCTTATAGGAAATGCGCATCCTTCCAGTGCAGGAGACAGAAACAAGCTCAGGAGGTTGGCAGGTGTCTTGAAGGAACATCAGTATTGCTGAGGGGGGGGCAGAAACTCCAGGTTTACCCGACGTAGCACGGGCATATATGCTTGCCACATTCCAAGAACCAGAAACACAAGAAAGAAGAAGCCAGACCAGACACCACAAAGCTGTGACCGTTGGGCTCAGAAGTCTGGGATTTTTATGAACCAAGGAGGAGCATGAAGGGGAAGTGACGGTACAGCTGGTGGTGCTGGTAGGGGCAGGTGGGGGCAGATGAGGCTGCTGAAATGATCCACTGAGGGCTGACAGAGCTGGCTGTGGCAATGGGAATGGAAATAAGTGGAGATTCAAGAGATTTGGGGCCGGTACAAACCACAGGGACTTGGAACCATCATATGAATGGATGAGGAAGTAGGCAAAATAGACTCTGAGCACTATTATATGTGAACACTTGGATGGCGTCCATGGACTGGCCGGCTTTTGCTGTTGAAACATTTACTGTGTTTAAACAGTCACATCCTGCACTGAGCCCTTGTTTTAAGCTCTTCAAACATCCCTGAGATAAGTGGGGGAGTTATTTCAATCCTCCTTTTTACAGATGAGAGAACCATGACTGGCAAGGTTTAGCCCTAAGCAGGAAACCCAACTAACCCAACTAATTGGTTCAGAGCTGGGACGAAAGATCAGTGTAGTCCTCATTACACAATCCAGAGAAACACAAAGATGGCTCAAAACTGTCCTAGTGGCATGTTTCCAGCCTAAGTGGGACAAAGTTCATACAACTTTATATCGTGAGCTGTGTTGTAAGGTGGTTTGTTGATAATGTCCATTCCAAAAGCCAACAGAAAGCTACCAGTACGCTGAATCATTAAAAACATGGAGGTACAGGACTCAAGTCTTACACGGTTCTGAAAAAAAATACCCTTCACAGATGCTATTTTTAGACTCAAGTTTTCCCAGCATAAAGTTTTTAAAAGAACAATCCATCTAAAAAGCATGTAAAGAAATTCATTGACAAAGGATTAGATGTTTTAGGACTTTAATGTCCTTCACACGGTCAACATAAAACACTGACAATGGATGAACAATAGGGGAAAAGACTATTCAGCAAAGATCTTACTTCTTCGGCATCACTGGTCAAACACCAGAAGGAGAACAATCACGTGAAGCAACAGTAAGGGAATTTAACACAGATTTTTAGTTTAACAGCATAACTGAAAAACAAAACCAACCAACCAACCAACCAACCGATCTTCTACCCACTGAAAGGAAAGGAAAAGTGAATCAGGGAGCTTCCAAATCTTGTGAAGCAGCTTAAAAAGGGAGAGGGGAGGGGGAAGGGGAGGCACACGACTGTTGAGAACCTAACACTCTAATGCACAAGGTCAAGGATCCTAACAAATTCTCAAAGTCTCAACATATACCAACAAGAACCATATTATTAGAAATATAAAGGCACAGAGATATAAATGCATAGATATATAAACTATTTGGTAGTAAAAACAGACCTTGCTATATAAACATATAGTAAGTCACTTCTATCGCTTTATGAGAACAACCGTATAAAGAAAGAATCCAGAAGACCCCACTGCTGTCATCTTTCAAAGGATCAAAATTCAGCACCTGAAGGGCCCCACCCACCCTCCGTGCTGTGTGTCTGTGTTTCTCTAAAAATAATAACCTGCAATTGGTATATAATTAAACCCATAGGCAGCTTTGAATATGAGATCTAGGCAGCAAAGACAGCAAAGACAACAGTAGCTGGAATTTGGTAGAAAAGTAAGAGAAGACTTTTTAAAAGCTTCCAGTTCAAGTCAGAATTAAGGTTAAGTTTCAACAGCTTGGGATAGCTGTGGATGCTTTTGTGTTCTCTGAAAAAAGAAGAAAATCTATCATAAGTATGTTCATTCGGAAAAAATACTGTGTTTTTTAGCCATGCCCAGGTGACTTTCAATTTTGTACACTGTTCAAGGGCAGAGTGTATATTAGTTAGGATGTGCTCATAGCTGGTGCATCTCCAAAAAATGCTTCATGAAGGCTGCCAGCTTCTGACATCTTCGATGGTGACAGCATTATACAGAGAGGCCTGAATGCCTCCCACGGACCCAGAAGAACCACCGATGCAGCCGTTAAGAACAGGAGCATCTGGTTGAGCATCAGGATGACCCTCCTTCCCGTCACCAGCTCCTGCGAGAGTCACGGCACCTGAGGCCGTCGTGTCCAACCTCCCACCTGAAAGCCCCTGCAGGTGGCCAGGAGCGTCACACAGCTCAGTCATTAGAAAATTCCTTTCCAATGGCAGCGAAGGACCGTCATGCTCACAGGTAACCTAGGTTAGCTCAACTCTTCAATGAGCCTGCTGTGCAGGCGGCAGGGAGCGGGCAGCTATTCTCATGCGTGAAAACATACATCTTCCATGGAGCTCACAGAATTAACTACTCTCTCTGATGTTCAGGGGAGCAACAGTGTCTGTTCTTACACTGAACAGGCTTGTGCCAGCTGCACTAGAGATGGGATGGCACCCTTTGTGCTTTCAGAGCAGAGATTTTCAAAGGAAATTTTGACCAAAGCTCCTAGAAGGTGTGGCCCGCCCCCGCCCCCCGTGCTCTCGGCCGTGGAATCGTGCTAAGGGGCCTGTAAGCAGCAGCAGGAGCACCCCCGTAACAAATGGTCTTTCCCAACTAGTTACAATAACTGCTACTCCAGGATGGGCAGGCTCCTAGATGTGTCTCCTTCAGCGTCTGAAAACTAAACCAAGTCTCTGACAAGCTTCTGGATGGGACACGTACTCACCACCTATGCCCTTTCAGGGAGATCATACTGAGTTCAAGAGCTTTGTCAAGAAATCTTTTTTCTAAAACATCATCTCCTTTGGTGTTGCCAATGCAGAATGGAATATTCATCTTGCTTCTATCCTGGGCCTGCACTGGACATCTGAAAAACATGTTTTTTCTTCCAGCTATTTTTCTGCAATGTGCAACTGCCATTAACAAAGCAACAGAAAAGTTTTAAAAACCATTTTCCAGATGCAAACAAGAGATTAAAAAAAAAGATCTGTGCCAGCACATTTATCATTTACTTAGGGAGATCACTCTTGCATATGGAACAGTGAGTTAACATTCTCTTATACGACTCATACTTAATTTCCAAGAGCCTCAGTTTCCTCATCTGAATATTAGCAATAATAATAATATCTCCATTTCATACTAGTTATGACAGTTCAGTGGTACAACATAGATGAAGCTTTCAACCCATGGCAGCCACCCAGCAATGTGAATGACCCTTTCTCTACAAGGCTGCAGAGAAAAAAAATAAGTTGGTCCAAATAGTGGCGGTAAGATTTAAAGATAATGAGCAGCAGCTTTCAAAGCACTTAAAACACTGTGTTGTCCCAAGCTGTGTGACCTTGAACAAGTTACTAAATCTCTCTGCTGTGCCTCTCTGATGTGAGGACTAAATGGCCACAAATTCTCTGCAGCCCTCCCAGCAAGAGGTGGGGTCTAGTGCTCCACACCTTTTGAATCTGGGGTGGCCTTGTGGACTTGCTTTGACCAAGAGACTGCAACAAGAGTGATGCTGTGCAACTTCCAAGCTGAGGCCTCAAGGGGCATGAGGCTTCTATACCTGCCCTCTTAAAACATCACTGCCATGGAAGCAAGCCCGAGCTAGCCTGCTGGAAATAACAGGCCCAGCCCACAGCCAGCACCAGCTGCCAGACAGATGAGGGGGGCCATTTAGACTCTAGGTGGATCACCAGATGACTTTGGTTGAATAAGTGATCTCAGATGAGACCAGCAGAAGAAACCACCCCACTGAGCCCAGCCCCACCTGCTGACTGAAAAGAATCCTGAGCAAAAGAAATGGCTGTGGCTTTCAGTCACAGTCTTGAAGTGTTCTATGATGCAAAAGTAGATAACTGATAGAATTTAGAACAGCATCTGGAACACATTCAATGCTATGTAAATATCAATTGAAGTCAACAGAGTTGTCTTGTCATTCTCCGCACCTTGCACAGGGATCATACAGACTCTCAAAAATGAATGGGTCAAGTTTCATCTAGGATACGTTAGTATTGGACTTCAGTTTCTGATGTGGAGAGTGAGCAAGCCAAAATTATCTTCCACTGACAACCAAAGGAGACAAACAGAAGAAGAGCTGACATGCTATTCTGGATTACAAGGAAAATATGTCATAACTCTCTCCATTTTCTCAAGCACATCCTATTTTATTCTTCCACTTCTGCAGGGTGGGATTCATTAAAAGTAAACAGCAAAGAAAAGCAGTGTGAGGAAGCCTCCATTAAAAGCTATGCTCGGCCCTCAGGGCACACACATAATTCCTGTTAAAGTTAATAGGAGTCAAGTGCACATCGACAGACAGAAGAGACGCAAGCTGGGAAACCAAATATACGGTAATAGGCTTTGAGCCTGAATTCTGGGCCCCCCTTTGCACAGGTAGTAGGTATCCTGGTTGACACTGACGTTAAAAATGTAGTGTCTACCCTCTTTGATATTCTGCTGCCTCAGGCTCCCCAGGTGACAGTCCAATTATAGAGCTGGAGCAGCAAGAAGGACACGTGATTTAAGGGGAAAAAATATTAAAAGGGGGAAGAATTAAGAACCTGGATTTACAAAGAATCTGTCTTTACAGTCGTCCCCCACACATTTACCCATCCTACTGTGAATGTAGGTGGTATCCTGACAGCAACAATGTCATAACAACTAGAAATTGAAGATTAAATTTGCACGGTGCCTGAGAATGTCCCTGCTGTGGGGCTGAGGGAAGGAAGAAAAAGATGAAGGGGAATCAGCTGCTCCCAACCTAGCAAGACGGCTGTGGAGGGAATTCAGATTCCACAGGATAAGCGCTGTGGAAGCACAGAGCTGAGCAAGTACCTCTGCCCAAGGGAAGGTTGAAGGTTTCAGCGGAAGGGAGGTGGGAAGGGTCAGGACGGGGGAGACGAAGGAAGGGCATCTGGCATAGAGCTGTCTTTGCCAAGGCACAGGGGACCTCAGCAAGTTCTCTGCAGCACCTGGGGTGCTGGGTGCCTGGATGGGGGCAGGACTGCAGACCGCAGAGGGCCCTGCAGACACGCTCTCCTGGGAACTGGATCCATCGGATCCTGGAGCACGAGGAGCAATCAGGTCTGCACAACAAGGAGTTCTGCGTTGTAGAAAAAGCACTAGGACACAGGGGCTGGAGGGTGGGGACACTGGGGGAGAGGCCTGCTAGAAAGTTCCCACAAAGAACTTTCTAGGTCAACAGAATTAGGGCTCGTGATCAAGACAGGGACACTGGGGAGTTTCAAGCATGGGCAGTAAGTGAAAATGCCAATAAGGACCCAACAGTCATATAAATGAGTATAAAAGGCCCAACATGACAGACTCAGCACAAACCCCCTACGTTACCTGTTAACTGTGAGGGCCCGTTCTTTACTTCCACAGAGAAACAGTCTCCCTTTTGCTTGAAACATACGGCCCTCCCAGTCTGTTTCTCCCACTTTCAGAGACACGGGGATTATGAAATAAGACATCTGGATTTAAATCATCTTCCCATGTTCCAGTAAGGGCTCAAATTGTGTGTTTTAAACCCTGTGAGCCACACCGAGCACTGCTGTGGGCTGTGCTGGGCCACCGCTCCCAGGAGTTATCACTAAATCCCACAGCAGGGGCAGGGCCTGTGGCCGAATGAGTTGGGGGCAGGGAGAAGGTGCCAGGCTGACAGAGCGCTAGCAGGGGGCCGGGTGGGTGTGGAAGCAGCAGGTAATCCTGGGACTACATAGCTTACAGGACAGTCTGAGCAGCACTCCCCAGGGAGTCTAGGACGGAAGCGGATAAGGATGGTTGTGACTGGAAAAGCGGTGCCACAGTCAGTCATAGAAATTCAGGAAATCCTGAATTAACAGGGCTACACGGGTTTCTGGACTCAACTTCCTAGAGCGTCTCAAGAGCTCTGGTGAATCGTGAACTCCCAAGAGGATAATTCATACAGGAACAGAGTTTTCCCCAAATGCATGTGGCTGAAAAACCCACTGCATCTCTGGGATGAGTATTCTAGAATGCCCACTGAGAAACCCCTGGACTTCCCAAGGTACCAGAGGGGTGTGTGTGAGGGGAAAGGCACCACCTCAGCGTGAAACAGCATCTCACAAAGGTGGTGACATTTAGTAGGGCGCAAGAAAACCGCAGGCAGCTGGCAAGCGATGACAAGACGCTCGTTTCAGTGGTGTCTGCTCCAAAAGACAAACCAGAAACAAGAAGGGCGCGAAGAGTGCATCCTGAGGTGAGAGAAGCCCACAAAACAGTCACTAGGCCTCTCCTGACTGCCTAACTTTTAAATAAAAAATTAACTCTAAATTTGCACACGATTAGGAAAACTAGAGTAAAAATATAAAGATCTATTCCCTTCCACAGAGGTGGTTGCCAATAACAGTCTTTTGTGCATTCTCAGGATCAGATACACAAATGTGTATACGTGTATATATGCGTGTTTCCGTATGTACATATATACATATATAGTATTTACCAATACAAACACTATGGCTTTCTAAGTGGAATCATAGAAATGTCCTTTTCTACACCTGCTCTTTTTCCTTTTGACCTCATGACATATCAGGTCATCTTCCCAGTTTGCTCACAGACCTTCCCCGTTCTCCACACACACGTTACTCCATACCACGGATGGATCCTAATTTCCTTCATCAGACCCCTCCTGAAGGACATCCGGGTTGTCTCTAGATTTTCCCCATTATGTAAGTATCCCTCATTGGACTTGCGGGTGCCTGATTTTATGCACACTTCTGTGCAAGGCAAAGTACTGGCAGAGGGCAGGTGCCTAGAAATAAAAGTCTTTGGTCAAAGAGCAAGAGAGTTTTGAACTTTGATGGACGCTGCAAACCTCGCTCCAAAATTGAACACATTTATTATACTTAACATAGGCAAAGTGTGTTTGTTCCCTCGTCTAAACCAGATGTTATCAGTCTTTAGAATTTCTGCCCATCAGAGGGGAAGAAAATCCCATGGTTTTAATCTGCATTTCCTAAAGAAGTTGGCCCCTCTTCAACTGTCTAGTAGCCAGCTGTGTTTCTTCTGAGTTGTTTGCTCATACAGGTAGAAACCGCCCCCTGCCTTTTTAAAATTTGCTTATCCTTTTTCATTTATTTGTGGGTTCTTCTCTATATCAACAGTAACCTTTATATGTTAATACACTACCCAACTTTGGTGTCTGTCATTTTGTTTTGTTTACGTCTTGAACTGTAGAAAAGTTTTAAATTTTCATGGAATTAAATATCTTTTACTTTATGGCTTCTGAGTTTTATGGCTTACTTAGGAAGGCTTCTGTACTCCCTACACTTACACAGAAATTCTCTCCTGTATTTTATATTTGCTTCTTGCATTTAGTTGCCTTTGCATCTTTTCGACTGACTAGAACTTGTGTATGCTATGATGCAAATATCTAATTTCTGTTTAAATGAATTATCAATGCTTCAATCAATCAATTAGACAAAAAGTCAAGTTAGACTGTAAAATTGTCTAAGTTAAAATACAATTCTCAAGTAAACAGGGACCTGTTCCTGGACTTTTCCTCCGATCTCTGTTTCCCTCTGCCAGTGGCTTTATACATTAATAGATCGTATGTTAACATTACATTTTATTAATGTTAACATATATGTTTAAAATGTTTCATCGATCCTTTTGCACTAACTTTTTCAGGAGAACACTGAACTGGCTTCTAGATATTTACTAATTTTTGTGACTATTGCAAATGTGATCTTTCCTTGTTTTTCAGTGTTATTTCTGGCTTATGGGAAAGTAACTGACTTCTACATACTTAGACACAACTGATGACAATTCTGAACATGATCATTTCTAGTTTTTCCACTGATTCCTGCATTTTGAAAAAACAGTCATTATCATCTGTGATTTTTGTTGTTTCCTTAGTAAAGGCTCTGGTAACAGCCCCCCCACCAATCACCCCATGTTCTTATCCTGCCTGATCCCACTTCCCCGCTGCACCTGACCCTAACCTGTCTGCACTGCTGTAAAACACTGTCTGTTCACAGGGTTCTGATGACAATAAAAGGTATTCATATCTGTAAAGTGCCAAGGGCTCTGCCTACTTTATTTTATTTTGGGGTTGTCAACAGACACATCACATGCTTCCCTCTTTCCTAAGGCCTGGACCCCACATGAAAGGGAGAAAAGGTGACCTCATATCTGGATATGGATTTTGTCACTTCAAGAGCTTTATCATATTAAAATTAATATCTAATAAATATTAAACACCATGTGTCAGGAACATCCTAGGTACGTTCCATAAGAACCACAAATAATATTAACAGCTAACCGTTAAGGAAGTAATTAACCGTTAAGGAATAACCATTAAAGCTGTTTTAATTTTAGCACACCAGAAAATATAAGGGGTATAAATTCTAGTAGCATTAAAAAAAAGAAAGAGGGCTTCCATGGTGGCGCAGTGGTTGAGAGTCCACCTGCCGATGCAGGGGACACGGGTTTGTGCCCTGGTCCGGGAGGATCCCACATGCCGCGGAGCTGCTGGGCTGGTGAGCCATGGCCGCTGAGCCTGTGCATCCAGAGCCTGTGCTCCACAACGGTGAGAGGCCTGCGTACCGCAAAAAAAAAAAAAAAAAAAAAAAGAGTTACCAATTCTAATAGTAGCTTTTCCTTTTCGACCACTTTCCAAAATTATAGTTCTCTTTTTCTGTCTAGAAGCTTTGGATGGTTCCTTCACCGATGAAGAAGTTATCCATTGGTACTGAGAGAGAAATGATAAATATGCCATTTAAGTTACAGGTAAATTAGGAGGGTTTGATCTTCATTAGAAATTAAGATATTTTAAGTTAATAAAAGGTCTTCAATTTGCATTTCTGGGAAGCTAAATTAAAGCATCACACAACATTTTCAAAAACAGAAAAGCCATTTCATTTGACTAAAAACTTAGTTTTAAGATGGCAGAAAGTACCTTGATAATTTTCTTTTAAGAAGGAAAGAAAAACAAGCCATTAAAGATAAATTCTTCCGAGAGAATTAAAACATGTTATATACCTCTGACTTGGCACTCCTTCCATTCTGGAAGGAGTTCTTTTTTGGTAACTGCTTTCAGCACAGAATGACTTAAAGTAAAATAAATTGAAATTAGAGTAATTATTTCCCAATGAGTGGCTATTTCCATTTAAAACCAAAAGCCAACTAATTATTGCTTTTCCCATAAAATTAAATATGAAATCTACATTATGTAATTATACACTTATTTCCCCCTTTGTGTATTCTAATTTCTTCCTCAAAAACCTAAGATGCCATCTTGCAGACCGCACCCAGTGGCTACTATTTTGGCAGCAGCAAAGGTCAGCTTTAAACATTTTGCATCTAAAGTGGCTTTAGATACCTTTGGATAGAAAGTACAGTCTGAGCACCATCCAGACGCTTAGATACCTAAAGGGCATCCAAGATAACAAACCAAAGTCCTGATAGTCCCTCAAAAGCTGCTCCTCCCATCAGCCCCCTTCTTCTAAGTGATACCACCCAGTTGCACACATAATCATCAATGACTTGTCTCCTTGTTACTATTTCCTTCATACCCCACATCTAATCTATCTGCAGGTCTTGATAGCTACACCCTCAAAACACAACCTGAATTCAACCACTTTTCACTTGCTCCAAACTTCCAACCTAACCTAGGCCATAAACTTCTCTTATTTGGAGCACTGTGACAGTCTCCTAACTGGCCTCCCTGTTTCTCTTCTTTATCCTCCCAAGTCCATTCTCTATACCAGGTCACCTTATTGAGATACTATTTGGATCATGCCTTTTTCCAGTTCAAACCCCTCTACTCATTTAGAATAATCCACATCTTTACTCTGGCCTTCAAGACTTTACAAGAGCAGACCCCTGGCTAGCTCCTTGACCTCATGTCATACCACACTCTTCTTCACTCGGTACTCTGGCCATGTTGGCCTCCTTGCTTTTCCTTAAATACTCCACCCACCTACATGCCTGCATACTCATTGCCTCCTTGTCCTGGAATGTGCTTACTCCAGTTCTTCCATGGCTTGCTCCTCTCTTCATTCATGTCTCTGTTCAAATGCCACTTCTCCAGTGAAGCTGTCCCCTAACAAACCTATCCAATGGAGTCCTACCTGCTCTCCCTCACTCTCCTTACTTTAAGATATTTTTGCACTTCCTACCCCCTAAAATTATAATACTTATCTGTTTACTCATTTCTATCTGAACTCCCTCACTCTCCTTACTTTAAGATATTTTTGCACTTCCTACTCTCTAAAATTATATTACTTATCTGTTTACTCATTTCTATCTGAACTCCTTCACTAGAATGTAAGCTCCACGAGGGCAAGACTTTTGTCTGTCTGGTTCACTGCTTTATCCCTAGTGCCTACACCCATATCTGGCACACAGAAGATATTTTAAAAATTGCTTGTGATTCTGACAAATGAATAAAGTGCTCCTGGCAAGAATTCAGAGGTTGCACAGGAAAGAAATAATGCTCTTGGTGGAAGTAGGCTTAGTATCTAGGTTCACCTCTATTCAGAGTAGGGATAAGAACAATTTACAAGTAAAATTCACTTTAATTAGTACATTATCTGCTAAAAACATAAGGGAAGTGCAACACTAGAAAAGTACAGTTGAAGCTTGAACAACATGGGTTTGAACCTCGCGGGTCCGCTAACACACGCATATTTTTCAATAAATATGTACTATCATCCTACACGATCCAAGGTTGGTTGAATCCACAGATGTGGAACCACTGACTATAAACTTATACCCAGATTTTCAACTGTGTAGGGGTCAGCACCCCTAACCCCACGTTGTTCAAGGGCCAACTGTGTGTGATGAGGAAAGTTAAACACATTAAATTTAAAAAAACTGTCAATACGTGAACAAATTCTTTTTGTTTTGCTACGGGTTTATCAATTTCAAAAAAGTGACCACATACCAACAAGTGGATTTTTTCTTATATCCAGAACGAGCAGAGTTCTGTTGGTTTCAAGGGCCTTTAGTAAAGCCTTTGCTCCTTCACTGGTGAGGCCACACTGCTGCAGGTCAAGTGCTTTCGATGGAAGACAAAAGGTCACTTCCTAACTCTACAGATTTAACATATAGACAGCTCTCATTTTCTCACGTGTGGAAGAGTCCTGCACAAGACAAGTCATGGCAGGTTTGTAATTTTGGGTATGGAAAAAAACAGAAATGTATATGCACACACATAATGCATGATCCAATTTAAAAACCTCTTCTTGAATGTGCAATGATAACCCTGGCTTTAGTATCAATAAATCATCCAACATATTTTACAATTACAGAACTGAAGAATAACTGTATATAACGTATGAGCAAAAAGCATCACAAAATGAATCTCAGTTCATAATTAGCAAGGGCGCCAGAGGCATGTAAACCTCACAAGCAAAACCTGGTGGAGCTCAGAAATGCACTGCATTCTTTTGATCATGATCTTCAGCTCCAAATCACACTTGAAACTAGCTAAAAGGGGAAAACAAAATAGAAGAAATGTAATAACTGTTAGTTTTAGAGGAAAAAAGGACAAGTCTAAGAGGATACAAATAATAACAAATTCAAACAATGTGTGAATAGAGAATACATAGTAAAAACCTATCATGAAAGTATGATGGTCAAGAACTCTCTCCATAAAAAGTCAGACAAAAACCAGAAACACTGAACATGAATTCTAGTAGTTCTGGGGCTGAACAACCTACTCATTTAAACCAAAGGGATCATCACCAAAGCACACGTATTAAAAAATATTACATGAAAGGAAACTATGATGAGTCTTTTTTTTAAGTGTGGTGTGGACCATCACATTAAAATAACTGGAGTCTTTCAACACCCCCATGACACATAGAAATAGCAAGTAAGACTTATGGATCTGACAGGATATGATACAACCCTTACAAACTCTCACTACAGAAGAATGGACACAGTGTATAATTAACCAAATAGCCAAATTAATACAAACAGCCAGTAAACCTCACCAGTAAATCAAATGAATACAAAATAAAACAAAATGTAGTTATTTTCCTATCAGATTAAGCCAAGACTCTGTAAGAAAAGCCTTTAAATAATGTCTATACCCTTTTGATCCAACAACTCTCTTTCTAAGAATTTAACCAAAAGAAATAGAGATATAGGTAAGGATATATATCAGAGTACTATTTGTAACTGAAAAACTGGACAAAGCTTATATACAAGAATGGATAAGCTACGTGCACTGTGGCATATTCATATAATGAAATACTGAACAATCACAAAAAATGATGCAGGAGACAAATTTACTGACTTGCTAAAATGCTCATACTAAATTAATTGAAAAAAGTTATAAAATTTGGAGTAATCCCACTTGCATAGAAAATGGAGAGATACTCATTTTTGTAGTTTTTCATTTTTTTACAAGTGCTACAAGCCACTGTTTGTGAGAGGCAGTCTTCACATCTAATGTTGTGGTAGACTATAAATTGGCATAGCATTTCTGGGTGGTAATTTGGCCATGTGTATCAAAAGTCTTTTTTTTTAAACTAGTTTCTGCTTTATAACAAAGTGAATCAGTCATACATATACATCTGTTCCCACATCCCTTCCCTCATGCACCTCCCTCCCTCCCACCCTCCCCATCCCACCCCTCCAGGCGGTCACAAAGCACCGAGCTGATCTCCCTGTGCTCTGCGGCTGCTTCCCACTATCTATCTACCTTACGTTTGGTAGTGTATATATGTCCATGCCTCTCTTTCGCTTTGTCACAGCTTACCCTTCTCCCTCCCCATATCCTCAAGTCCATTCTCAAGTAGGTCTGTGTCTTTATTCCCGTTTTACCCCTAGGTTCTTCATGACATTTTTTTTAAAATTCCGTATATATGTGTTAGCATACGGTATTTGTCTTTCTCTTTCTGACTTACTTCACTCTGTATAACAGACTCTAGGTCTATCCACCTCATTACAAATAGCTCAGTTTCGTTTCTTTTTATGGCTGAGTAATATTCCATTGTATATATGTGCCACATCTTCTTTATCCATTCATCCGATGATGGACACTTAGGTTGTTTCCAGCTCCAGGCTATTGTGAATAGAGCTGCAATGAACATTTTGGTACATGTTTCTTTTTCAATTATGGTTTTCTCAGGGTATATGCCTAGTAGTGGGATTGCTGGGTCATATGGTAGTTCTATTTTTAGTTTTTTAAGGAACCTCCATACTGTTCTCCATAGTGGCTGTACCAATTCACATTCCCACCAGCAGTGCAAGAGTGTTCCCTTTTCTCCACACCCTCTCCAGCATTTATTGTTTCTAGATTTCTTGATGATGGCCATTCTGACTGGTGTGAGATGATATCTCATTGTAGTTTTGATTTGCATTTCTCTAATGATTAATGATGTGGAGCATTCTTTCATGTGTTTGTTGGCAGTCTGTATATCTTCTTTGGAGAAATGCCTATTTAAGTCTTCTGCCCATTCTTGGATTGGGTTGTTTGTTTTTTTGCTATTGAGCTGCATGAGCTGTTTATAAATTTTGGAGATTAATCCTTTGTCAGTTGCTTCATTTGCAAATATTTTCTCCCATTCTGAGGGTTGTCTTTTGGTCCTGTTTATGGTTTCCATTGCTGTGCAAAAGCTTTGAAGTTTCATTAGGTCCCATTTGTTTATCTTTGTTTTTATTTCCATTTCTCTAGGAGGTGGGTCCAAAAGGATCTTGCTGTGATTTATGTCATAGAGTGTTCTACCTATGTTTTCCTCTAAGAGTTTGATAGTTTCTGGCCTTACATTTAAGTCTTTAATCCATTTTGAGCTTATTTTTGTGTATGGTGTTAGGGAATGATCTAATCTCAAACTTTTACATGTCCCTGTCCAGTTTTCCCAGCACCACTTATTGAAGAGGCTGTCCTTTCTCCACTGTACATTCCTGCCTCCTTTATCAAAGATAAGTTGGCCATATGTGCGTGGGTTTATCTCTGGGCTTTCTATCCTGATCCACTGATCTATCTTTCTGTTTTTATGCCAGTACCACACTGTCTTAATTACTGTAGCTTTGTAGTATAGTCTGAAATCAGGGAGCCTGATTCCTCCAGCTCCGTTTTTCGTTCTCAAGATTGCTTTGGCTATTTGGGGTCTTTTGTTTTTCCAAACAAATTGTGAAATTTTTTGTTCTAGTTCTGTGAAAAATGCCAGTGGTAGTTTGATAGGGATTGCATTGAATCTGTAGATTGCTTTGGGTAGTAGAGTCATTTTCACAATATTGATTCTTCCAATCCAGGAGCATGGTATATCTCTCCATCTATTTGTATCATCTTTAATTTCTTTCATCAGTGTCTTATAATTTTCTGCATACAGGTCTTTTGTCTCCTTAGGTAGGTTTATTCCTAGATATTTTATTCTTTTTGTTGCAATGGTAAATGGGAGTGTTTTCTTGATTTCATTTTCAGATTTTTCATCATTAGTGTACAGGAATGCCAGAGATTTCTGTACATTAATTTTGTATCCTGCTACTTTACCAAATTCATTGATTAGCTCTAGTAGTTTTTCGGTAGAATCTTTAGGATTCTCTATGTATAGTATCATGTCATCTGCAAACAGTGACAGCTTTACTTCTTCTTTTCCGATTTGGATTCCTTTTATTTCCTTTTCTTCTCTGATTGCTGTGGCTAAAACTTCCAAAACTAGGTTGAATAAGAGTGGTGAGAGTGGGCAGCCTTGTCTTGTTCCTGATCTTAGTGGAAATGGTTTCAGTTTTTCACCATTGAGGACGATGTTGGCTGTGGGTTTGTCATATATGGCCTTTATTATGTTGAGGAAAGTTCCCTCTATGCCTACTTTCTGCAGGGATTTTATCATAAATGGGTGTTGAATTTTGTCGAAAGCTTTCTCTGCATCTATTGAGATGATCATATGGTTTTTCTCCTTCAACTTGTTAATATGGTGTATCACATTGATTGATTTGCGTATATTGAAGAATCCTTGCATTCCTGGAATAAACCCCACTTGATCATGGTGTATGATCCTTTTAATGTGCTGTTGGATTCTGTTTGTTAGTATTTTGTTGAGGATTTTTGCATCTATGTTCATCAGTGATATTGGCCTGTAGTTTTCTTTCTTTGTGACATCCTTGCCTGGTTTGGGTATCAAGGTGATGGTGGCCTCGTAGAATGAGTTTGGGAGTGTTCCTTCCTCTGATATTGTTTGGAAGAGTTTGAGAAGGATGGGTGTTAGCTCTTCTCTAAATGTTTGATAGAATTCGCCTGTGAAGCCATCTGGTCCTGGGCTTTTGTTTGATGGAAGATTTTTAATCACAGTTTCAATTTCAGTGCTTGTGATTGGTCTATTCATATTTTCTATTTCTTCCTGAGTCAGTCTTGGCAGGTTGTGCATTTCTAAGAATTTGTCCATTTCTTCCAGGTTGTCCATTTTATTGGCATAGAGTTGCTTATAGTAATCTCTCATGATCTTTTGTATTTCTGCAGTGTCAGTTGTTACTTCTCCTTTTTCATTTCTAATTCTATTGATTTGAGTCTTCTCCCTTCTTTTCTTGATGAGTCTGGCTAATGGTTTGGCAATTTGTTTATCTTCTCAAAGAAGCAGCTTTTAGTTTGGTTGATCTTTGCTATTGTTTCCTTCATTTCTTTTTCATTTATTTCTGATCTGATCTTTATGATTTCTTTCCTTCTGCTAGCTTTGGGGTTTTTTTGTTCTTCTTTCTCTAATTGCTTTAGGTGCAGGGTCAGGTTGTTTACTCGAAATGTTTCCTGTTTCTTAAGGTGGGATTGTATTGCTATAAACTTCCCCCTTAGAACTGCTTTTGCTGCGTCCCATAGGTTTTGGGTCATCGTGTCTCCATTGTCATTTGTTTCTAGGTATTTTTTTATTTCCTCTTTGATTTCTTCAGTGATCACTTCGTTATTGAGTAGTGTATTGTTTAGCCTCCATGTGTTTGTATTTTTTACAGATCTTTTCCTGTAATTGATGTCTAGTCTCATAGCATTGTGGTCGGAAAAGATACTTGATACAATTTCAATTTTCTTAAATTTACCAAGGCTTGATTTGTGACCCAAGATATGATCTATCCTGGAGAATGTTCCATGAGCACTTGAGAAAAATGTGTATTCTGTTGTTTTTGGATGGAATGTCCTATAAATATCAACTAAGTCCATCTTGTTTAATGTATCATTTAAAGCTTGTGTTTCCTTATTTATTTTCATTTTGGATGATCTGTCCATTGGTGAAAGTGGGGTGTTAAAGTCCCCTACTATGATTGTGTTACTGTCGATTTCCCCTTTTATGGCTGTTAGTATTTGCCTTATGTATTGAGGTGCTCCTATGTTGGGTGCATAAATATTTACAATTGTTATATCTTCTTCTTGGATCAATCCCTTTATCGTTATGTAGTGTCCTTCTTTGTCTCTTCTAATAGTCTTTATTTTAAAGTCTATTTTGTCTGATATAAGAATTGCTACTCCAGCTTTCTTTTGATTTCCATTTGCATGGAATATCTTTTTCCATCCCCTTACTTTCAATCTGTATGTGTCTCTAGGTCTGAAGTGGGTCTCTTGTAGACAGCATATATATGGGTCTTGTTTTTGTATCCATTCAGCCAATCTGTGTCTTTTGGTGGGAGCATTTAGTCCATTTACATTTAAGGTAATTATTGATATGTATGTTCCTATTCCCATTTCCTTAATTGCTTTGGGTTCGTTATTGTAGGTATATTCCTTCTGTTGTGTTTCTTGCCTAGAGAAGTTCCTTTAGCATTTGTTGTAAAGCTGGTTTGGTGGTGCTGAACTCTCTTAGCTTTTGCTTGTCTGTAAACGTTTTAATTTCTCCATCAAATCTGAATGAGATCCTTGCTGGGTAGAGTAATCTTGGTTGCAGGTTTCTCTCCTTCATCACTTTAATTATGTCCTGCCACTCCCTTCTGGCTTGTAGAGTTTCTGCTGAGAGATCAGCTGTTAACTTGATGGGGATTCCCTTGTGTGTTATTTGTTGTTTTTCCCTTGCTGCTTTTAATATGATTTCTTTGCATTTAATTTTTGACAGTTTGATTAATATGTGTCTTGGTGTATTTCTCCTTGGATTTATTCTGTATGGGACTCTCTGTGCCTCCTGGACTTGATTAACTATTTCCTTTCCCATATCAGGGAAGTTTTCAACTATAATCTCTTCAAATATTTTCTCAGTCCCTTTCTTTTTCTCTTCTTCTTCTGGAACCCCTATAATTCGAATGTTGGTGTGTTTAATGTTGTCCCAGAGGTCTCTGTGACTGTCCTCTGTTCTTTTCATTCTTTTTTCTTTATTTTGCTCTGCATCAGTTATTTCCACTATTTTATCTTCCACCTCACTTATTCGTTCTTCTGCCTCAGTTATTCTGCTATTGATCCCATCTAGAGTATTTTTCATTTCATTTATTGTGTTTTTAATCGATGCTTGATTCATCTTTAGTTCTTCTAGGTCCTTGTTAACTGTTTGTTGCATTTTGTCTATTCTATTTCCAAGATTATGGATCTTGGAAATAGAATCTTGGATCAGCTTTACTATCATTATTCTGAATTCTATTTCAGGTAGACTGCCTATTACCTCTTCATTTGTTAGGTCTGGTAGGTTTTTATCTTGCTCCTTCACCTGCTGTGTGTTTTTCTGTCTTCTCATTTTGCTTAGGTTACTGTGTTTGGGTTGTCCTTTTTGCAGGCTGCAGATTCGTAGTTCCCGTTGTTTTTGGTGTCTGACCCCAGTGGCTAAGGTTGTTTCAGTAGGTTGTGTAGGCTTCCTGGTGGGGGGGACTAATGCCTGTGTTCTGGTGGTTGAGGCTCGATCTTGTCTTTCTGGTGGACAGGTCCACGTCTGGTGGTGTGTTTTGGGGTGCCTATGGCCTTATTATGTTTTTAGGTAGCCTCTCTGCTAATGGGTGGGGTTGTGTTCCTGCCTTGCTAGTTGCTTGGCATAGGGTGACCAGCACTGTAGCTTGCTGGTCGTTGACTGAAGCTGGGTGCTGGTGTTGGGATGGAGATCTCTGGGAGATTTTCGCTGCTTGATATTATGTGGAGCTGGGAGGTCTCTTGTGGACCCGTGTCCTGAAGTTGGCTCTCCCACTTCAGAGGCACAGCACTGGCTCCTGGCTGCAGCACCAAGAGCCTTTCATCCACCCGGCTCAGAATAACAGGGAGAAAAAGTAGAAAGAAAGAATTAGTAGAAGAAAGAAAGAGAGAGGGAAAGAAAGGAAGAAGGGAAGAAAGGAAGGAAGGAAGGAAGAAAGAAAGAAAGGAGGGAGGGAGGGAGGAAGGATGGAAAGAAAGAAGGAAAGAAAGGAGGGAGGGAGGGAGGAATGAAATCAAAAGGAAGAGTGAATGGAAGAAGGGAGGGAGGGAGGAAGGAAAGCAAAAGGAAGAGTGAATGGAAGAAGGGAGGGAGGGAGGGAGGAAGGAAAGAAAGAAAGACAGGAGGGAGGGAGGGAGGAAGGAAAGAAAAAGAAAGTGGAAAGAAGAAGGGTGGGAGGGAGGGAGGGAGGAAAGAAAAAGAAAGAAGGAAAGGAGGAGCGGAGGGAGGGAGGGAGGAAGGGAAGGTAGGAAAAAAAGAAAGAGCAGGTAAAGTAAAATAGAATAAAGTATGAAATATAGCAGCGTTATTAAAATTAGAAAGTAATTATTGAAAAAAAAAACGGACCGATAGAACCCTGGGACATATGGTGGAAGCAAAGCTATACAGAGAGAATCTTACACAGAAGATTACACATACTCATTCACAAAAAGAGAGCAGGGGGAAAAATCAAAAATCTTGCTCTCCAAGTCCACCTCCTCAATTTGGGATAATTCGTTGTAAAAAGAGGAAAAGGGCGAGAAGTCTGAAATCTTGCTCTCTAAGTCCACCTCCTTAATTTGGAATAATTCGTTGTCAAAAGAGGAAAAGGGGGGAAAGTCTTAAATCTTGTCCTCAAAGTCCACTTCCTCAATTTGGGATGATTCGCTGTCCATTCATGCACTCCACAGACGCAGGGCACATCAAATGGACCGTGGAGCTTTAATCCGCTGCCTCCGAGGCTGCACAGAGAGATTTCCCTGTCTCTACTCTAACTGCTCCTGGGTCTCAGCCTTGGACCTGGCCCCGCCTCTGCACATAGGTCGCCAGAGGGCGTCCGTTCTTCGCTCAGACAGGACGGGTTTAAAGGAGCCACTGATTCGGGGGCTCTGGCTCACTCAGGCAGAGGGGAGGGAGGGGCGCACAGTGTGGGGTGGGCCTGCGGCGGCAGAGGCCGGCGTGACGTTGCAGCAGCCCATGGCGCTCCGTGCGCTTTCCCGGGAAAGCCGTCCCCGGGTCCGGGACCCCGGCAGTGGCAGGGTGCACAGGCCCCCCGGAAGTCGGGGCGGACAGTGACCCGCGCTCACACACAGGCCCTGCGGCGGCGGCAGCGGTGGCAGGCGGCGGCAGCGGCGGCAGCGGGCGGCGGGAGCGTCGGCGGCGGGGGCGGGCGGCGGGCCACGGCGGCGGCGGCGGCGGCAGCGGGCTGCGGCGGCGGCCGCGGCGGCGGCGGCCCACGCCCGTCTCCGAGGTCCGCGCGTTACCCGCAGCTCGCGCCTGTCCCGGCGCTTCCCCAAGCAGCCCTCTTAATGCCCTCTCCTCGCGCACCAGGAAACAAAAGGGAAAAAAGTCTCTTGCCTCTTCAGCAGCTCCAGACCCTTTCCCCGGACTCCCTCTGGGCTAGCCATGGTGCACTAACCCCTTCAGGCTCTCTTCCTGCCGCCAGCCCCAGTCCTCTCCCTGTGCTCCGACTGAAAGCCAATACCCGGGCCTCAGCTCCCAGCCCCGCCCGCCACGGTGGCCGGGCAGACAAGCCTCTCGGGCTGGTGTGTGCCTGAGGGCACCGATCCTCTGTGCCGAAATCTCTCCACTTTGCCCTCCACAACCCTGTTGCTGTGCTCTCCTCCGCTACTCCTAAGCTTTCCCCCTCCGCCACCTGCAGTCTCCGCCCGCGAAGGGGCTTGTAGTGTGTGGAAACCTTTCCTCCTTCACGGCTCCCTCCCACTGGTGCAGGTCCCGTCCCTATCCTATTGTCTCTGTTTATTCTTTTTTTCTTTTGCCCTACCCAGGTATGTGGGGAGTTTCTTGCCTTTTGGGGGGTCTGAGGTCTTCTGTCAGCGTTCAGTAGGTGTTCTGTAGGAGTTGTTCCACGTGTAGTTGAATTTCTGATGTATCTGTGGGGAGGAAGGTGATCTCCGCGTCTTACTCTTCTGCCATCTTCCCAAGCTCTATCTTGATTACTTCAAATTTTTGGCAATTATGAATAAAGCTGCTCTAAAAATCTGTGTGTAGGCTTTCATGTTTTGCATTTGGATAATTAACTAGGAGTGTGACTGCTGGATTGTATGATAGGTAAGCCTATATTTAGCTTCATAAGAAATTTACAAAGTGCTTGTACCATTTTGCATTCCAACAGCAATTAACGAGCTTTCCTGTTGCTCTATATCTTCACCAATATTTGGTGTTTACCATGTTTTGGAGTTTAGCCATTCTGATAAGTGCTTAGTGGTTTCTCGTGAAATGAAGTTTTCTTTTTTTTAATAAATTTATTTTATTTTTGGCTGCGATGGGTCTTTGTTGCTGCGCACGGGCTTTAGTTGCGGTGAGCTCGGGCTACTCTTCATTGCGGTGCACGGGCTTCTCATTGCGGTGGCTTCTCTTGTTGCGGAGCTCAGGCTCTAGGCGCACGGGCTTCAGTAGCTGTGGCACGTGGGCTCAGTAGGTGAGGCTCACAGGCCCTAGAGCGCAGGCTCAGTAGTTTTGGCACACGAGCTTGGTTGCTCTGTGGCATGTGAGATCTTCCCAGGCCAGGGCTCGAACCCATGTCCCCTGCATTGGCAGGTGGATTCTTAACCACTGCGCCACCAGGGAAGCCCAGAAATGGAATTGTATTAATTCTTTTTTACTTTAATTTGGATGCAGACCCTATTTATTTATTTATTTATTTAGTAATGTAGCTATTGTCTAGTACCTGAAAACGTTTATCCTAGAACCAGATTGTCTAGATTCAAATTCTAACCCTACATTTTGCTCCTTGTGAGACATAGGCTAACTACTTAGCATGTGCTTCAGTAGCCTTATAGATAAGATGGAGATAATAATACCATCTACCTCACAGAATTGTTAAAATTCAGTTAGATTATCATGGAACATATAAATAACAATAAGAGTATCTGGCCTATAGTAAACTCTTTTACTTTTAATTGTATATAATAATTTCATTCTTTTATTTTATCAAGGGGAAGGAATTTAGAATGTAATTCCAAATATTGATAGAACTAGGGTAATTATTTTAATTTTAAATTAATTAAAAAAACTCAGTTACATAAACATAGAATTCCTCTATTTCTGCATCATTACCATATTTAGCTTTCAGCACAGTATTTAAATTTCAATTCAGTAACTTCACAGTTGTACGTCTTTTTACAAACTTTCAATATTGAGAACAGTGGCCTGAAGAATTTTTAAGCTGTTTTTTTTTTTGGTGGGAGGGAGAAAAAGGATAAGTTTTAACCCCACTATTTTGTAATTTAGTTTGGTCATGACTCTGATTTGATGAAACTGAGATCAGTATGATAAATGAAATTGCAAAGTTCAAGACTTTGCTCCACTGTTTATTGTTAACTATTCAAATGAACTGAATTCTTAAAATTTCAGTTGTTTCCAGAACATGCCGCTTCTGAAGCATCATAATCTCAATGTGTAAGCAGATTGTTATTGTTCATCTAATCCATCAACCATAACTGCATTGCCAGTGGTCTGGCCCTAGGAGGGCACAAAGTTCATAGACTTAATTATTACAAACAGTATGTCTTCTATTTTAATTTTCTAGTGGAGGGTAACTCTGGGTCAGTCATGCAAGGAACTGACTTAAGTTCCATGTCCTTGAAAAATGTTGCCACCTCAGTTTAAATTAATGGTCTAACAGCTTCGACCATTTGGGGAGCACTCTCAGTAGTCATATGTCCTAAATTTGACTACTTTCATATTAGCATTGTTAAGACATTATGGGAATTCCCTGGCAGTCCAGTGGTTAGGACTCCACGCTTTCACTACTGAGGACCTGCGTTCAATCCCTGGTTGGGGAACTAAGATCCCACAAGCCATGCAGTGTGCCAAAAAAAAAAAAAAAAGACTTAATTAAACCCCAGAACACAGTCGTGCTTGTCATGGGCATCATGTTTAAGAGTTCTTCTGTCACATCAAAATTTTCTTTGACACCACCAAATGATAGATCTAATTGGATGGTAATATATATACATATATGTAGCTGAGCTCTCTTCCACTGCAATAGAAACGCCATAAATGATTTAACTTTTTCATAGAATTTGTCCTGTGAATTCTCAGCCTTATCTTCATTACACTGAATAATGGTGTTTGCCTTGATAATGCTATTTTTTGGTTATGGAGTGTGGGGCATGATTTTTCTCCTGCACTCAAGAGATAATCCTTTATAAACTCTCCATTCCTAAAAAAAGTTTTAACGGAGAAAGGGTATTTTTCAATTCCTATGTGATTGGATTTTGCAGCATAATCATTTATTATACATTGAATATTAATGTTTTATAAATCTGGGGAATTTCCAACTCTGCTGAGAAATTCCACTGGAAAAAAGAAAAGAAAAAGAATAATAAACTAAAATGTCCCTGTACTACTCAGTGCTCCCTTCTTGGTAGTGGAAAACACATTTCTAAAAAAGTGGAAACTTTAACAACTCAAATATCTTCAAGATAAATATTGCCCTAAAACTTGCCTTATCATAAAACCATACAAAAATTAGACAGATTTAAAAAAAGGGAGTCAGAATTTTTTATCTAATTGATCAGAGACAAAGGGCCAGTGATTCTTTTTTAATATTGAAATAATATAAAAAATAAGGTGTGGTCCATAAGTCAAAGGGATTCCTTAAAAGATATTGTATTTATCATAACTAAATTTAAAAACTCGAGTTTGCAAACAATATTGAAAGCAGAGAGATTAAGAAAAATTACCAATTTTTGAAACCTTTTGGACATTTTTAAAAAAATGATAACAAATGGTATTTTATTAAATTTTAATAAACTGTGTACAACATAGAAATACTTGCCATATACACCATTCTTGGACATTTTCTTACAATTGTAAATATTCAGAGCACTTTACTATATTCCACAACAGCATTTTTTAAGGTTTATTTTTCATAAAGGAACAACTGTGTAAAAGATCAAGCAGCATCAATTTTCTGTTTCATTGCCCTCCAAGGCAATCTGTGGAATTAAATAATTGCAATTTTGACCTCTACTGCAAATGATCAATCAGCTGAGGCTTCTACTAAAAGTCCTTAATATGACAAAGACAAAAGAAGAAGATACAATTGTCAGATGAAGTGGCCAGAGATTTACTGATCTTATTTTTTAAAGTCTTTATTTGCACAGTAACAAATATAAATATTTGATTATTTCATTAAGTTTATCCAGTGAGTATTTATTTATCAGCTAAGAGGCCCTAGGCACTAATCTAGCCATTTGGGATCTAGAAGTAAATAAAACATAAAGAGACCCCTTTACCTTATGGTACAAGAATTCTTTTGAGAAGACAGATATTTGTGGGGAAAAAAAAGTAAACATGTTGTGTGTTAGATTGTGATGAAAGTTAGGGGGACAAACATAAGTTAGGGTAACAGTCCCTGTGGTGAGATGTGGTGAGCTATTTTAATAGAATAATGTAGGGTAACTTCTCTAATAAAGCTACCTTTGAAAAGGCATTGGAAGAAATTAAATGAACAAGCCAAGGCTCCAGGATAAACTTGGCAGGCAGAGCGGATACCTAAAGCAAAGGTCCTGAACCTTCCTGCTGGTCCAGTGGTAAAGAATCTGCCTTCCAACGCACGGGACACACGTTCGATCCCTGGTCGGGGAGCTAAGATCCCACACGCTGCGGGGCAACTAAGCCCGCGCACCTCAAATACTGAGCTTGCGTGCTTCAACTAGAGAGCCTGAGGGCCGCAAACTACAGACCCCATGCACCCTGGTGCCCGTGAGCCACAACTAGAGAGAAGCCCACACTCCACAACGAAAAGATCACGCGTGCTGCAACTAGGACCTGATGCAGCCAAAAAAAATACGGGAACTAAATAAATAAATAAGTAAATAGACAAATAAATAAAGAGAAGACCTAAGATAGATAAATAAATAAATGAATAGAAGGCCTAAGATAAAGAGAAGGCCTAAGATAGATAGATAAATAAATAAGTAAATAAGTAAAGAGAAGGCGTAAGATAGATGGGTGAATAAAGAGAAGGCCTAAGATAGATAGATAAATAAACAAATAAATAAATAGATTAAATCAATCAATCAATCAATAAAGTAAAGGCCCCAAGGGGCATTGTGTGTGCCTGGAAGTGTGAGGAAGTCAATGTAGTGGATGAAGACAAAGTAAGGTGGTAGGCAGTGAAGTTGGAGGGGTCACCAAAAGGACAACTGGCAGTGACTTAATTTGCTGTGTGTGTATGTATTTACCTTGAACCAGGAACTCTGCGCTCAGGCCACACACCTCAACTCTCCATCCCTAAGTGATACTTTAGAATTTTTTTTAATGAGAAAGAGGGAAGAGAAATAACAGGTGTGTATCTATTTGCATGTGTGTGTTTATTCTTTCCTAAAAACAGTACTAAATTCTTTGATTTTATTATTTAAAAGAACTGTTAGGAATTTTTATTCTATTTTACAGTTGAAGAAATGGTCCACAAATTCTGTTTTTTTCTGCTTCCTAAACATATCCTCTTGCTACCTGCCCAAACAGTCATTCTGGGATCCCAGGGTGGCCAACAAAAAGTGCTAATGTATGCCTTCAAAGAAACACAAGGTAGAAATGACTTGGAAGTTGGCCCCAGATTTATCTGGGTTTGAATTCTAGTACTGCTACTCGTTGGCTAGGTTAACACTTGTTAACATAGTCATGCAAATATCCCAGGCACTTATTAGTTTCATTTGCCTGTAAAATGAGTATAATAATATCATGTATGTAAAGATTAACATATATAAGGAAGCTAGCCTAGAATCCCCAGATGAAAATAATAAATATTAGTTCCCCGTCTTCTCCCTTCCTTCAATTAGGAGATGGAGATCAAGTGGGGATTCAACCTGGTTTGGGGAAATTGATGGACAGAAAGAAAGCATGCGCAGGACCTGCCTTGTGAGGCAAAGCTCACTTCCTAGTGGAGAGTGGAGGTGTGTGGTCTGATCCCTTGAAGAGTTCCTGGTTCAAGGCCTGAAAAGAATTGAAGGTAAGGAAAGGGTGAGAAAGAGGGAAAGGGAAGTAGCAGCTGTGTATCTATTAAAATAATTAACAGCTAATGCTAATAAAATAATTCGGGGGAGGGCTTCCCTGGTGGCACAGTGGTTGAGAGTCCACCTGCCGATGCAGGGGAAACGGGTTCGTGCCCCGGTCCGGGATCCCACATGCTGCGGTGCGGCTGGGCCCATGAGCTATGGCCGCTGAGCCTGCGCATCCGGAGCCTGTGCTCCGCAACGGGAGAGGCCACAACAGTGAGAGGCCCGCGTACCGCAAAATAAATAAATAAATAAAAATAATTCAGGGGAGATTTGAATTTAGAATTGGTAGAGGTGGAGGTGGGGATGGTGGTGATATTCTGATGGTTGAACTAGCAGATGTGAAATAGGAAGTGAAAGAAAGTGAGGGGTTAATCATGATTATCAGATTTTTGCCAAAAAAAACCCCCAAAAACTGTAAGGCGTCTGTGGGACTATGGAGTGAAGCAAATTGGGGCAGAGAAAGATCCCTTCTGTTGAGTAGACAACACAATTGAATATGACTCAAAAGTTTGAAGGAGAAGATTCAGGAACACAAACAAATTGGTATGTAAATCTGTGAGACCAAAAAAAAAAAAAAAAAAGAGAAACAAAAAAAAAACGCATTAATTGCTTATACAATAAGATGAAATCATTTTTCATTTTATATGTACTCACTCAAATATTGTCCGAATTTAAGAAATGCTAAGGGTTTATCCATTTTGAAATTTTCCATTTAAAGAAAAAAATAATATTCTCACAGACATATTCATCAAGAATGAGATGACCAGAACTTGAGGAAAGTAAAAATAATAATAATGTTTTGTGAATTTTATGCAAGTGAACTTTCTCGAGATGCTTTTGACTATTAATTTCTCTTCCTATTTTCTCTGCCCTTAGATTTGTTTCATGAACCACTGCTGAGAATGAGCTTAATGAGTAGTTTATTGGAGTTGGAAGTCACAAGAAAAACATACCAGGAGAAAATAAGATTTATTAATATGTACATCATTGCACTCTAGATTATTTCACTTATTAGTCAATACAATCTATTATAATTATAAACTATAATAATAACTAAGGAAATTTAGATTCAAAGAGGTCATGTAAAATGTTTTAAGGTCTTGTCTTAGTTTGCTAGGGCTGCCATCACAAAATACCACAGACTAAGCTGTTCAAAAGACAGAACTCTTATTTTCTCTGGAGGCTGAAGTACAAGATTGAGTTGGTTTCTCCTGAGCCCTCTGTCCTTGGCTTGGAGAGGGCTGCCTTCTCACTGGGTTCTCTAATGGCTTTTTCTCTGTGCAGATACATCCCTAGTGACTCTTCCTCTTCTTATAAGGACACCAGTCACATTGCATTAGGGCCCACCCATATAAACTCATTGAATCTTAATTTTCTCTTTAAAGGCCCTATCGAGAAATACAGTCACATTGTAAGCTATTAGGAATTAAGACTTCAACAAAAAAATTTAGGAGGACAATATTAAGTTCATAACACTCACATGGCTATTAAAAAAATAAAACTGAGATTTTCATACTCTCAGACTCCAAAATCCACACTCTTTCCAATATACTGTGCACTGTTTGACATTAGACCTAGGCCTGAGACTAAAGATAGAGGTAGGAACACAGAGCTGATAGGGAGCAGAGATCATTCGAAGAGGCTTATGTAGTGGAGTTATATAAATTTTGATACTTCAGTTATTGCTCACTCTACCTTGAGTCAAATTACCTGTATGCCATTTAGAGCTTTTTGGTTTATTTTTTAATTAATTAATTAATTTTTATTGAAGTATAGTTGATTTACAATGTTGTGTTAGCTTTAGGTATACAGCAAAGTGATTCAGTTATACATACATATATACCTAATTTTTTTCAGATTCTTTTCCCTTATAAGTTATTAAAAATGATTGAGTATAGTTCTCTGTGGTATATAGTAGGGCCTTGTTAGTTGTATAATTTATATATGGTGGTGTGTATATTTTAATCCCCAACTCCTAATTTATTCCCTCCCTCTTTCTCCTTTGGTAACCATAAGTTTGTTTTCCATGTCTGTGGGTCTGTTTCTGTTTCATATATAAGTTCATTTGTATCTTCTTTTTTTTGATTCCACATATAAGCAATATCTTATACTTGTCTTTCTCTGTCTGGCTTCACTTAGTATGACAACCTCTAGGTCCATCCATGTTGCTCCAAAATACAGCTGGATTAAAATCTCAGCAAGGCTCTTCGTTCATCGCTTACCAAAGGTAGACTCCTTGACTTTTAATTTACAGTTCTTCATCTCTAACTGGGAAAATCCTGTTTACTTTTCAGAGCTATTGTGATGTGTAAATAAAGTGGTAGGCTGCAGCTGGGTAGCTTTTCAGTAAATGCTATCTCATCCTGTCACTAGAGATTCTGGAAATTTTTAACCCTTGGGTCAAGCGTCTCAGTGTCTTTCATGACTACAAATATACTTTGAGTGGCCCCAACACAAACTATCAAATAATAAGGTATCTTAAACATGTTACAAGTTTGTTTAATATAGTGTTTGAGATTGGAACAAAAGAACAGTTTCAATATGGAACCATCTGTAGAAGTGAAAGGAAGTTTGTGCCAAAAAGATTTCCTCTGGCTAAGCGATGAATGCTTTGATCTAGAAGTTGACTTAATATAAAATTGCCTAATTTGTATGCTGAGAGAGAGAGGAGGTACAGAGCACTGTTAGAGAAGCGTTAGATTTTCCTGAGTTTAGTGTTTTATCAATTGATGCAATTAATTGTTTCTAGTCTATGTCTGTATGTATATGTATTTTATGTATATATATATATATATGTTTCTAGTCTATGTATATATACACATATACATCATAAGACTATATATAAATACATATTTGCAGTATATATAAAATATATAAAAATATATGTAAGGAAATATAACATTTTCTTATTGAAAAGGGGGAAATTAGTAAAGAACAATTATTGTATAGTTAAACTTATGTAATATATGAGTATACCCTAGAAAAAAGATCAATTCATATTTGTCTGATATATACATATGTATAAGACAGTTATTACTTGTCCTATATAGAAAGAAAACTTACTACATTTGAGATAGTATTTAACATGTTTGGAATGACTCCAAAAATGATTTGAAATAACGTGACTATTAGATGAAAATTGCCCTTTGAACATATTACCTACTGTGTGTAATTGTTACTACTGTAAGAAACTTATCACTAGTATTATAAGCATCCTTAATTGTAAATTATTGTTTTAAACCCAATTTTACATAAGATAACGCATTGCAGTGCATGTTGGTGTCAGTCCTTCTGATTTCAGACAGATCTTGAGTGCAGATGGGGACTGAGGAATGAGTTGAGGAGAGAGAGCTGAGAATTCAGAGAAACCAAGACTAGAATTCGTAGGTCAGAGGAACAGTGACAGGGCTGCACAGAGAGAGAATTCCAGATGGCAGCAGAGTGCTCCCCTCCAGCATTTGGCTAAGTGCTGATCAGGGCATGTGTCTGAGGTTAGGGAAAACCACCTCAAGGATTGGGTGTAACAAGGCATGGCATTCACACAAAGACAGTCATAGTGCATGTTCTCACCCCACCTTCCCGACTGGAAAACCTCAAAGTTTACAGGGTGCTGTACACAGAACGGTTTTGCCTCAGTAGTGGGAAAAAATTAGCCTACAACAAAACTGCAAAAGTTCCAAATAACAAATCTTATAAACCAGATCCAGAGGATCAAAACATTCCTAAGGAATTTTAATAAATCTCAAAATTAAGCATAAGAATGTTTATAGAAGTAAATATATCTAACACTCACTATGTAAAATTCACAGTGTTAGAAAACCAATGAAAAGTTACCAAGGAAGTGTTAGAAGTAGTAAGCACTGATATTAAAACAATTATTATACCTGTACTGCCTATGTCCAAAAGGAAGTAGAAACAAAGAAGATAAAAAGTAATGCAAAACAGACTTTCAAATTTCTAGAGATGAAAATTACAATGTCCAAGATGAAAATAAATTGGATGTAATTAAAGACAAACTAAATATGGTCAAAAAAAGTTTAATGAACAATAAGCAAAGGGGTAAATAAACTGTACTATATTCATAAAAAGTAATAAAATGACAAAAAGGAATGAATTATTGACATACACAACATGAATAAATCTCACATATGCTGACAGAAAGAAGACAGACAAAAAGGGTATATATGGTGGAATTGAACATATACGAAATTCTAGAAAAATGCAAATTATTGCATGGTGACAACAGATTAGTTGTTGCCCGGGATTAGAGGGGTAGGTAGAGTTGGAAAGAATACATTAAAAAGACCACGAGGAAACTTTTTTGTCAACAGATCTGTTTATTATTTTGATTGTGGTGATAGTTTCATGGTTTTATACATACATCAAAACTCATCAAATTGCATACTATAATATGTGCATTTTATTATATAAACAACTTAATAAAGCTGTTTTCATATTAATTTACATGAAAGTATGAAAGAGCATGTAATGGATTTTCCTATCTCTTCAAACTTGTGTTTTAAAGACTTGAAATTACCACTGTAATGTTCAAAGGAGCAGTTTTACAGGGTTCACCACTGTAAAAATTTATATAGCTTCATTTTTCTTCAAATTCAAAAAATAACATTGATTTAATGGCAAGAATGAGATTTCATTTTTTATTATCTATAAAGTTGCAACCACGTGTGGTAAAAAAAATCTCTCTGGGTCTCTTACGTATTTTCTGACCTTGAGAGTAGAGGCAGTGACTTCTAATTTTCCAGATTATCTTTTCAAAGACTCACCATTCAGTCTAAGAACTGAACATGACTCTTACCTTGATATCACTTGCATGACTCTGGTGACCTTTCCTCTTTTCTGATCCCCTCAGAGGTAACCACTATCTTCAGTTTTGCATTTAAAATTTGTTTGCTATGAATTTAAGCTTTACCAAATAAATTGAGAGAATTTATGGGTTATTTTTCTGTTTTTTTTGACATATCTCCTAGTGTTAAACATGCAAGAACAGTTAGGCAAACAACTAATAACAATGTCTGCGTCATAGTGTGATATTTTCAGTTTATAAAAATTCGATTGTGCCAAATTATTTTCTTGGGGCTTCCCTGGTGGCTCAGTGGTTGAGAGTCCGCCTGCCGATGCAGGGGACACGGGTTCGTGCCCCGGTCCAGGAAGATCCCACGTGCCCCGGAGCGGCTGGGCCCGTGAGCCATGGCCGCTGAGCCTGCACGTCCGGAGCCTGTGCTCCGCAACGGGAGAGGCCACAACAGTGAGAGGCCCGCGTACCGCAATAAATACATAAATAAATAAATAAATAAAATAAAAAAGGCTCTGCTTTCCCCCATTTAAAAAAAAATATTTTCTTAATCTCTTGGATCACCATATTCACCCAACAGAACACTAATGTGTGTAACAGTTGCGCTACTCCCCTGCCATCTCTTAGTGAGATCTCTCTGTGCTTTCAATTGGTACGTTCCTTATCATTAGTGACACTAATCACTTTTTCATATGGTAATGATTCTTTAAATTTTTCCCCCTAAATCCCTGATTTTTTCCCCATATTTTCTATTTTTAATTAAAAAATTTATTGGAATATAGTTGCTTTACACTCTTGTGTTAGTTTCAGGTGTACAGCAAAGTGAATCAGCTATACCTATACATATATCCCCTCTATTTTGGATTTCCTTCCCATTTAGGTCACCACAGAGAACTGAGTAGAGTTCCCTGTGCTATACAGTAGGTTCTCATTAGTTATCTATTTTATACATAGTATCAATAGTATATGTATGTCAATCCCAATCTCCCAATTCGTCTCACTCCCTGCTTCTCCCTTGGTATCCATATATTTTTTCTCTATGTCTGTGTTTCTATTTCTCCTTCGCAAATAAGATCATCTATATCATTTTTTTAGATTCCACATACATGTGTTAGTATACAATATTTGTTTTTCTCTTACTGACTTACTTCACTCTGTATGACACACTCTAGGTCCATCCACGTCTCTACAAATGACCCGTTTTCATTCCACTTTACGGCTGAGTAATATTCTATTGTATATATGTACCACTTCTTCTTTATCCATTCCTCTGTTGATGGACACTTAGTTTGCTTCCGTGTCCTGGCTATTGTAAGTAGTGCTGCAGTGAACATTGGGGTGCATGCATCCTTTTGAATTATGGTTTTCTCTGGGTATATGCCCAATAGTGGGATTGTTGGGTAATATAGTAGTTCTATTTTTAGTTTTTTAGGAACCTCCATACTGTTCTCCATAGTGGCTGTATCAATTTACATTCCCACCAACAGTGCAAGAGGGATCCCTTTTCTCCACACCCTCTCCAGTATTTATTGTTTGTACATTTTGTGATGATGACCATTCTGACTAATGTGAGGTGATACCTCATTGTAGTTTTGATTTGCATTTCTCTAATGGGAAAATGAAATGTTTTATCTGGGCATTTGTGTGTGTGTGTGTGTGTGGTATGCGGGCCTCTCACTGTTGTGGCCTCTCCTGTTGCAGAGCACAGGCTCCGGACGTGCAGGCTCAGCAGCCATGGCTCACGGGAACAGCCGCTCCGTGGCATGTGGGATCTTCCCAGACCAGGGCATGAACCCGTGTCCCCTGCATCGGCAGGCGGACTCTCAACCACTGCGCCACCAGGGAAGCCCGCGGAAAAGCTTTGATGCCTAAAAATGTCTTCTCATCTACTAACTGATGGTTGGCACTCAACTCTCATCCTTTTATCTCGGAATCTCATCCCTTTAGCTTAAATCTTTTTTTCCCATTAAAATTCAAATACTGGTTGTGCTTTAAGATCATAGTAATTTTTACCTCAGCCTGAATGATCCAAAAGCAAGTTTTGATGATGTGCAAGAGGGAAGAGAACTTGAGGGCATAAGTGTTCTGCAGAGGGTATTAGGGAATAGAGAAGACAGAGCAATAAATAGACTCACAGGGGAAACTCAGAAAGTGGAGCTTGATGAAACAAGCAAACATCACGGTTTTGCTAAGGTCTATTCTAATTAGTTGTTATTCGTGTGTAAAAGTTTGCCTAAAAGGCATAACCTATGAGTGATTTGTGCCCCTGCATATTACGGATGTATAATAAAATTCAAACAGTGCAAGGAACACACAGATGACCACATGGCCTCAGCCATGCTCCATTTTGTAGTCTGCCCACTTTGAGCATCAGAAAATGGATTGTAGAAATCTGGTTCATCTTATTTTAAACTTCTCATTCCCCAAATTTGAAATAGTATTTATTTAAAAACCAGGTTCTTTATCAGGATCACAAAAACACTATAAAGTATTCATTGAAAAGAACCTAACATTTACTACTGTAGTACATTATGTACAATTTATTGACTATTTCTACTGAATATACATGTATGTATTACATAATCTAACATTTATATTAAGTATAACTATAACATGATTTTTTTTAAAATTTATTTTATTTATTTATTTTTGGCTGTGTTGGGTCTTCGTTGCTGCGTGCGGGCTTCCTCTAGTTGTAGCGAGCAAGGGCTACTCTTCGTTGCGGTGCGCGGGCCTCTCATTGCGGTGGCTTCTCCTGTTGCGGAGCACGGGCTCTAGGCACACGGGCTTCAGCAGTTGTGGCACGTGGGCTCAGTAGTTGTGGCTCGCGGGCTCTAGAGCGCAGGCTCAGCAGTTGTGGCGCACGGGCTTAGTTGCTCCGCGGCATGCGGGATCTTCCCGGACCAGGGCTCGAACCCGTGTCCCCTGCATCGGCAGGCGGACTCTCAACCACTGCGCCACCAGGGAAGCCCCTATAAGATGATTCTTGTGTCAACCCTGACAAAGCTGGTGAAATCCTTTGCTACAAAAATATGTCTCTGCCTTATAGTTTTGTTTCAGTATTAGTTTCCACATTTGCCAGCAAGATACTTTTCATCCTACTAAACTAATAGGCCACTTAGTTGAATACTGGATAAAATACAAATGGCAGAGAATTCTCCATTTCTGTTTATAATTTTTAAAATTTCAACTAAAAGTGCAAAGCTTTTATCAATTTCTGTAGCTTGCTCTCTTCCTAAACCTACTTGCTTCTTCCATCAATATTTAAGTTTCTGGTTTTAAATAACTGTGACTCTCCTTTAATGTGTTCTCTGTTAAAGGCTTTCTCTCCCTTTAGAATTGTTAGTAGGAGAAGTGGTATTTTTGTGGGAAGAAAACTGCATCTTCTCTACTACCCAGCTGTCAGGACTATAGAGCTACATCCTCAGTTGTATAATCAGAAACCTGGCCTGGCATCAACTAGTGGGATTAATAACCACTTTTTCAATTCCTTGCAATTAAAATATTTACATCAACTTCTCTTTGTTTTAACAATAGCATATAGAACCCAGTGTGGGTGTGGCTCATGATTCTGCTTCTCTGACTCATGATCTTAGACTTCTTGCTTCCAACTTCCTAATGAATGTGCCCTTTAGCAATTGCTGGGGGCCAGGTTTGTTTACTGCTACTCCTTTCCATCAGTTCAATGCCACGAGGCATCTCTTGAATGCATTTCTTTGCTACAAAGTATTTCTCTCCCCTGCCCTCACCCCACTCTCAGGTTCTGTTGCTTATTTAAGATTTGCATCTGTAAAGAGTCCTTTGGGTTTGTTTCCTTGGTGGACTGGCTGTCTTCCAAGATTTTGTTGTTAATCTTGTCTGACATTTTAAAGATGACCTTTTGGTGTTTTTATAAAACTTCTCAAGAAAAGGAAAACAGAAGTGCTCATCTAACCCTCTTCTAAAGACTATGCAAAAAAGCCAGTTGTTTTAAAACATTATGGCTGGTGATATAAATGGCTGCAGCATATTATATCTACACCTGCATGTTTTTAACTTCCAGAAACTAAAAATCAGCTCTGCAACATGCAATCAGCCATGAAGAAAGAAACAAACAAAAACCCAGTATTGAAAATTTTCTGCCTGATACCTGAATGTATTGGTGAACAAGCCTGCTACTTCTAGTATTTACATAAAGACAGTAGTCAAATAACCAATGCAGTAAAACAAACAATTCTTCTGTGAGAAAAAAGAATGATGCTACTTAGAGTTGATGGACATGAACTTTAGGAATTTTAGAGCTGAAAATAATCTTGGAGGCCTCCTTTTATAGATGAGGAATATGAGGTCTATGGTGGTTAAGTGAATTGTCCAAGCCAGAGATGGGACTAGGGTCAAAGTTGAGGTCTTCTGCCAGGATGTTGAGCTTACTCTTTGAACTTGCTGGGTGTTTACATATTGCATCAACAGAGCCCATATGTACTGGATTTTCTTCCATTTACTAATAGAAGCAAGTTAGTGCCTTTACAGGTATTGTAGTATAAAATCAGCCCATTCAGTCAAACTAGTCAAAAATTAGTCAATCTAGGAGTCCCAAAGAGACAATGCTTTGCAGGCTTTTTCTTTTCTTTTCTTTTCTTTTCTTTTTCCACTGGAAATGGGAATTAGATAGATAATGCATGTTTGTGTGTATGTATGTATGTATGTATATATATATACTTATATCTTGTTCAAATTTAAAAGAATACAATTTTTTATAGTCTATGTATGACATAAAAATAGAACGTCATTAATCAAATACATTTGCAGTATTTATTTTTGTAAGTAACTTCCTTTCTTTATGTATCTATACAGTTTTAAAGATAATGGGACAACACAGAAATATTATTCATTTTCAAGCTAACACTGATAAATAATGTTTTGTAAGTGCCCTAAATTATGTAAAGACTAAAAGTTCCATTGTTCTATCTATTCTATGGAAAGTGGTTGATGTTTATCTATGAAATAATGTATCAATCTCAGGAAACAATTCTTAGGTTAAAAAACTCATTTTCCCCGTGATGTCTTTTCACAAAGATTTAATTCAAAGAATTTGCCTTTGTAAGATCTCCATCACTTTTCACCATTGTTCCCATGCATGTTCCTGTTAAGAGTGCCTGATTCTGTTGCTAAGCAACCTTGCAGTCTTGTTGGGTCATGATGATGAACTAATAATTATTTAAAATGTGTCTGTTTGGATAGGGTCTTTTAAAGAATATCATGATACTTTTGTGTAAGAGGCTGGGTAAGAGGGTTCTTCATTTCAACTTACAGTTCGACAGGAATATAAGTGTTAGAATGATGTTTTCCAGGAGAGTTGGAAGAATGCCAAGAGTACACTAAAAAGCACTAGGTCTTACTTCCTCCCGGTATGCTTTTTTTCTAGAAAAGGGTAAAAGTCAGTCAGATGACAAGTCAAGAAATTTACCAAAGGACTTCAAAGAAATATGAGGAACATCAATATTCCTTTTATTGACTCGATTAAATTATTATGTTTTTCCTTCTCATCCCAAATTCTTAAGAAAAATTGTCAAGCCATATTATGTTGAAAAATAAGTCCCATGTAAGCGAGACATGGGTATTTGAATTTTATCAGGCCTCCAGAGAAAACTAAATTGTTGATTAAATCCTCATCCTGCTTGCTCTTGTCCCAGACATCCCTCTCCAGTTCAGGAATATCCTCCTTTAAATAGCTTATTTAACCATATGGGACTGATGCCAGTAGCCTTAATATTTTCTGTACGGTATACTGCGATATATAAGGGGACTACCATCATATCTCTAGCATGTAGTGAGAGTTAGTAAATAGCATTCCCAGTGTGTATCTGGAAAAACAAAAAGGTTGTTCCTTTAAACCATCTTTTTTGGTGATAAAGCAAAGAATCAAAGGTATTTCATTACTAAAGAATCCGAGAACGTCCTAACTAAGAGAAGAGCACTTCTAATGTCATCTCAAAATCCATCCAATCCAGAAGCAGAGCTGATGGTGCTACCAAGAGACAGAGTCTCCTTGTGGTGACACCACCTTCAAAAGTTTGGCAAGGTACCCCCAAACATCACCAGTTTTCTTTACAACCTTGCTTGTCTCTAGTATTTAAAGACACATCTGATACTTATTGATTCTATTTATATTTTGAGGGTGATCCCTTCTTAGGGATATCATCTCATATGCAAAGTTAAAAGTATTGATCATTTTTCTCTCCTAAACTTAAACTATTATAATTTATGTTTAAGGCAGCCAAATTTAACAGCTTTGGGGCCATAAAGGTGAGTGTTTAAATCTTGGTTCACTGTTCTGTAGGTGGTATATGGCCACTCCAGGTATCAGTTTTCTTACTTATAAACTAGGGTTTGCAGTGCTTTCTTCACAGATAAAGGATTAAATTTGATATGCTAACATAGTGTCTACCATATAGTGTACATTAAACGTGAGCCCTCTTTCCTATCTCCACTGGGTGTGGCCAACTTCTAGTTTTCTAGGATTTACTAGAAAATTTCATACCTTCTAGGAATATATGGCTTCTGATCATATTCCCTTACCATCTTCATTTTACTAAACTAAAGGCTCTTAACTTTTTTGTAATCCCCACATTCTTATTTCCTATCTCAGCTACTTTTCTGTTAATTTTTTAGAATTCAGTTTATTTCAGCAGGCATTAATTGAGGTAAGGGGAATTACAGTAGGTCCTGTGGTTACAAATGTAAACAGGATCCCTGTTCTCAGGTACCTTACAGTCTAGTGTCAAGAGTAGTAAACAGACAAAAAATTGCAATTTCACCTGATAAATTCTGTGATATTGGTAAGCCTGTGACAACACAAGGGAAATATCTAAATCAGATTAGGGAGGATGGGAGATTAAAGGTAAAGGAGCTTGCCGTACTTGTAGGCTTTTCTCTAGAGTTGGCAAACATCTTTACCTGTGTTCAAGGTTTAGATTGACCAAGACAGCCTTCACATTCCTTTCAGCTTAATAAAACTTTAGACAGGTTTCTTCCTGACTTAGAGGCCCTTGACCTCCCCTTATTTAGAACATTTACTCTAAAAAACATGCAAATTCTTTTTTCACCCCTTTGACACGTAAATCTTCTTCTAGTAATCTTGCCAGATTTACAACCCAGGAATGTCTTCCTCACGGACATGGGAGCCATTTTTCCAAATGTAATCATCAAGAAAGATAGCACCGCATTCTCTGTGGGAGGGCAAGAGTCTAACTTCAATAAGTGCTGATTAGCAAACACAGATGGCCTAATCACATTAACCAGTCTCCTCCTAATGTCCTCCAGTACCAGTCCACTAGCTCACTCCAGAATTGATAAACTGTCCCACCTTTTGTTTCAGCAGAGTTTAGTCCAATCTCTCTCTCCAGTTGCAATCGTTTTCAATAAACTTTCCCTTGCCTGTTTAAGTCTGTCCTTGGACAGGATGCATCCAGGTTTTGTACAAGGGGGAAAAACTGATTTTTGCCCAATAATCTACTCACTGATGCCTGGCACTTGGTCAACTTTTGTAATTGCTGATTAAAATAAGTCCATCATGTCAATGTCTAGGGGGAAATGTTTTCAATGGCTCTAAACACTTTGAGCAGTGATAAATGAAATCTCTGAGTTCACCATCTTCTAACTGGAACTAGAATTATTTTTCCAAAAATATGTTTCTTTACACTTATGCACAAAATGAGCCTCTGCCTCAAAGAGACTGTGAGTAGGCTCAAGTATCCACTCGTCCTAATAGCTTTATACTCGTTCTTTTGGTATTTCAATTATCTCAAGTGTTCAGAATCATGAATAAAGTTGGGAGCAATTCATGATGATGTTAATCAACTATAAATTACTCAACAAGGGCTCCCCTTATTATACTCTCCATGAAGCTCCCTAGAGGATCAGCTCAGGTACTGGCCTCATGCACAGTCTACATTGAGAGGATTTCCAATAATTGATGGTTTTAGCCAAAATTTTGAATTCTAAAAATGGATGGAAATTTGGAAATTCTAAATCAATCATAGCAAATTACAAATTATCATCAAGAAAGACTGCATAATAAAAATGTCTAAAGGTTACTGTAGAAATTAAGCTTAAATTCAAATTTAATTCTAAGGTAAATAAAAACATGTACTCCATTTTCTTTTTTTCATTATAAAATTTATAAAACCAGAATTTTCCTTCTAATGTGCGCATTGGGTGTACTTGCTTTTTCTTTCCAAAAAAAAATTTCACTAACTTAAGGACATATACAACATATGGCACCTTAGAATTAAGGAAATATGGGAGAATGATTTTGATTACCTCCTCATGCTACATGAAAATTCATTACTTCAAACTTTCTTGAACAATTTTTTAAAAGATGCCAGTTATCTAACTCATACAAACACCCATATACATATGTACATCTTTCTTGTTGGGGAACAGACTTATATTAGTGTAAATAAGTGGTCATTAAAGTTAATGGGTTCATTTTATATAGTTATAATTTAAGATATAGTAGAAATTGGTTTGAACATGATATATACCTTTTTAAAATATATTAGAGACTTATAGAACCACCTCACAGTGACTGTATTTGTCCATTATGAGGTTTAGAATATACTTTACTACTTAAATGAGTTGAGTATGATATTTTATCATTATACCTTTGCTTTTATCATATATTGTGGATGTAGAGTCTTTGGTCAGAAACACCCTCTATATTATAAAAACATCATTATAGAAAAATGCAGTATTCTTTTAATATATAATTTAACATGAAACTAGGACAGATTTTCAGCAGAAGAAGGGAGCTGCATATATTTGGCTTTTACTGGCAGGCCTGTTTCTGCCCAGTAATTACCCAGTCTTTACATACATGTTACAGTTCAGTGCTTTTAAGGAAATCCAGCTTTCTTTGCTCTCTGATCTTTTCTTCTCACAAAATACTTAGCAAACACATAGCTATTAGCTCCATAGGAAGTGGTTGTATATATCAGGTATTTTTCACAAGCCCACTTAACCAAGGTACCAAGTAATTTGACTAGAATCCAAACCAAATCAGTTGAAGAGCTAAGTGTGCAAAAAATCCTGTAACACACTAGATTCCAATGAGCCACAGTTTTATTAACACTGCATCACTTAGCAAACTCAGATGGGGTCTTTGGGTCTTTATGTTGAGTTTCTTTAATTGGCAAATGCTTAAGAGCACACTTTATTGATTGATTGATTGATTTATTAAAGAATCATCTTTTTTTAAAATTTATTTATTTTGGGCTGTGTTGGGTCTTCATTGCTGCACGTGGACTTTCTCTAGTTGCGGGGAGTGGGGGCTACTGTTCGTTGTGGCGCGCGGGCTTCTCATTGCGGTGCCTTCTCTTGTTGCAGAGCACAGGCTCTAGGCACGTGGGCTTCAGTAGTTGTGGCACACGGGCTCAGTAGTTGTGGTGCATGGGCTTAGTTGCTCCACGGCATGTGGGATCCTCCCGGACCAGGGCTCGAACCTGTGTCCCCCGCATTGACAGGTGGATTCTTTTTTTTTTTTTTTTTTGCTATACGCGGGTCTCTCACTGCTGTGGCCTCTCCCGTTGTGGAGCACAGGCTCCGGACGCGCAGGCTCAGCAGCCATGGCTCACGGGCCCAGCCGCTCCCCGGCATGTGGGATCTTCCCGGACCGGGGCACGAACCCGTGTCCCCTGCATCGGCAGGCGGACTCTCAACCACTGTGCCACCAGGGAAGCCCCGACAGGTGGATTCTTAACCACTGCGCCACCAGGGAAGTCCCTAAGAGCCCACTTTAAATGCAGTTACACAATGACATCATGATAAGAAATGCTATAGGAATATAGGCATAGAAAAAAAATTATCATCACTCACATATGCCCTGAGCATTTTCTGCTGAAGAGAGAATCTGAACTCCATAATGAGGGTACTAATACATTACATGCTTCTGATAGTAAGTTCTTATCACTTGAGAAATATCATCAAACATTATATCTCTGCAGCTTAATCCTTCTTAACCTGAAATATACCTTTAGAAATAATATTTTAACAGTTTGAGAAAATTCAGCTATTACATAGCTATTTATCTAAATATTTACATGAGATAATTATGAAGGCATTCTATTAATAATTTTGTGAAGACATTGTAATAACAATTTAGTCTTAGAATTTTAGAAAAAAAATAAACCAATAAAAAGGTACTTCTTCTGGTTCAAACTGTACAAATGAAAATTCTGAAGCTAAGTAAATTGGGCAAAGTATGTTGCTGTTTCATAAGTTAATGAAAGTAAAATTATTTATTAAATTTTTATTTATTTATAGTTTCATGGGTTTATAACACATAAGGTTCATGTGTATAATATTATATTTTGACATTTATATAAACTACAGTGTGCTCACCACCAAAAGGTTAGTTGTCAACTGTCATCATATTGTTGACCCCCTTTACCCATCTTGCCCTCCCTCCACCCCCTTCTCCTCTGCTAACCACTACTCTGTTCTCTGTATCTATTTGTTTCAGTTTGGTTTCTTCATTCATTTTGTTTTGCTTGTTTTTATATGCCACATATGAGTTAAATCATATGGTATTGGTCTTTCTCCATCTGGTTTATTTCACTTAACATAATACCCACAAGGTCCATCCATGTTGTCCCAAGTGCCAAGATTTCATCTTTTTATGGCTATTATTCCATTGTAAGTGTGTGTGTATCTTCTTTATCCATTCATCCATCAGTGAACACTTAGGTTGTCTCCACATCTTGTCTATTCTAAATAATGCTGTGATGAACACAGGGGTGCATATATCTTTTCAGATTAGTGTTTTTGTATTCCTTGGATAAACACCCACAAGTGGAATAGCTACATCATATGATAGTTCTAGTCTTAACTTTTTGAGGAATCTCCATGTGATTTACCATAGTGGCTGCACTAATTTACATTCCCACCAAAAGTGCACAAGGGTTCCCTTTTCTTCACTTCCTCTCCAGCACTTATTTCTTGTCTTTTTGATAATAGCCATTCTAATGGGTGTGAAGTGATATCTCCCTGTGGTTTTGATTTACATTTCCCTGATAATTAGTGATGTTGAACATTTTTCACATGCTTGTTGGCCATCTATATACCTTCTTTGGAAAAATATCTATTCAGTTTCTCTGCTCATTTTTTAATTGGATTGTTAGCTTTTTTGTTGTTGAGTTGCTTGAATTCTTTATCTATTTTGGATATTAGGTACATGATTTGCAAATATCTTCTCCCATTTGGTAGGTTTTCATTTTGTTGACGTTTCCTTTGTTGTACAGAAGCTTTTTAGTTTGATAATAGTCCCATTTGTTTAGTTACGCTTTTGTCTCCTTGCCTGAGGAGGCATATGCAGAAAGATATTGCTAAAACCAAAGTCAAAGCGAATACTGCCTATGTTTTCTTCTAGGAGTTTTATTGTTTCAGATCTTACATTGGAGTCTCTAATCCATTTTGAGTTGATATCTATGTATGGTATAAGATAGTGGTCTAGTCTCATTCTTTTGCGTGTGGCTATCCAGAAAAACTAAATTTAGATGCTCTCCATCCTTTCATCAAATTGTCAACCCATTCAGATTAATCTGCAAACTGCATCAAGAGGTTTGAAGGTAGAGAACTTTTTACTGTCTAGCTGATTTTTAAGAGTGATTAGGGCAGAGTTATAAATCAAATTACTGCAAAAAACGTTCTGGCTAGTCCATGTCAGTCACTTTCCTAAATTTCAAGGTTATTGACTGCTCAACTTATCTTATGACTTTAAATTTGAAAGCCTCAAATTAGCAACAAGTTCTCATAGGATTCAAAGCAGTAGGGGTTTTACAGAATGATTCTGTTAAATTAATCTTTTCCTCATTTGAAACATAGATGATTAAGATACATATTAATTTATTCAGAAAAGTCATACATTTTTTCAATGGAAAAAATCTTCCCTTCTGTTCTCCCTAGGGCTATTTGTGTGCAAAATTTAACAAATATTGGTTCAACTCTTTTTTTTTTCTGATTCAAAACTTCAGCACGAGTGATGATTAGTTGGATGGCTAACGAGATAGTAATCTCCTCAAACATCTTTTAACCCACTGGTACATTCTACATGAAGCAGCAGCTCAGTAACTGTTGAATGAACGAGTGGACAGATCCCACTTACCCAGAAGACTGAATTCTTCTTTAAGAATCTGAGGTTTAATTTTGTGGTCAAATGTTTAGAAATGGAAATAGAACTCAAAGTTCCACTTGACTTATAACGTGACTTCTGTCCTCAGCAGATGGTTAAAAAGGTTAGTTCTACCAGTGGCTTCAGAAAACATACAGAAGGTGTTAGCAGAACCATGATATTTACGGTATATATTTGATTGTTTCAAGAACTGAGTGAACAGGTAGTACTTGTAAGGGCAATCAGGTGCCAGTTTCAATGGTCAGGCCTGAAGTGCAGGGGTTCCACACTCAGCCCTGCTGCTTGTTAATTCTGGCTTCACTCATTATGCTTCCTGATGCTGCCACACAGCTCCTTATTTTGAGGTAACAGGTGATCTGACTATGCTTTTTTGTTTGTTTGTTTTTCTAACGTTACACAGAAAGCTAGAGTCAAAAATTTGTGTGTAGTCTGAGAATGATACTTTGGATATATTGCTATTTATGATAAGCCCAGATTTACATGTTTACCTCGAACTGGAAAAAAATTGCTAACTAGAATTTCCCCTGTAAAAGTAATTACTGACAATGTCTTCCTCCTGAACCACATGGACCTATATCAAGGCTGCTTATCTGTGCAAGATACCAAAGTTGTTACCACAGGACTATGCTATCAGAAGCAGATTTTCTGCCAGTGGGCTGGGCCAGCTTTTGCAAACTACAGGAAACCTGGGTTCCTAAAATAACCTAAGGGACACTCCTGATCTAAACTCAAACAGAATGGGGTTAATACATAAATCCTTGCAGGAAGTTTGGACACTGAAAAGATCTGTCACTGAGGATGGCGATTCAGCTTAACAAATGAGGCAATGAGACTGATGGAATACGCCCTTTCCAAAGAAGTTACAATGATTTCTGTTGATACTATCAGTATTTCCACAGTCCTCTGTTTCCAGGAGGTTATATATAGTATCACAGAAGAACCCTGAGAACAGATAATCAAGCCTTTATAAAGAATCAGAGAAATATATTAAATGCCTCTTAACAAGGAGAATTGAACTTTTTTACTAACAATAACCATTATTATCATTATAGAATTATTATATTGTTCTTAATATTTTATTATTAAATAAATATTATCTGCAGGGAAGGCAGATTGGCATCACATAAGTGTTACGTCACTGAAAACTAATCAATATACACACAAAATAAGGTGCTAAGGCTACACTAGGGAGTCTCACTTCTGATCTCAAGGTTATGCCAGTTTATCCCAATTTCTCAACAAAACTCTTTATCAAACTTATTGTATCTTATCCCGCACTATATCGGAACTGTTTTAAAAGGGATCTTGTTAGTCATTTTCCTTAAAAAAAAAAAAAAGAGAAATCCAAGTCATGCCTTTTCTATGAAATCTTTGGAGGTTGCTATGACAATGTTATTTGTAGCTCAGCCCACAATTCATATTCTTCAGCTTTTACCCAAAGTAACCTGGTTCTGCTTGCTAGGTATCATCTTCTAAGACTCCAAGAGATATTGCCAAAGCTTTCTCCAGAGACTAGGATTGGAAAAATGACGGCATTATTAAATGCTGAACTTTACAAAAATCATTTCTATTTTGAGCACCCTAACATAGTTATCTTCATTTTGCATAATCCTTTTTTTTTAAACAAGGATGTACATTTTTACATGGTTGCAATTACAGCAAACACAGGGTTTTGTGTTATTCCTTCACCATTTCCAATAACGAAAGCATTTTTCATATATTACAATTGGGGGATTATTTTAATGTTAAAGAATACATGAGGGCCTCCCTGGTGGCGCAGTGGTTGAGAGTCCGCCTGCCGATGCAGGGGATACGGGTTCGTGCCCCGGTCTGGGAGGATCCCATATGCCGCGGAGCGGCTGGGCCCGTGAGCCATGGCCGCTGGGCCTGCGCATCCGGAGCCTGTGCTCCGCAACGGGAGAGGCCACAACAGTGAGAGGCCCGCATACAGCAAAAAGGAAAAAAAAAAAAAAAAAAAAAAAAAGAATACATGATATTTAATGGATACAATCTATATTTAATTTAATCAGATTCCTATTACTAGCTATTTGTCTTCATTTTTTCCTTATTACAGATAGATTCACAAATAATATTATTATGAATATTTTTTTCCTCTACAGAATTGTTTCTTTGAATGAGACAGGGGTTATGGTTTGTTTGGCTTGTATCGACAGTATTTATAAAAGTGTAAATCTGAATGTGTTTAGGTGAGGCAAGTACAGTAACCTGTATTCCCATTGCCTTCCCCCAGGCCAACATTGTACATTTAGATTACCTGCTTGACCCTGAAAGCATTTGAATTTTTGACTCCTGGATTACTGGGTCAAAGGCGTAAGTATCTTTATGACTTTCAATAACAATGATCATTTAACTCTTCTAAACCAGTTATACATGTATTTCAATGTCACCAACTTTCATTTATTTGAGTACTTTCCAAACGTTAGGTGCTGTATAGGCATTGGGGACACAATGAGCAAGTAAGACAATGAACAGGGAGTTACAATGCAGTCTGAATTAATAGAACTTAGAATAGGGTACTAAGGGAACCCATAAGAGAAGCAGAAACAAGTCTTCTCCAAATCGGGTCATTACATGGGGAAGTGGTAGCAAGTAGAAGAACGGAGGAAGGAGAGAAGTCCAGGCAAAGAGAGCACCACATGCAATGGCCTGGAAAACATAAAGCAAGCATATTTTAAGTATTATGAGAATGGAGAGGGTGAGGTTAGTGTTGAAAGACATGAATATATATATGAAAAAGCATATATATATATGATTTTATAATGTAGTCATCATTAGGTATCATTTAATAATTTTTTGTCAAATTTACTAACTATATAAGCATGTTATACATGTAAAGTAGATTTAGTACGCATCGCATCTAAGAAAATCCAATTCCTGACATAATCAGCAGAATGAAAAGTGACACAGAGATTAGAAAACTCCCCAGCACTTGAGAGAAGAGAGGTTTGTGCAGTTTGATGGCAGCACAGGCCCATGTGTAGGAGAAGGGGAGGTGATGGAGCAGCAGGGATAGGTTAGAACAGTTGGAGTGCCTGGAGGGCCAGGCCAAGGAGTTCACTTTGTATTAACTCAATGGTCAATGAAATTACATAGCCATTTTAGAGGAAACAAAATTATAATTAAAACTGTAGAGGAAACACTCATTCCTTTCACTAAAGCAAAATGCAGAACATCCTGGTGTCAGCACTGGAAAACAATCTCCAGGTAATTGAAGCAGGAAAACCACATCCATTTAGGGGTTCTCTCATTTTCATTATGACTGCTACCACCATAGCAGCCTCTAGGCTTCCATTCTAACACTTTTGTCCAGGTATGGAGCAATCAAAAACATCTTGCTTTGTTTCACTTTAGTACAAATGATATAGAAAAGACATCAAAAGAATTTATTAAGTGATAAGAGAGAATAACTGGGAAACAAAGCGTGTGTATGAAATATATAAACAGTCTAGTTTACAAAGAACTACTTTATTCTTTATAGAACATTGTTAGCCCATAGTCCATGTTATTCTACATTGGACACCAAGTATCTGTTAACCCTATGAAATAATATGTAAGACATTATGTGCACTTATATAGTCTTTGTATACAGGATGTGATGGAAGAGGACCTCTACCAATAGATAGAAAAGAAGTTCTTGTAATTGTGTGTTATGCAAGCCAAAAGTGGATGGGGTAATTTGCCAGAAATAATACTATAAGGGATATAAGTAATTTGGTCCAAGTACTCCACTCTCTGGGTTGCATTATTCAAGAGTAAATTTTAGAATGTCTGGAAGCAGAGGTCTTACCCAGTGTTTGAGACATATGAGGTCTCTGAGAATTTCTCTGAAATCACACTGAACATCTTGTGTACATGTATGTGTGTGTGTATATCTCCTGGGAAGTCTTTAAAAGGCTCATAAGCTCTTTTATGGCACTTCTTCAATTCACTTCTGTGCTGGACCTCCCCATTTATGAAAGCAGAAGTTTCAGCCTCTGAGACTTTGGGCACAAGTCAGCAGGTGGTGACAGCTTTCTCTTCCAACACTGCATCTTTTAAGCATTCTTAAGAAAGCAAGCAGCCATCAGTTATGAACATCATTCAGGTGACGTTCTGTATGTATGAACTGTATTTGAGATTAAAAGACGGGGAAGAGATGGGAAGTGAGTAGACATGAGACTATTATAGGGCTCAGGAGAAAAGTGGCAGAATCTAATTACGATGGGATGAGTGGGAATACAGAAATGAGGATGGGCAGAGGATGCACATCTTGGTATTTGGTATATACCGCAGGGTTTTTTCACCAAGTTGTCATTCTGTGTTTGGAAAACAAAATTGGGGGGAAAATGAAATCAAAGAGTAAGTCAGTGCTTGGCATATAATAGGAATGTAATAAATTTTGGAAAGACTCACACTACCATGGTGAAACTTTTAGTACTAAAGATATATTTAGTATTAAACATATATTCATTTGCAGAACAGACAGAAGTTGGACTTTTATATTACTAATGCTTACAATACTTCAACTTCTGGTCATCTTATACAAGTTCATTAGACCACTGATCGTTGTTGCAATGGAGTTCTGAAAGTTTAATTTTGAGATGTGAATGAGAAATGAGGTCATGGCATAGATGAAGACAGGCAATGAAACTATAAAACTGGTAAGCTTGGTCTATGAGAACCTATATGAGCAAAGAATCTGAAAAAGAATAGATATATGGATATGTATAACTGAATCACTTTGCTGTACACCTAAAACTAACACACTGTAAATCAACTATACTTCAATAAAATTATTTTTTTTTAAAATTAATTAGTTAAAATTAAAAAACATTAAGCTTGGTGAAGTGTAGTTGACCTCATTCAGGAAAGTAGAAGTAGGCACTGGTTCTGGAGGATACAGGAGTGGTTTGAATAGAGAGAGGGCCAACTTTACTTCCTAACAGTAAGTTAAAATTAGGGGAATACAGAGATTATAGAATAATAATCAGAAAGTGGCCTAAATGTAAGAAGCAGGCTGGCTCTTCTTATACTAGAGAAAGAGAAAGCTAAATTTGTGGTGGAGATGGTAGGGGAATCATTTGAAACAATCCAGATTTCAATTGAAGTGAAGAGGTCAGAAAATATTAAGGATAAATAAAGCTTAGTTTATCCATTAGGAACATGGAAATTAGGAATATGGAAGTTAGAGTTAGTAAAAACCAGTCTCAAAATGATAATTCTCTAATTTGATAATTCTGAACTAATCAGAAAAAAATATGAACTATAGTGCACATTAAGTCAATGTTGAGGAAAATGTATTTATTGGAGTACAATTCAGTTGTTATTTTACAATGCTTTAACAAAAGTACACACTAAATACATAGAATTTATATATACTATAGTATAAGTATACTTTTTAGCATAGAAAATTACAAAATTATCTAATCACTTAAAAGAAAATAGCATTATCCTTCTCACAAAGTTCTGAAATTAAAGAAAAAAATTATGAAGATATAAACTATTCACTGAAGTTTTTGAAATAATCAGAAAGCTTGAATCAAAGAGAGACTGCATTTAAGGAGGATGTGTTATTGTTTAATTCAATGGTTAAAGAAACAGAAAAATTAAATGGGGACACTTTTCTGTTAAACTTTCCCCTCGGGCAGCTGGTATAAATAAGGGAGCTAGTATGGACCCTCCATTTCCCTTGAACAGGTGTTAACTTCTTCCTGTTTAGAGGGTTTCACTTCATGGTTAAGAGCATGGCCTCTGGGCTCAAATCTTTTGTGCCTGAATCCTAGACATGTCACTTGTTAAGTGTGCAACTTTTGGCAAGTTTCTTACTTTCTCTAAGCCTCAATATTTAACTGTGTAATGTGGATAATATTTGTGAGGGTTAAATGCCACTGACAAACGGTAACTGGTATACATTTAAGCGCTCAATAAATTTGTCTATCAGAAGGAGTTTGGACATAGAGGGAGATGGTAGATAGATTCAGAAGGGAAATGGGAGAATTCCTTTAGAGTGAACAGTTTCGAGGAAGATGACAACTGAAAGGGGGGTCCTCCTTCCCATTCAGCTGCTAGAAAAAGAGGTGTGTTTAACAGAACAGAGAAAACAGGCTGAAAACTGGTGGCCCTGTGGGCATTGGAGGAGGGGAAGCATGTTAGAAGTGTTTCACACACAGACCGAAGAAGCTAAATACTACACATCCAACAGAGCTGCGGATATCTATTTCAGTATGTCTGTGGGTCTATCTGTACAATGTTTCTCTTGAAAAGTCAGCAAGCGCTGTGAAGATAGAGCTCCAATCCTCTCTGACACTTGTTTAGGGGAGGGGCGGCAGCAGAGAAATCTCAGGGTGGAAGACAACCTACAAATACCTGCAGGGACATACATGACTACTTTCCACTTTCCTCCTGGTATCAGAAGGCAAACACGCTAGCACCTCTGTCTTGGACTTCCCAGCCTCCAGAACTGGGAGCAATAATTGCTGTTGTTATAATCTACCCAGTTGGTGGTATTTTGTTATAGCAACATGATTGGAGTAAGATAGCATGCTTCTACCCTAGAGGAATAATTCCTAGACTAATTACCTAGTAAAAGTTGTGCATTACCTCAACATACACCAAGTGATGCTGGATGAGGTAAAATCCAGAAACAAGGTTGCTGAAGAGTTCTGTCATGATCGACTCTCACATACTATCACATACCTCAGAGATACTACATATTTACTTGTGTTAGGAGCTTCACATGGCAGTGGTTTTCTTCATGGCAGTGTGAACACCAGCATCACTGCTACTTGCTACTCCTAAAGGAGCTCGAATGCCTCACTCCTCTTCCTTGGGAGCTATTCCAGTTTTCACTTGGCTGATCTTCAAGCTACTTATCATAAGTGTCCATTCTCTTGATTTTCAGGAACACTCATTACCATTATATCCCTCAGGGCAATTTTAGAAGTTTAAAGCAATGAAGAGCAGCTTCTTACGATAAGAAAAAAGAATAAGGTGGGTTGTTGTTCATTTATTGATCATTTATGAGTAGCTGTCATATGCCAGGCATTGGGGCATCATGCTTTTGACGTCAGAAGCAGTCCCTGCTTTCAAGTGGTCTCTGGTAAAGCTGGGAGGAGTTTCAACTGGACAGAATCGTATAACATAATGAGTAGATAAGTGCCAGGACAGGGTGCCAGGGTGGGAAGGAGGACACAGAGAAAGAATGAGTTCATCATGAAATATTTTTGAAGAACAGGACACCTGATTTGTGTTTTGAAGGAAATGTAGAAGTGTGAAAGACAACAAAAAAGTTTCAGAAGTGAACATTCTAGGCAGAGGCTACAGCAAGATTTAAAAAGCAAGAGGGCACAAACCACAGAGCTGATCTCCCTGTGCTACGTGGCTGCTTCCCACTAGCTATCTATTTCACATTTGGTAGTGAGTGTATATATGTCCTGTGACCACCTAGAGGCGTGGGATAGGGAGGGTGGGAGGGAGACGCAAGAGGGACGAGATATGGGCATATATGTACATGTATAGCTGATTCACTTTGTTATAAAGCAGAAACTAACACACCATTGTAAAGCAATTATACTCCAATAAAGATGTTAAAAAATTAAATTAAATTTTAAAAAAGACACGAGGGCATACAGAGCAATGGTGGTCCTAAGGAACTGCCAATAGGTACGTATGACTGGAGTGTAAGATCATTTGAGCAAGTAATGCAAAGGATACCAAAATGTGCAGTGGATAATCTAAGGTAAGCATATATCACCTTTCTTTTTTTCGCCCTAGAAATATTTACTGAGTGACTCTTATGTGCCAATGATTGTTGTAGGTTCTGCAGTGAAAAAATCATGACTCTACCTGCACGGAATTTGCATTCTACCTAGGGAAGAGACCGAAAATAAACCAATACCCAAATATTGATATATTGTTTGGCAGACGGGAACAAACATATGGAGAAAACTATATCAGAGATGGAATGGAGCATGTGTAGGTTAATGTGTGCACCTGCATGGGGATGCACAACAGCTGTTTTTTATAGGATGATCAAGGTCTCACTGATGTGGTGACATTTGACCAGAGACTTGAAGGTAGTCATATCCTATCTATTATCATAACCTCTAGTATCATATTCTATTTATATGTGTATGGATAACTTTTCTAGAACATTTCCAGAAGATGAAATCGTAAATGCAAGGGCCTTTGGATGGGAGAACGTTGAGTGTTGAAAGTACAAACTAAGAGGCTGGTGTTCCTGGTGTGGAAAGAGTGAGAAGAGCAGTGGATAAACTGGAGAGCTGGTGGTGGCGAAGGGGGTGCAGAAAAGATAGGGCTTTTTAGAGTCTCTTTAAGTACTTGTTCCCTTGTGGCTCCCCACCTCTTAGACGGAATCAAGGAACTGTCTAGCCCCAGGCAGTGGAGAATAGGCATTTGATAGTTTTTGCTGAAGAGTTAAGCTTAAAAGCCTAAAATCTTTATGGACAGAGAGAAATTGTGCTAAATTTCTTCTTTACTACATCAGAGTAATAGATGGATAAATCCAAAGAATTTTCCACAAAGGGAAAGCACCATCAGGATTTGCGTATTTTTTGTTTTGTCTTGTTTTTTAACAAGAGGGAAGGGAAATTACCGTTACTATTTGTAATCTAGAAAGACTGGGGTAAAGAGAGGTTAAATGGCTCATTCACTGCAAACCTGGGCTTAAGAGGACAGTCAAGAGTGTTCAACATGATGCCCTCGGGCAATCACTTACTCAGAGGAGGGCCAATTACTTTTTAAATTAAATTAAATTAATTTATTTATTTATACAGCAAGTTCTTATTAGTTATCTATTTTATACATATTAGTGTATACATGTCAATCCCAATCTCCCAATTCATCCCACCACCACCACCCTTGCCCCGCTTTCCCCCCGTGGTGTCCATACGTTTCTTCTCTACATCTACGTCTCTATTTCTGCCTTGCAAACCGGTTCATCTGTACCATTTTTCTAGATTCTACATATGTGTGTTAATATACGATATTTGTTTTTCTCTTTCTGACTTACTTCACTCTGTATGACAGTCTCTAGGTCCATCCACGTCTCTACAAATGACCCAAGTTCATTCCATTTTATGTACGTACTACGTCTTTTTTATCCATTTGTCTGTCAATGGGCATTTAGGTTGCTTCCATGACCTGGCTATTGTAAATAGTGCTGCAATGAACATTGGGGTGCATGTGTCTTTTTGAATTATGGTTTTCTCTGGGTATGTGCCAGTAGTGGGATTGCTGGGTCATATGGTAATTCTATTTTTAGTTTTATAAGGAACCTCCATACTGTTCTCCATAGTGGTTGTATCAATTTACATTCCCACCAACAGTGCAAGAGGGTTCCCTTTTCTCCACACCCTCTCCAGCATTGGTTGCTTGTAGATTTTCTGATGATGCCCATTCTAATCGGTGTGACTTTCAATACGCTTCCCTGGGGCAGTAGTGATTATCTTCCCAATAGCTTGGGCAGATTGGTGAAGAAGATCAGAAGCTGACTTCAGCTTTTCATAGCTCTCCATCTTTCTACTTCCTAAATTCCCATTCCTTTTACTTGAGCAGTGGTTCATCAAATATGTAACAGCAGCAGAAGCTTCTCCTAGAAACTTGTTAGAAATGCAAATTCCCAGCTGAGGCTCCGGAAATCATTGTTTTGACAAGCCTTCTGATTCTAGCTAAAGCTTGAGACCCATTGCTCTTCTTCTGATCTGAGAGAGAGGGAGGGGGGGAAAGAGACAGAAAGCCCAGGAAAGAATGCTGGAAAGTAAATTCAGAGAGCTTTTTTATATGGGGTTTTTACTGTGGTAACTTACAAATGGTTGGAAAACACCCACAAATTGAAACATGTAGCTACTTTAAGGACTCTTTAGCAGAAATCAATCTTATTCCCGATCTATTACTTAATAGGTCATTTCCTCATAGGGATGACTAACAGCAATTCAACAGGAAATGCTTTTTATATTTAAATAACACTTTCTGTTCCAAGATGTCAAAATGTTTGACAAGTGGTCAAAATGCAGCTCACTAATATTCTCAACCCCATGGTAGTAAATAACCCACATCTACCATCACTGCTGTTTACTGGTGATTGCTTTTCTGGGAAAGTTGAAGCGCCTTTGCTATCTCTGTAGAAAGTCAATGACTAAAGGAGGAAACGTCCTTCATCTTGGTTCCCATAGGAAACCAAATTGATAAATCACTCACTGACTTCTATTATTGCATCTCAAGGATAGTTAACAATGCTCATCAAGGAAAAATCCCAAAGAACAATCTTGCCCTATCTCTGATTAAACCTGATTTTGGAAAATCATCTGGCTCAATCTACATTTAACTACAATATGAATGCTACTTAATTCCTTATTACTTCTGATGACACAGGATCAATGCCACTTGAAGAGTAAGAAGCAAAGGTTCACTACATTGGGGTCTCCTTGACAGCCAAGCCTGTGCCTTAGTCATTTTGACTCCCTAGTGACCAGCTTGGTATCTGGAATAGTATATGTGATCAGTAATTATTTCTTGAATGTATGATGTATGAATGAGTCAAGATATCTTGAGACTTGGAGTCATGGGTCAAGAGGAGAAAACGTGGTTTAAAAAAAACCACTGAATTCTCAGAAGCCGGTGCGGCAATGAATGCTAATAACAACTTGACAGTGTCCTCTGTCATTGCAAATAATGTGATACCAACATCTACTAATCAATCAAAAAAAGACTTTCAGAATTCAAATTTGGATAGGATTTTGAGCTGGGGATTCCTCTCACCCACCTTTTCTTATGATAAAACTTGGAACTGTAGTGTCAATAGATAATATGCCAGGTTTTCACTTAAAATTGGAAAAGTTAATCTAATTTCGGAGGCATGAAATAAAACTGATGGGCAAATATTAGAATTTCCATCAATGAAAAAGCTTAATTTCTAAAATGCTGAAGGTTAGTTTATCAAAATACTGAAATTGCCTCATATCATAAGTCAAAGCACCCTCTCTTTACTAAATAAGGAGCTACAAAGTTGTACAATTACTGTCAATAATTTTTTTACTTGGTTTGAAAAAAGGTTGCTTGTTTTAAATAGAACAAAGTTCAACTGAAGTGACTATAATATCATCAGTCTTGTAAAGCTCCTTGTGTTAGATTTCTTCTATCCCCAAGATGCCAACCATGCATATTAAACGGACTCGATTTTTGCGTATGATTTCTGTACATCTTTCCTATATGAATTTTCATGTTAAGTACCCTTTCTTAGAGTGTGGATTGTAACCACTCTGTTTAAAACTCTATCACCAGTACCTAGAACAGTGCCTGCCACATAAGAAACACTTAATAAAATTTCTAAATTATCTTGATTAAAATCCATACTCATCCTAGCTTTAAGCACATGAAGACAGAAATAGGTTCCAACTGCATAAGAACACGTGACTAATCCAGAGTAAATGTTAACTATAAGTACAAATTATCTGTTGATTAAAATACAGAACATGTCTGAGATTTGGAATCCCTTCCTAATAACCCTGAGTCAGAGCTGTGGTAAAGGCTTACTGGGGGCATGGTACCATTTTCTGAGGACACACTCAGAAGAGGAAGAAGTTGATGAGACAGCATGCAAGATTTTCCAGGCTCAAAATGGAACTTGACTCATCTGCATGGAACCATCCAGCGAAACACAGAAGAGCTCACTCTTCTGCTGGAGTAAGCTCACCCTGGTGGAATGGAATGGAACAGAAACAAGAGACTGAGGTCTAGGTTTTGAGGATCTTCACTCCACTTACCTGCTTTCACAGGACCAGGCAACGGACAAGAAGAAATGTGGAACTGTTGCTGTGTACCTCTAAACAAATACAGTCACCCTATGTAATAGAATGTGTCATAAATCTGACCAATTAGAATAATTCCTCCATTCTTGGTAGAGTAGCTCTGATAGAGATGGACAGAGCTGGGCTCGGGGTGGGAAGGGGGTGGTTTCCTTCTGTTACAAGCTCTAAACTTTCTTCAAGTTTCCTATGATTTAAGCCTAACTAAAATTTATGGACTTTTGAAAAAGAGTAGGTACTAAAATTAAATAAGCTGAGAGTGTTGAGGGTGAAAAACATGATAACAAATTTAAGGAAATGTAGAATTATTACTATGAGAATTAACAGAACTGTGTTTGTTCCAAATATGAGCCTGCTATAGCATTTTAATTATGAATAGAATTAAACAGAAATTCACTTGCTGTCACCATCTGATAATATTACCAGAGACTTCCCTTAAGGAAATTTAAAATTATTTCTTCTATGTAAATCTCTACAAGTCCTTATTTTCCACCTTATTATAAGAAATAACACACAGTAGCAACAAGCTGGCAGAATTTTGACAATTCTCCTGCCTCCCTCCATTCCGCCTTCTTTTCCTCTTTCCCTCCCTCCCTTTCCCTCCTCTTCCCTCACTCCCTTTCTTTCCACAAAGCAAGTAAATGGGTACATAGAAAATAGTAGGGGTCACACGTTTTCATTACAGGGGTTGGGAATGTGGACTCTCACAAAAACAGACTTGATTTTAAATACTGTATCTGTGCCTTACTAGCTGTGTGACCATGCATAATTTAATCATTCTGTGCCTCAGTTTGTCCGGCTGTAAAATAGGTGCAAACAGTACCTACCTCTTAGGATTGTTGTCAGGGGGGATTCCAACTGGTTTTAAAATAGTATTTAGCACAGAGGAAGCATAATAATAATTATTTTTCACTTCTCTGAATATATAAAACATTTAGTATTGGGATTCATAGTCTCAAAATCTAACACTCACTGATGTGAATATCTGATTGGCTAAATGGAGAAAAACATTGTTATAGTAATTATTTCTTTAGTTTCTCATTTTGTTTTTTTAACTGAAAACCAGAATCACAATTTCTTGGTATTATCTGTTACCAATGAACAGTATAAGACTGTAATATTATTTTTGACAAGGCACTGAATATTTGAAATGAAGAAAACTAAGAAATAGTAGTAAATAAAACTTTTCTTGTACTAATCCCAAGTGAAAGATGAAATTAATGATGATATATATGTGAAAACTCTGGAGAAGTCATACAGAAAGAACCTCAAGTACTTGAGGCACACTTGAAATTCAAATGACATTAAATGACTAATTCTTAAATCAAGAACCCTTCACTAAAATTAAAAACACAAATGCTTTCTTTTTCTTGATTTCTTGTAGGAAGTGAAAGAGTACTCGGTAGGTGTCAGACTATTTTAAAAAGCAGGTCATAGAGATGATATTTCAGGAGTGTAAAAATACTAAGGCGGATCTCATAAATGATTGGTATATTATTTAATTCAGGTTAGCATCAGAATTGTCAATGTTTGTTTCTTAAGCAATGCAATCCTTTAGGTAGGAAGCATGGTTCTTTGGAGAAGTTGAGAGACACAAGATACACAAACTGGAATATGGTGCAAAAACAGACAGTATCGATTTTTTAAAATTAAACCTAGGAATTATTTAACATGGCCATTTCTTTGGGTTGAAGAAAGAAATTCATATAGATCTTCCTGGTTCAGGCTCCAGTGAGGTCTATAGGCAAATTTGCAACTAGAGCAAGATTCAGACCTATTTCCATGTTTGTGCTTACCTCTTAAATATGTCCAGTTCCTACAGCATAGAGGAAAGCACTAGATTGGCCATGGCATGAATGGCCAGGTTAGGATTCTGGCCCTGCCACTTAATAACTGTGTACGGCTTAAATAGGCAATTTGCTAAACTTCATGAATTTCAATTCCCACTCTCCAACCCCCACCCTGGGCAGAATGAGTAGAATCTTTTTTCTAGCAACTCTAGAGAGTTAGGATGGTCTGAGGAGAAAATGTACATAAAAATGCTTTGAAAATTATTTAATGCTTTAAAAATATTATTTATCATTATTATTTCAAGATGAGGGAAAACTCCCCCTCCGCTAATATATTCAGCTTTTTATGGCCACCTAGATCTTCCAGAAAGCTACATAAAAACTGAACATTTTAACAATACTCGGCAATGTTTAGATGTTAAAATAAAATTATCCAAACTGGCACATTTCTTCTTAAACAGTTCTAAAAGTAATACATACATAGTGCAATGAATTTGGAACTACAGAATGAGAACGGGAGGAAGTAAAGGTCACCCTGACTCTCTTATTTCTTGAGTTAACCATTGATAAATAATTTTTACATTTTCTTTGGGTCTTTTTTCTCTATGTGCGTGATATTCAAAACCAAGAGGTGAATATGCTGTATTTATTATTTAACATTCTTCTCTTCTCACTTGACATTTTACAAAAAACAATTTTAATTGGTTAATTTCTGTATTGTTTCCGATTCTAAGCATCATAAAATACTTAATAGTGAAGGTTACCTATGAGCTATTATGTAAAAAAAAGTTCAGCATCTATAACCTAAATAAATGTATTAGAAATTCATATGCTTTAAAGCAGTGGTCCCCAACTGTTTTGGAGCTAGGGACCGGTTTCGTGGAAGACAATTTTTCCACCAACAGGGTGGGTGGGGGGAGGATAGTTGGTTCAGGCTGTAATGCGAGCGATGGCGAGCCATGGGGAGCAGCAGATGAAACTTCGCTCGCTCGCTTGCTGGCCGCCCACCTCCTGCTGGGCGGCCCATTTCCTCACACAGCCAGGGGGTTGGGGACCCCTGCTTTAAAGGATATCCCTATGTTTTTATGTGATTGACCATTTCAAAAGTTTCATAGACAATTCCACTATTTATATTTAATTAAAGACCATGAAACTTGTTTTTAGTATTTTTAAATAAAAGATAAAGATGACTTCATTTAAAAGCTGATAACAAACCTCTAGAACACGTCCTTCTACTTAAGTGAGGTGTTAGATTAAAAAAGCACTATAGAAATATAGATTATACTTGACTTTAAATAAAAATCTGAATAAATACTATAGAATTGTTATCTCCCCTTTATTCTGTTAATAATTGCTAATAGGAATATTATGGAGAATGATTGAAGCTTAATAGTCATATGTCAATTACCAAGATCACATTTGTGTGGTACAATGAATTTGCAAAGGTAGACTATCAAATGTATTTCATTGTCAAAGGTGGTCTGCCAATCGGCAAGTCATTTCGTAAGTTATGCTCTAAAATATATCATTTACCGATACCCAAGAGACATCTCGGTATGTCATTAATAGTGCAGAAACTCTAAGCCAGGGATATTTTTGTCTTTATAATTAATTTGAGACAGCAGCTAATAAAAACCAGAATAATAACACTAATAACCTTCAAATTAATTTTGACCCTAAGCTATAGCAATTTCAACAGAAGTTAGTATATTTACATACCAAATTAAGATTCCTAAACTTGTATTACAATTGATGCAATGTTTTTATGAAATACTACCTGTATAATATTTCATTAAAATAATAAAATGAGAACAATATAGAAATGTCATAAATGTTTGTGTCCTAGAAAGGATTTAGAGGGAATTTCTGGTAGTATAAATTAATACATGATTAATCATATTACTTTTATTTATAAAGCATCCAAACATACACATCTGTAATCTTATATGTCTTTACCATCAAGAGAAATATATTCTAGAATTAATTTTAAAAACACTGCTTTTACTGTGCTTATGTATTCTAGTTGAGAAGTCTGGACTTTAAGCATTTTTAAATTATAGAACTCATCAGAAAGCAGGAGGAAACCAACAATACAGCTGATGGCATTTGTTAATATAAACCTTTGTGTAAAAATGTTATGAAACTAAGAATGGAAAAAGAGTAGAATTATTAAGCAACAAATGGCTGTTTTAAAAAATCTAGTTAATAGTATATACTACCTGGGTTATTCTTTTACTTGAAAAAATTACAGTATATTAGGTTGTCCTAATTTGGAACTATGTAACTGCCACTCTCATGTTTCTAGTTTTACTAGAAGAGTGAATTTTTTTTGTATAAGCGTAAGAAAAAAAAAAAAACTGGAACGTTCCATACTGCAGTTTCCTTCCTCCCTTTCCCCAACAGAAAAAATAAGAAATACTGTACCTAACCAACAGATCTGATGATTCCAAAAGGGACAAGTCTCTATTCTGAAACACTATTCAAGTCAGAACATTCCAAATTATGATTTTGTGAGACACTGGAAAATTATGGCATGAAAAATAGAAGAATATTTCTAATGCACTATAAAATGTATTCCTCAAAGCAAAAGAGCTAATGGAAGGCCAGAGCACTTAATGGATAAAATATAATCAAATGAAACAGAAGCATGTTCCAAGCTGAAAGGCAACAATCTCACTATTCTCACATAATTGGATAGTAGACATAACCCAGTAAGATCAGGTTTAAAAACATTTTAATATATATAAATACACATATGTATAAATAACATATATAGCACCTGAAGTAAATACATATTCATATTCATATATTAAAGAATCACTTTAAAATTTAAAAATATTTTTTTAACTATTGAAAAATAAACAGCTAGTGAAAAAATAAGTTTTCTTTGCAAAACTTGACTCTGGAAACAAAGATTCTTCAAATGCTTCTCCAAGAACTTGTCTGTTTATTTTAAATATAACCAAAGAAAAAAATAAAAATAAAAAATAAATAAATATAATCAAATATTTGAAATAGAAGGCAAATGTTCATGAAAGCAGACATATATACATGCATTTATATGCATATATACACATAATTGGATAATATAATGAATATATATAATACACATAAAATACAGATCTTCCTTAACTTACTATGGCACTGCATCCTGATAAACCCATCATCAATTGAAAATATCATAAATTGTAAATGCTTATACTACACCCAATCTACCAACCGTCATAGTTTAGCCTAGTCTACCTTAAATGTGCTCAGAACACTCACATTAGCATAATCTGTTGAATATCTCATTTGTTTTATTGAATACTGTACTGAAGGTGAAAACCAGAACGGTTGTAAGTGTGTCAGTTGTGATCGAGTCGCTGAGTGGGAGGAGTGGCTTGCTGCTGCTGCTGCCCAGCATCACAAGAGAGCATCATGCTGCATATCAGGAGTCTGGGAAAAGTATAGTTTCTACTCTAAATTCAAAGTATACTTTGAAAAAATGAAAAAATTCAAACTATAGTTTCTACTAAATGAGTATCACTTTCGCACCATGGTAAAGTTGAAAAATCGGTAAGTCGAACCATTGTAATTTGGGGAATGTCTGTATATAAATTTTTGTATAATATATGTGTATGATATGTGTTTGCACGTGTATATTTAAAACTGGAATTTAGACTGTTTGCTACATCTCATCTTAGAAGCAGACTAGGCCCAAAATCTATGCCTCAAGCCTTTGGTGAATAGCTAATGAATTCAGTATTCAAACAGGGATTAAAAATATTGACTTGGAAATTCAGGACAAACTTACTACTAAAACTGTTTTACACTTTTTACTTAAAAGAACATAGTTAGGTACACATGATTAGACTCTACCAACTATAATAAATTATTGCCGATTTGGCTAGAGCTGTTGATCACCACAAAATTCTCTCTTGCGGACAACTATGGCTTACATATTAAATGGAAGGCTTTAGGCAGTTTTTGTACTTGTTTCCTTAGACCTAAAGGGTCCACATAATGATAAAAAGTCAAATAAGAAAAAAATGTAAAATTATGTGCTTTTCAAGCTCAACAAAATTGTTATCATGCTAAAGCTCGCCTGTGTACTAACAGTGTAGTTTTTATAGGCAGGTGTTTCTGCTACTAAAGTTTTCACGTTAATTGAGGCTCTACTTTTGATTTCAGTTTAAAGGTGTTGCTAGTGATTGAATCTACTCAGTAGTGCACTTTTATGAATAAGACTCTGAATATTAAAATTCTTACATGTACTCTCTCAATTCATTGAGATTCAGTCAAATAGAAAGATATCATATACCAGGAAGATTCCTTTGTATATGATGTACAATGGAGTAACAGATTAATTTTCCTTTTTGGACAACTTAATGATGTTGATTAACATTAAAAAACTTCAACAGTTACATATTAAAAAAAAGACTGGGGTACAAGGCAGATAATTAGTAGTATTACCTTTAAAGGCTTTTGTTAGAGGAAGTGAATGTTAACAACTCTTTATAAATTAAAGTTGCCCTCTCCCAGGAACTTCAATACTGTATCACAAAAAAATAAAATTGTCAACTATTGCTTTTAAGAAAGGGAACAATTCCCATTTTCTAGAACATTACTTCTGAAATCAACACCCTTATTCAACACCCTTGATATCATTTCTGATAATGAGTCAGTGAAAAGAGTGATTAGACAAATGGTACAATTCAGAAAGAAAATAAGATGCAGAAAGAAATTCAGAAAGAAAATAAGATGCCAACTGAGTTTTCCCAGGTCATCCAATCAACTCCTTGCAGAGTTAAAAATAGAAGCTAAGACTAATTCCCACAGCTACTGCCAGATCAGAGCCTGACAACTTTGCATTGTGGTAGCTTCCAACCTCTCCTGCTACTGGGATTCCCTGCATTGAGACATCTTCCTATGAGGTTCAGTCATTTCAAGGTTTGCTTTAAAATGGAGAGGGGTAGGAAAAGGTTCATAATTTTAGGGAAAATCTGTGGTAATGAGATCTCATTGTAAACTGCTCACGAGAATTAGAAAGATAAAAACTGGAAATATTTACTAACCCTTACTATGTCTCAAACACTGCAGTAAGTTCCCTTTTATGTTATCTTCTTTAATCTTCGCAACAACCCTGTGATCTTCCTGTTTTAAATATCCAGAAACAATTCACAGTGGTTAAGTAACTTACCCTAAGTCATAGAGATAGAAAACAATAGAGGTAGGATTCAAACTAGGTGAGGTTCAAAGTTCAAATTCACTTCCTGAAAAACATGATTAGAACATAAATGGTAGCCAAAACTCCCCAAAATAAATTAAAAAATTAAAAGAAAGAGAGAAAGGAGGGGAGGAGGGCCTAGTGATCTGCATACCTTAAAAATAATGTTTAGAACTTTTTGATTGATCTTAAAAATGACCAAAAGCTAGCTGCCTGAGAGCTCTAAGAATAAAATTATTAACAAACTAAACAAAAAATATTGATTTTTATACTCACTCACTTTGAGATCACCCAATTGCTTTCCTTTCATAACACTGTACTGCCATTTTATTTCATTTTCTATTATATTTATTAAGGGATAATTTAAAGACAAGTATTTTGCCTAACAGGTTAATGATTTTTTTTTCTTCTAAACGATGACCAAGATGCCGATCCTCCTCCCCTTATTCAATGGACTAATTAGTGTCAGATCATTTTAGTGTCATATTTAATTTCTGTGGTGAAATACTGATTTCACAAACCCTGTGAAGATGTTACACATCCACTATAACATGCATGCAGGTGGAAAAAATTTTCAACTGATGTAGATTTTGCTTTCTCTATGATTGTATTCTTCACAATCAATGAGATAGAAAAAGACACAGAGATAAGAGAACTGTTGACTCATATTTTCTTATTAAAATGTGTATCTTGGGCTTCCCTGGTGGTGCAGCAGTTAAGAATCCGCCTGCCAATGCAGGAGACACGGGTTCGAACCCTGGTCTGGGAAGATCCCACATGCCACAAAGCAACTAAGCCCATGCACCACAACTACTGAGCCTGCGCTCGAGAGCCCACGAGCCACAACTACTGAGCCCATGCGCTGCAACTACTGAAGCCGGCGTGCCCTAGAGCCCGTGCTGTGCAACAAGAGAAGCCACCGCAATGAGAGGCCCGTGCGCCACAACGAAGAGTAGTCCCCACTCCCCGCAACTAGACAAAGCCCAGGCACGGCAACAAAGAACCAATGCTGCCAGAAATAAATAAATTACTTAAGAAAATAAATAAAATCTGTATCTTGCATTTTCAATTTTCTAAAAGTTCAAATCCATGGTGGTTGAAAAAAGAAGAGTAATGTCATATGTTTTCTTGTCCTGGGTAAATGGATTGTGCTTGGTTGAGTGTCTTTTTTTTGTTTTGCCAAAATTTCTTTTTTATTATTTTTATATCTACTATTACTTATTTGAATTCTACTCACTGTTTTTTGTTTTTTCATCTTTATTGGAATACAATTGCTTTACAATGGTGTGTTAGTTTCTGCTTTATAACAAAGTCAATCAGTTATACATATACATATGTTCCCATATCTCTTCCCTCTTGTGTCTACCTCCCTCCCACTCTCCTTTTCCCACCCCTCTAGGTGGTCACAAAGCACCGAGCTGATCTCCCTGTGCTATGTGGCTGCTTCCCACTAGCTATGTACCTTACGTTTGGTAGTGTATATATGCCCATGCCACTCTCTCACTTTGTCACAGCTTACCCTTCCCCCTCCCCATATCCTCAAGTCCATTCTCTAGTAGGTCTGTGTCTTTATTCCCATCTTACCCCTAGGTTCTTCATGACCTATTTTTTTTTTCTTAGATTCCATGTATATGTGTTAACATACGGTATTTGTCTTTCTCTTTCTGACTTACTGGTTGAGTGTCTTGAACTGCTCAAACTTTAAGGTCCATCATCTCTAAGTTCCACCTTACCAAAACCTCAGACAAGAAACAGGAGAAAGGGTAGTGCCATCCGTAATTCATTCCCACCACACCTACAAAAATAATCACAAGGAACTTGTGTAGAATACCAATTCTTTTGTATTAGGAAGGCAGTTTTCAAAATTAAATGGTATTGGTTCATTTGGTTGTTTAATAAATATCTTGCAGAGGCCTATCATAAAGCCAAATACCAAACTGACCATTTAAGTTGCAGGAATTTGTACGGTCTTGATATTTTACTATTTTAAAGTAACAGTTTACATTTGAGTGCTTACCACAATATGTAATACCAATGAGCTCCCTAGAAATCTAAACATTTATAAAATACACCAGATGCTACTGTCTCATGCCTTGCTTTGCAATCCTGGATTGCTTTCTCCTATGGAGATGATGTAAGAAATATAAGCTAGATATCTCTTCTATGGGATCACCAGCCATGTCTCAACTAACTTTTATCAGTGGAGACTCTCAGTACATACATATTTATTTATTATAAAACTCTTCGGTACTGATCATTAGGTAATTCCGGTAAATGTGGGCACGTAATAATAGTTAAGAATGTCAGCCCCATTTCATTTCAGCTTGATCCACTGCAGGAAAGCACAAATTAGATGAAAGCAATTTCCCCAAGAACAACTCACTTCCTTGAGATGAGACATAAACTTGGGTGAACAATGATTTGTCACAATTTATTTTTGAGGGTAGTGGTTTAAAAAAAGTGCTAATGTAATCTTTTCAGAATGAATCCTTTTAAAAATGCATTAATTCTCCAGTGAATATAGCTTATAATTAAAAACCTATACATGTAATTTTACTTTTCTAAATTTTTACATATGACCATATATAATAAATATGGAAATCTTAAAATCTTCATTATCTTTAAAAGTTGATGGCCTTTAAATCTGAATTTGGATTTGGTGAGTCTGACGGATTATTCTTAGTGACTCTATTGGGTACCACCAATTCAGATTCAACATGATTTCTGCAAGTCTCAGAAGCATTAAGTTTTGTGAATGGATAGAGGGTATTAACATCCTGGTGGTTTTTCACTACATTGAGATGACCAGAGAACCTGAGTGTGAAAGATCATGGAGAGGAGTGTAAGAAATGGCACTAAAGGTATCACTGACTTCTCTCTGTTTACTCAGACTCTGCAGTATACAACAGAAGGAACAAAGCAGGTTGTGTTGCTGCTACTGTTGCAATGACCAAGGATCCTCAGTCTCATCGCCACTGCAGTCCATTGTTTAAGATGTGAGCTTGTTGTTGCTTATTCAGGCAAAAGTCAGAATGCTTATTTGTTTTATGTCTGTTTTTTAATGAGGGTTTGATTAGACAGCAATAAAGACAAAAGTAAATAGGAGAAATGTTTATTAATAGGTCCCTCCATCCCTATCAACCAAAGAAAAGGCATACCTTAAAATATTGTAGTGAAATGTCTAGGGTGTGTCTGTCTGTGTTCTTGCCACCCTTCACCTTTAAGTAGCTTTTCAAAAATATGTTATAAACAGGTTGCTTCATCCTTGCCCTTTTAGCCTGTTAATGTCTAATTTAAGTAAAGCAGGATGCAATCCCCAGCAAGTTATCTGTTTCTCCTTTCTTGGACCATGCAAATCAAAACAGTCTTCTTCTAAGGAGGGTAGTGAAAAGTTGTGCCAATTGTGTTCATACTTCAGCTATTCCAACGTCCTTTAGTTTATCTTAAATGAGACATTCTCATCTTTGGGCTTTAATTATTCTGTTTAAAAATAAATTTTCAAAGATACTCTGAAGAGAAACTAAGAAAAAAAACAACAAAATAAAAGATTTACCATAATGCAGGTACATAAATATGAACTAAAAATACTTTTAAATTAAAAATTAATCTTTTTATTTTAAAAATTAATCTAATTAAAATTACAGATTAGGCTGGATAGAATTGATCCATTGCTGAAGCTTAAAAACAAACTAGCTATAAATGTTACTAGTTTTCTACACTGTTGTTACAAGACTTGACTGACATCCGTGATGTACTCTGCAATATTTTTGAAATGATGAAATGTGTGATCCAGAGACTTGAAATATTTCAATACTTGTGTATAGGAATTTTCTTCCATGAACTAGAAATGAAAAAAGTGAGAATGTTTCCTTGCTCAAATCACATTAAGTGGATTCCCTTACATTACTTGCATTCATTTTTAAGATAGTCATAAATGGTTACATAAAATACAGGAATATTTATTATCTGTTGAAGAAGTTGATGGTTTTTATAGTCAATGTATGTATTCAAATGATAAATGTTTCTGCATAATCTCTGACCCAACAATACCATTCCATGCCACTCCAAGAATTCTTCCATCAAAAGTAAAAGCTCGGGCTTCCCTGGTGGCGCAGTGGTTGAGAGTCCGCCTGCCGATGCAGGGGACACGGGTTTGTGCCCCGGTCCGGGAGGATCCCACATGCCGCGGAGCGGCTGGGCCCGTGAGCCATGGCCGCTGAGCCTGCGCGTCCGGAGCCTGTGCTCCGCAACGGGAGAGGCCACAGCAGTGAGAGGCCCGCGTACCGCACCAAAAAAAAAAAAAAAAAAAAAAAAAAAAAAAAAAAAAAAAAAAAAAAGTAAAAGCTCCAGGACATAAAGACATGAACCTCTATGCCCATTACCACATTTCTTGAAATCATAAAACTGTTTGGAACTTAATAAATGTTTATCAATGGGTTTTGACTGAATGAAATTATGGCTCACTCATAGTACACATTACTGGGCATCTACTAAAGGTAATATGGTAGTGATATATGCTAGATATCATTAATATAATAGAAACACAATGTACTAAAAGTGTTTTGCAACTAAAAATCACTATACATTGTATGGCTTTAAAAAGGAATGAAATGCTGCTACATGCTATAACATGGATAAACTTTGAAAACATTATGTTAAGTGAAAGAAGCCAGACACAAAAGGACAACTATTATATGATTCCACTTATATGAGGTAGTTAGAATAGGCAAATTATAAACCCAGAAAATAGAATAGAGTTAACCAGAGGCTAAGGGGAGGGGAGAAATAAGGGGTTATTGTTTAGTGCGTACAGTTTCTGTTTGGGATAACAAGAAAGGTCTTAAAATGGATAATGGTAATGGTTGCTCAACATTGTGAATGTACTTAATACCAATAAATGATACACTTAAAAATGGTTAAAATGGTAAATTTTACATTATGGGACATTTTACCAAAATAAAAAATAAAAATATACTATAAAATAAAGTACAAATTTACCTCATACTAGGCATACTATGAAGTTTGCATAAAATTGCACTTATTTTAGGAGCTTATATGGTTATTATCATATTTGGGGACATGTAAAGAAAGCAACAGCTTAAGTAGTCCTCTTGAGTTCTTTCTCTCCATCTTTCCAACCTGGTGTTTTCTAGATTAATGGTTTTGTCACGCCTCTCTTTGAATACTAGCATCAGTAGGAATGCTAGCTAGTACTGGTTTCCTTAAGTATCAGCTAAAAAGTTTAATGTATTTTTATGCTGGTAATTGTTTTAGAACCTGGGAGGGATGTCATTGTTTTCTTAACTTGCCAAAAGCAAATATAGTACTGTAGACAGCATTACTAGAAAGAAATAGTAACTTTGAAGTAGACATATGTCCATCCTAAGCAAACTGAATATATTTCAAAGCAGACCACACCACTCAACTGCTGGCAATGTTCTTCCACATACTTGGCAGTATACTACTCGAAGTCTGAGAACTGTTTCTTTTTTGTAAAAATGATTTTGATTGGAAAACCCTGAATAAATCCTTTGGAATGTGTAACGTTTAGAGCTCCTTCTGGGATTCCTTTTCCATGAATCAAGGTTCTTTGATTCACTATCCTCCTTGGCACTTGCTTCCTAGTCATCTCAGCAGCCTTTGTGCCAGTGCTAATGAAGAGCTCCCAGTTTAGGTCCTAAAGCAGGGAGAACAATAAAAGGAGAACCTCATTTCAAGTACCAGAAATGTCTGGGCTATAAAGGACACACATATTGTCAAAGTAAGCCCAGAGTGGGGTGACATCACCAAGGTCATTCCTGGCTCCACGTCCCCCACAGGAGGAACAACTAACAATTATTTGGAAACAGGACACTATTTGAGAGAATCCTAGAACATGGAGGTGAGGCTGAAGCACCCCCGTGCACCACAGAGACCAAGACAGACTGCATTAGAAGGGTGAGAAAAGGAGCTACACGTTGACCACACTGCCCCTCCCCCAAGCCAGTGGAGCACCATGGGTGAGGTCTCCCCTGAACCTCTGGTTCCTCCAGTAGGAGAAGAGAACTGGGGGACAGCAAGCACCACCACTAGCATTGGGGTTGCTTTGTGGGAGCCACTGCTCTAACCTGCTCCACTGGGATTGCAGGGGAATCTGCAGGGTTTGACCACTAAAAGTTGGACTGTGATGAAGGGGGAAGGGGCATGCAACAGCCAGCACATGGATTGCGACCGATGGAATTCATACCTGCAGTGCCCAAGTAGTGATCACAACTGGCACCTTTGCTTATCTACAGAGCCAGGTTGGTGGGACACTACAACCGGGGAACTCAGCAGGGTACAGATCCACCTGATACGCATCTGGCCCTTGAACCTGGTTTGCCCATACCCAGGGAAAGAGCAGAGTCACAGCCCACCCACTGTGGAGAGTGTCTTCTGGCCATCTGACCAAAAGGGCTGGCAATAAATCCTGGAAGCTATTTGGCCCAGTCGTGCTCCAGCCAAGAGGCAGGCAGCCAGAGCTCATCACTGGCTCTGGTACAAAGCAGAGCCAGTATCAGGTGTGGAGGGATCCTGTACCATGCACAGGCAGGGAGATTCATTCATATCCAAGGCTGAGAGGAGCTCCCAGCTCCTCCCAACTGGGGAGCCTGTTTGAGAAATTAAGAGTCGCCTGGAGTGGTCCCTCCTCATCCCACCCAGGCAAAGGAACTGGGACTAGCCCCATCCCATCTGCTGTGGAGAGTGTCTTCCTGGCCCATCTGACTAGAAGGATTGGTGACAACTCCTAGAAACTGTGCGGCCCAGCAGTGCTCAAGCCTAGAGAAGGGTAGACAGAGCTGATAGTCTGCAAAGCAAAGCCAGTGGCCTTGTTCAGCCACAGAACGTGGAGTGTGGATCAGCTTGAGTTAAGACAACAAAGAGCTTTACTGGCTTTAGAGCTGCTTCTCCTGCTGCACCCAGGCAGGAAATCTAATTCATAGCCCTACTCATCACTGAATACAGCCTTCAGCACGTCCAACTGGGGAACCTAACCAGAGAACATGGGAAGCTGTACAGCCCATTAAACAGCCCTAGATACAGTGGCACTTGAACAGACAGCACAGCCTGTGGCCTCCCCCTTCTGCAGGGCAAAACCAGTGCCCTCACCTGACCAGGGAATTAAGTGCACACTCTGGCCTGATTTGGGTTCCCAAACAATGAACTATACAGGCTCTGGGTCCTGTCCAGAGCCAGGTCCTATACAAGCTCTGATTCTCTGCCAGGAAACTAATTCATAGCCCCATGTACTACTACTACTGAATATAATACCCAGTTAAGTCTGGAGGAAGAGCCCAATTATTCAGATATGCAGATACCAATGTAAGGAATCAAGGATCACAAAAATTAGGCAAATAGGACACCACCAAAGGAAAGTAATAAAACTCCAATAACTGACCTTAAAAAAATGAAGATCTGGGCTTCCCTGGTGGCGCAGTGGTTGAGAGTCCGCCTGCCGATGCAGGGGATGTGGGTTCGTGCCCCGGTCCGGGAGGATCCCACATGCTGCAGAGTGGGCTGGGCCCATGAGCCATGGCTGCTGAGCCTGCACGTCCGGAGCCTGTGCTCCGCAATGGGAGAGGCCACAACAGTGAGAGGCCCACACACTGCAAAAAAAAAAAAAAAAAAAAAAAAGAGAATATCTATGAACTGTCAAAGAATTCAGAATAATCCTCCTAAGGAAGTTTAGTGAACTACAAGAAAGCACAGACAGCTAAGTGAAATTAGGAAAACAATGCATGAACAAGACAAGAAGTTTGACAAGGAAGTAGCAACATCAAAGAAACAGGAACACTAGATTTTAAAAATACAATAACTGAACTGAAGAATTCAATAGAAAGTTTCAAAGGTAGATTCGACCATGCAGAAGAAAGAATCAGCAAACTGGAGGACAGGACTTTAGAAATTACCCAGTGAAAGGAACAAAAAGGAAAAGAATAAAAAGAGTGAAGAAAGCCTATGGAAATTATGGGACACAATAAAGTAAACAATGTTCATGTATGGGAATTCCAGAAGAAGAAAAGAGAGAGAGAAAGGGAAAAAAAGTATATTTAAAGCAATAATGGATGAAACCTTCCCAAACCTAGGATGAGAAATGGACATCCATATCCATGAAGTCCAAACAAGCCCAAATAGGTTGAACTCAAATAGGGCTTCTCTGAGACACATTGCAATTAAATCATCAAAAGTCGAAAACAAAGAAAGAATTTTAAGACCAGCAAGAGAAAAGAGAGAAGTTACATACAAGGGAACCCTGGGATAATTGGATATTCACATGTAAAAGAATGAAATTGGACCAATATCTTATACCACTCACAAAACTAACTTGAATTGGATTAAAGACTCAAATGTAAGACCTGAAACTATGCAACTGCCAGAAGAAAACATAGGAATAAAGCTCATTACATGGGTTTGGTAATGACTTTTTGGATATGACACTGAAAACACAAACGACAAAATAAAAAATAAACAAATGGAACTACATCAAACTAAAAAGCTTCTGCACAGCAAACGAAAACAAAAACAAATCAACAAAGTGATTGAAAAGACAACCTATAGAATGCGAAAAACATATTTGTAAACCATATATCTGATAAGGGTTAATATCCAAAATAAATTAAAAATTCATACAAATCAATAGCAAAAAAAAAATTACCCAATTAAAAAAATGAGCAAAGGACCCGAATAGACATTCCTCCAAAGAAGACACATGAAAAGCCAACAGGTACATGAAAAGATGCTCAATACCACTAGTCATTAGGGAAATGCACATTAAAACCACATTGAGATATTACCTCACACCTGTTAGAACAGTCATCCTCAAAAATGTCAAGAGATAACAAATGCTCGTGAGGATGTGGAGAAAAGGGAAGCCTTGTGCTGTTGGTGGGATTGTAGATTGGTAAAGCCAGTATGGAAAACAGTATGGAGGATCCTCAAAAATTAAGACTAGAACTACATATATCTAGCAACTCCACTTCTGGGAATATATCCAAAGAAAATGAAAACACTAACTCAAAAAGATATCTGCACCCCCATGTTCATAGCAGCATTATTTATAATAGCCAAGACATGGAAACAATCTAAGTGCCCATTGATGGACAAATGGGTAAAGAGGTTGTTTTATATATTTATAGATATATATGTATTATATGTATACACACACACACACACACACACACACACTGAAATATTATTCATCTGTAAGAAAACAAAGAAATGCTACCATTTGAGACAACAGAAATGGACCTTGAAGGCTTTATGCTAAGTTAAATAAGTCAGAGAAAGAAAGGCAAACACTATATGATCTCACTTATATGTGGAACCTAAAAAAAAAGAAAACAATCATAGAAAAAGAGATCAGACCTGTGGTTACAGGAGACAGAGGGTCAGGGGAGGGGAAATTGGAGGAAGATGGTCAAAGGTACAAGCTTCCAATTGTAAGATAAATACATACTATGGACATAATGTACAACATGATGACTACAGCTAACACTGACGTGTGATATATAGAAAAATCATTAAGAATAAATTCTAAGCATTCTCTTCACAGAAGAGTATTATTTGATCTCATTTATATAAATCTGTGTGTTTGTGTGAGAGAGAAGGACAGAATACAAAAATGCAAAAAGAAAAGTTGTAAAGTACGAAGCTGCTTAGGTTTATATCTCAATCTATAACAGATAACAATTTGTTTAATTTTAATAGGTACAAAAATAAATATTAAGCATAGAACAAGCAAAAAGAAAACCTGAGCCCAGCGTAGATGTCCTTAAAGCATTTGCAAAGGAGGGCTTTATTAGGTCCGCGAACACCTGCAATTACAGGCAAAATTCTATGTGTGTGTGTTGTGTATGTACTTGGGGAGTGGACGCATAGCCTTTATTGAATTATTAAAGGGGATGTTAAGACCCAAAAGTTTAAAAAGCACTGGAAAGCCTGACCACAAAACCATTTTAAACTACTCTGATTATGTTTTTATAGTTTTCCTTCACTCGTTAACACTTCAAAGAACAGCATGTGAATGTGGAAAGAATCTCTGCCATTTAGGTAAGATCTCTGAGTCTCAGTGTAAAATTAGCATATAGTAGAAGGATGAAATTATACACCATAGATGAAAGTACCTAGCAGAGCGCTTTAAGACTAGTACTTATTTATGCAAGACATCTTCCCCTGCTTACTTGTTTTCCGTAGAATGAAAGCATACTGAAAGCTGGTACAATGTCTTCTTTAAAGTTTTCTTTTGTAATGCTTACTATGCTTTTTGATACGGATGAGCCAATATCCACTTAAGGGCATGTAAGCTCACAATAACTTTTGTTGAATATAACTGTTTGAATGTACTTTCACTATATTATTATATAGGGATTTTAAACTAAAATGTACCTGCACACACTATTTAGAGCCTAACTTGGATATTAGAGTAGGTGGATATACACCCCTGGAAAATAATAGCTAATTTCTTCACTAAAATCAAATTGCTGAACATCTACTTTGCATATACATAGCTAGGCACTGTATTATGAGTTTCAGGTAATAAAAAGTTGTTAGTCAAAGACTCTGCTCCCTAGGGTTATTTTACAACAGCAAATCATGTTCAAACTAAAGGATAGACCAAAATAGAAAGTGCCACAGGCATTTAGACAAGGGAGAAACACATCTGAAATGAGAAGGAAGGTGGGTATGGGGAAGGGTTCATGGAAGAGGCAGTGTATGCTGTGAGCAAGGTTTCAACGTGTAGCAGGGTGAGTGAAAGGAACAAATGAAGACATATAGTCGTGATATCATGAGGCACAAACTAGAAATAAACAGCACTTGTTCTAGGCTGGTCATGAGGTAATTTAAGGGGATTAGTGAGAAACTAGATAAAGAGATATCTCTTTATGTATTACTTATTAATAATACTTTTGAACACAAGTATTTAATTTTTTAAAAAAGAACAATATAGGGATAGGAGACTAGGAGGTACAAACTATTATTATAAAATGAGCTATAAGGATATACTGCATAGCACAGAAAATATAGCCAATATTTTATAACTATAAATGGAGTATAACCTTTAAGAATTGTGAGTCACTATATTTTACACCTGTAACTTATATAATATTACACATCAACTATACTTCAATTAAAAATGCTATTTTAGTGAATAAAACACTAAGCAGTGAAATTTTTTAAAAAGAACTTAGAAGAGAACTTAAAAATAAAGACATAAAGAGCAGGTTGAAACAGCGCAGAAATCTGGCAATTAAGAGGCCATTGATAACTTTCAAAATAGCACTTTTCCTACCTATTCTCAGTGGAGGCAAAGCCTTATTAATCCTACTATTTCTTTTTCTGTTTTTCAAAATCTCAGGATAAGTCTATTTCAATTGTAGCTAATGGCAGTAATGCAGCACCAGAAAATGCCTTTTGTAAAGAGAGGGCAACTTTGTGACTCCTAAGTGGGTACTCAAGTCTTAAATTACTGATAACACTGACCACCCACCAGACTACATGTTTTTTTTTACGTGATTGGAAAGCAACAGATTGATTTCAATTCTATCTTGTCATATCTACAAAAAAGTTCCTACAGTTCATTTAGCAACTAATAGAATACATCCTTCTATTTGGTATTACTCCTCCTTAACACGGGGCAATTAATTTTTCCTTTCTCTGGGAAACGTTTTTAACAAAGGAAATAGAGTCATAAATTAGTTTCGGTTAGGAAATCATACAACTATTTCTACCTAGGGCTTTGAATTTAGAAACTTTCCTCAGAAATTGTTTAAATATAACGAAGTCCAAATTCAGAAATACCTTAAATTTAATTATCTTAGTTGCACTAAAATAACAAATTCTATTTTCTATCTTGTTTTCTTTCTTCCCCAGAAGGCTTCTCCAACCCTAATCCATAACTTAATGCATTCATCTCACCTATACAATCACTGGCAGGTATGATGCCGGCTTTGGCGGCTCCAGTCCCCTAATCCTGACCCATTTCTTGCCAAAGAACTCAGTTTCTTCAGAAACAAAGTAACAGACATTTCAATTTCTAACCATCATTAGCATATTTTCATGTACTAATACTCAACATAAAAACACCTTTCAAAATTACAGAAATTTGTACTGTACTTAAGATCAATTGCACTAACCTGTATTTCATAAACCTTGGGCTACTTTCTAAAAAATGAATTATTATTTTAATATGTTTTTCACTTATTATTCAGAATAATTATTCATATAATTAAATATTTTACAATTAGGTAAGAAAGGTGGAAAATAGTTTTGCTATTCTTGTTCTTTGTTCTCTCTTCTAGTTGGTGTGCCTGAGCCAAAATTTTAGAATATTGAAAATTTAATATTTCAAACCCAAACCACATTTAAAGATAATAACAACCAGCCAAAACAATATCGGTCCAGAGGTTTGCATGGTCCGGGGAACAGTTCTCTAAGGGGGCCATTTGGAGTGGGATTTGCCCACCCCCCTCCACTCCTTCTGCCTCATATACTGAAGATAGAGACAAAGAAACCAACTCAACTCTTTCCAAAGTGTATCTATAAATAGAGAATTTGTAATCAGAAAAACAATAACGATATATAATAGAAGTAACATGATTTTTCAGAACCAGTATCTTGTTCTAAAGCAATATTTAAAAAAGAAGGTAAGAAGGTTAGCTATAAACCCTGGACCTCTTTTTCATTGGTCTCCTATTTTAATTTGTTAAAATAAAACCCATGGCCTTTTGAGTCAAACTGTCTCTTTAATTTCAGATTTAAAGATAACAAATCTCTTTTTAAATGGAATATTGGCACACAGACACCACACAGTCTGGCTTATTGCAACTGTTCTCTGTTGGTGAAGTGGCACATTTGTAATCCCCACCATAGCAATCTTCACCATTTCACAGAATATCATTCAATTGTACATCCCTAGGTGGGCAACAAGAATGGGCACTTGAGCTCAGCAGCAAAGCGTTTGTGGGGAAATCCTAGGTCAGAACCCCCAAAAGGGGAGACTAACTTGAGGATGCCCAAATAACCTGAGGTTTACCTTGGCCACCTCCCCTGGCTTTCTGACTGCCTGTGGGAAAAGCCTCTCTGGAATCTCTTTTGAGGTTATTGGGGGAATCCTAGGACAAACACACTGCTTGCTTTTGCAGGAGGACTTGCCCCATACCCTACCCAGCTAGGTGTCTCACAACCTAGCTGGACTAAAAAAGCTTCAAGAAAAACGGGACAGACTGACATTTGCATTTCTACTTCCACCTAGTCTTATGCACGTGGAGCAAAATATGTAGGTATAGCCCTCTTTCTCACACCCCAACAGATTCTGCTGTCCTCGAAACCCATCTGGTAGCTGCAGTGACTACAATGAAGGGAGTTATCGGAAACCATGTTGGTACTGGGTTTAAAGGATTTTTCATGCCATGCATTTTGGGGAAGGACACAGATAATAGTCCAAGCATGGTATAAGGCAATGTCCTTTCTGGGTCCTTGAAAAATCAGTCACGGAACAGAGGTGGTGGACAGGAGCTGACAAGAGCTGGCTTGTTAATGAGCACAGCATCCCCGGGGTGGGGGGTGGGGGAATCAATGAAATGATTGACAAGAGAAGATGGTAAATGAAGGGAGAAGTGGGGACAAGTGCTGCTCAACCCAAGCTGAACTCCAGGAGGTAAGTTTCTCCTCTAATTTGAGATTCTTTCTAAAGGTTCAGTATTGAAGTGGGTGTTTGACGTTGAAATGTGCAGACCCATTCTAATAACTGGAAAGGGAGAAGACTGAGGAAGGCAAAAGGAAAGGGAAGATTTCCGATTACTTCTCTAGGCTGCTGACAAGAACCTGCTGCTCGCAAACCAGAAATTAACCAAGCGAAGGTTGAAGGTAGCAACGTAAAAGTGAAACTCAAATTATTTTCCATTCTGAATCCTCTTCAATATCGAAGCGAGTGTGGCACAGCAATGGTTGATTATCTTAAGATTACAGAGGCTGACCGCCTTCTTTGTTTGCCCAGTAACACCGCTCCTCCAATCATCTCAAGCACTTGGCTGATTAATATTTCAATTCCAGTTGCTGCTCCTTTTCCCATTGCAGAAGGCGGCAGGGATATTCCCCTTCTTCCCTCTGTATTACAAACCCCATTACTAACCAAGCAGAAAGCACCGCGCAGTGTGGCCGAGGCTAATAATAGCCGGGCTGCTTACCTTCTCCGGAGGGATCGAATCAGCGCATGTCCCCGCGCCGGCTGCCCCGGGGCCGCAGTGCCGCCGCGCCGGGTCTGTGCTTGGTCAGTTCGGCCGGCCCCCACCCCACCTGCCAGCTGCAGCAGCTGCTCCCGCCGCTCCCGCCGCCGAGCTCCGGCCGCAGGAAGTCATCCCCCGCGCCGGGCCGGATCGCCACATTCCGCGCCAGCCGCGGGGGGAGAGGGGCCTCTCCCTGCTGCGGGGACCGGCTCCTGGAAACTGCGCTCAAAGATCGCTACCCTTCCCGGTTGTAGGGTTATTTTCTAGGAATGCTTTTACAGAAGAAGCGTCGCCGGCTGGTGGACCGAGAGAGAAGAGCCAGAGTGACTTTCTCTGCAGAGCGCCTTACCTCTGAGCGCTCCCCTGTCACTCCCGCGGCATGGACAGCTCCATTCCGCTGTGTGGGTTTTCCACCCTCTTCATCTTCCTTGTCTGTATTGTTCATTTCGCTGAATTTGAGAGTGGGATTAGCTTTGAAGATATCATTCAAACACTCCGAAAATATTTTAAATTGGCGACTAGTTTTTCTAAGCCCCTGTAGCAAGCTCCACTTTCCCTCAACACACACACACACACACACACACACACACACACACACAGTTACTCGCACGTACACACCCAGCCAAACCACTCACAATTAGGAAAGCTGGGACCTCTCGCCCTCTTGCCTACGTAATGGAACAGGAAACTCCCAAAGGAGTGGGGAAGTAGGACCGGCTAGCGAAAGCACTCGAGGAAAGAGAGAGGGGTCGCCCCAAGATTTTGTTGCTGTTCAGTAGTGTCCTTAGTGGACAGATGTTCCCCCTCTAACCCCCTGGCCCCGCCCCAAGTGGAATGGCTGGTCTGGTGACCGCTGTAACATTTGGAAACAAAGAAGCTGAAGCCACATTAACAGGTGGCTGCATCTCTTTCTTTCCCGAAGGATTTATCAGAATTGGCTTTAGGAATAATATTAGCATATACGTATATAATAAACCCTTTCCTTCTCTCTTTAAATTGGCACCAGCTATTAACAGGTTTCTCTCTCTCTCTCATTTTCCTCCCTCCCTCCTTCCCTCCCTCCCTCTCCTAAGCTGACCAGATCATCAGTTTCCGGACTTAAGGGGGAAAAAAGGCCAAGGATGTGCTCTCTTTACAGCTGAACCAGGGCTTATTTTCCCGGTGTTCAGCCATTCCCAAGTAGAGAGGCTTTTTGACACTAGGGTTCTCTGTGAGTGAACTTCTCACATTCAGCTTGCTTTTGGAATTGCCCATCACTAGGTCCAGGCCAGTTTTATCCTTGGATTTGTCCAGCAACCTAAACAGTATAATTGCACAAGGCCAAGGCAGTACTTTTAATCTAGGAAGAGTTCCCAACTCTCTGTTTAGCAGTTCCCAAATTAGGAGGTAGTGTAGCAAACAGTTTCAACAAGGCTCAGTAAGAATTCTTGACCCTAGAATGCGGGCTTTTTAAAAGCTGGAACAACCTAATTCATCTCTCTGAGTTTCACTTTCATAACATTAGACCTCACCAAAGAGCAGGGGATTCTTAATATGTATCAAAGTGTATGTGGAATCTGGATGGGAATATTACATCTTTAATTTCACTAACCTCTAGCTGCAATTTAGTATTTAGCATGTCCTTTAAATCTAAATGCAGACAACAAACCACAATAATATTAGGAGTACCTGTGACTATATCCCCAGCAGATACCACAGACAATTTCCTAAGGCAGTTTTTATAGTTATCTCAAAGTATCACTAGTCTGATGTTACAATCAAATCATCATTACCTTTTTTGTTTTATCTAATAGACTGTATCTATTTTAGAATGGTTTTAGATATACAGAAAAATTAAGGGGATAATACAGAGTTCTTATATATCTCATTCCCAATTTCCTCGATTATTGACACCGTACACTCGTGTGGTACCTTTTTTACAATTAACGAGCCAATATTAATACAATAATATTAACCAGAGTCTGTACTTTATTCAGATTTCCTTGGCTTTTGCCTAGTGTCCTTAATTCCATTTCAGGCTTCCATCCAGGACACCACATTACATTTAGTTATCAAGCCCCCTTAGGCTCCTCTGGGCTGTGGTAGTTTCTCAGGCTTTTCTTGTTTTTGATAACCTTGACAGTTTCTTTTTTAAATGTATTTATTTAATTTATTTATTTTTGGCTGTGTTGGGTGTTCGTTGCTGCGCGTGGGCTTTCTCTAGTTGCGGAAAACGGGGGCTACTCTTGGTTGCAGTGCGCAGGCCTCTCATTTCAGTGGCCTCTCTCGTTGTGGAGCACGGGCTGTAGGCGCGTGGGCCTCCGTAGTTGCAGCACATGGGCTCAGTAGTTGTGGTTCACGGTCTCTAGAGCGCAGGCTCAGTACTTGTGGCGCACGGGTTTAGTTGCTCCCTGGCATGTGGGATCTGCCCAGGCCAGGGCTCGAACCCGTGTCCCCTGCATTGGCAGGCGGACTCTCAACCACTGCGCCACCAGGGAAGCCCCAACCTTGACGGTTGTGAGGAGCAGTGATCAAGTGTTTTGTAGCATACCTCACTAATGTAAACTGTCCAATGCTTTTCTCATGGTAAGACTGGGATTATGGTTTATTGGGAGGACAACCAGATAAAGTACCTTTTTTATAACATCTTATCAAGGGTACATGCTATCAACGTGATTTGCCTGTTGATGTTGACCTTGATAACCTGGCTGAGGCCGTGTCTCAGATTTCTCCACTGTAAAGTTACTCCTCCACCCCTTCCACACTACACTTGTTGGAAGGAAGTCACTATGTGAAGCACAAACCCAAAGAGTGGAGAGTTATGATCCACCTCCTTGAGGACAGAGTATGTACATAAAGTATTTGGAATTCTTCCACACAGATTTGTCTATTTTCCCCTAAACATTAATTTATTCAATTATTGATATTTATTTATATCAGTATAGACTCATGGATATCTATTTTATCCTTTGGGTTATAATCCAATACTACTTTATTTTGTTGTTTGAATTGTTCCAGCTTTGGCCATTGGGAGCGTTTGCTTTTGGCGCCTGTGCTCCTTTGACATACTCCCTTTGGGGTGTGTGAGTTTGTGTGTGTGTGTGTATCTGTGTTTAGCATGCATGTTTGTGTGTGTGTTTAACACTTCCTGACTTTCTGGTACCACAAGATGCTCCAGGCTCATTTTGTGTATTTCCTGCCCCAGTCCTAGAATCAGTCATTTCTCTGAGGAGCCCTGATTCCTTTAATTGGAGAGTAGTAATAGAAACCAAGATCTGGGCTCTAGATGTGCTGTTGCTAATGGGCTATTATTTGATTAGGCTCTCTTGACTGAGAGAACAAAGAAATATATATGTATACTAACCCATGTATATACACATATCAGTAAATATTTCTATATATAACTATCTATATCTATATTGAGCTGAGTGTATACTGATGTCTGCAACTATAATGCATTAACGCTGAGATTAGTTTAGCCTTCTCCTCTTGTTTATCTGTAAATTCATACTTCAATATTGAGAAATGTGGCTACCACCATCCACCATCTATTTATTTAATTGTTCAATTTCAGTACACATGTATCAGAGTTGTGAACCCATCTCCCCAACATCACTATTTTTAAGTATAGTAGTTAATAGAGTCTCTGTTGTATCTCGTTATTTAATGAGTTTAAATACCCATTCGTTTCTATATCACAAATTTGGTTTTTAAAATAGTCTAATGACTGCACTTAAAACATAGTAACTAGTTTCTTTTGAGATTCTATGTATTATATTTTATGAATTTAAAAGTGTTATTTTAAGACTCTTTAAATGGGCCACTCCATATTTTCAAAGGGATCCACAGTAAAAAGAAGGTTAGGACCCCAACCTCACAAAGATTATTGTCAGTTTATAATGAGATGATGTGAAATTGTCTGGTGCAAATGTTGGGAGCTCATGCTTGATAAGTGTTAGCTTTGTCCACTTGGGCAGGCTTCTTTCTCCTCTAAAGTTCTAAATACCTTGGAAGAGAGAACATGCTAAACCTTATGGTTAATAATTTATAATGTAGTGGAAGGATTTGCTAGGTATCAGGGTTGGAGGTAAAGGTCCATATAAGGTTGACGGAGGATGAGTGATTCCACTGCAGAAGTTTGTACTTGATATAAATTAATATAAGTGCAAGCAATGTATTTTAAGTTCATTCTAGAGGAGTAGTTCAGAATAGCTTCACAGAGGAGAAGACCTGAGCTATCTTGGGAGATGTTTAAACAGATGAGGAGTGGAGCCGGAGTTGGGAAGGCAAAGGCAGTGTAGCCTTAGAATGCAAATGTTCACAGACATGATCTTGTGGCTTATTCACCATCCTTACCAACCTAATAAGGACACCTGCTGGTAGCTGCATCATCATCATCATCACCATCAACATCATCACCATCATGTTAATAAAGAAGGGATATATTTGCCAGGTAGTCAAACAAGCTCTTTGCACATAGCACCTAGATGTTTTCTACGATCCACCTTATGAGTTCAATCATTGTAATTATTCTCATTTTTCACATACAAAAATGAAGACTTAGAGAGATTAAGTAATTTGTTCAAATCTTGGTGTGTGCCCTCTCAACTCCATGCTCTTTACCTCTGTGCTTAACAGGCTAGGATGATTTGCCCATATTAAGGGCTCAAATATTGGTTGATAAGTATAATAATCTCATAAAAGGAAAAGTGAAGTAATCTACTTTGATGTTTATGATGCAGTTTGGTGAATGCACTTAAGTGCCAATAGATGAATAATAAAAGTTAGAAACACACAAACATAGAGAAGAAAAATTCATATGTGTATGTCTGCTGGGAACAAAAAATCCTCCTGAATGTCTAACTTCTTAGTAAATATCAGGATATCACATACACATCATTAGGCAACATCAATGGAGGATCCTCTGTACCCTGCAAGAGGGCACTGTTATAGATGCACAGAAAGAAAATTCATATTTCCTGTACATTATAAATAAGGACATACTATGATCACTCTTTAAGAATGAAGTAATTTGAGTTTTTAAATTTTCCTTATCAATTGGTGTATATGAATCATGTTAGGTGAAGAATTATTGGTTGATTGGACATTTTATGTTTTAATTCTTTACAGAAAACAGTAAACAAATCCTTTTAGGCTTAAAATATCACATTCAGCAAATGAGTTATTATACTGAAGAAAGTGATGAATTCAGTAAAGTGTCTGGAATCTAAAATAAGAAGTAATTGAAGGAACTGGGAATAGATGACATGAAGCAAGACCAGGAGAGAAGTAGGTGGTCGCTCTAAACGATTTTAGGAGTTGTCCTATGAAAAAGGGTTTAGACTGTACCACACTGAAGATTTTAGACCAAGTAGACAGGTTTAGGTTGATAAAAGGATGAATATTTTGACAAGTAGAACCTTTCAACTATAAAATGGACCGACTGCATTTTAAACTCAAGAACTCCCTGTTACTGAAGTGCTTTAACAGAGGTTGAAGTTAAGCAGTTGGAAAAGTAAGAGCCTTTACAGTGAGGAAATTCTATGATTCTATGGTTTTCAACTCATAAATTTGTGTAGTTTATCCATTTTACTCATTGTATACACTTAAGTATATTGTTCCTTGAAATGGCCATTCAAAGTTGTTTCCTGTGCCACACACTATGAATGTTAGGGTTGGTCCTGTGTAAATCTTACCCCCATTGAATTAGTATTAACCCTAAACAAGCAGCTTTCTTCCATAAGGAAACAAAAAAAGAGGTTCAGAAATGTCCAAACTAAGTTTTTATAAAACTGTGTTATCAAATCTAATTTATCAAAAAACTTCAAACAGGGGCTTCCCTGGTGGCGCAGTGGTTGAGAGTCCACCTGCTGATGCAGGGGACACGGGTTCGTGCCCCAGTCCGGGAAGATCCCACATGCCGTGGAGCGGCTGGGCCCGTGAGCCATGGCCGCTGAGCCTGTGCCTCCGGAGCCTGTGCTCCACAACGGGAGAGGCCACAATGGTGAGAGGCCTGCGTACCACAAAAAAATAAAAATAAAAGGAAGATGCAGACCTGTATGCTTCAGGATTTTCTCACCAAAGCCCCACACAATTTCTTTACTATTCCAGCCAAGTATGGCCTAGCCCTACCCTCATCCCTGTTTTTCTTGGTTTAGTAATAAAGAAAGAGATGGGAATAAAGAAGAGATATCAGGTAGAAAGATATAAAATAGTGGGGAAAATAATATAAGTGAAGTGAAGTACCACCATCATTTACTAGAAGTGAACTTTCAGTACCAGCATTAATATTTTTTCCTGTTATATCTGTAAATGATAATAACTAATATGTACATAACAATTTTCAATTTAAACAAATCTCATTTTTATAACTAACTACTTCGCAACAAGTAACATGCTAAGGCAACATCAATAGATGAAAAACGGTAGTCCCTGGCCCCAAGGAATGTTGCCCAGGAGAACACAGATATATGTAAACAACACAGTCACAATACAGTGTAGCGAGTGCAACAATCAGGCATGCAGAAGTGCAAGGGTAGCAAAAAGGAGCATGTGATCACAACACTAAAAAGAAGACTGCACAAAAGACATAATATGTAAACTGAGGTTTGAAAACTGAAGTGGGTTTCCCAGGTGCCCCATAGGGAGAAAGGAATTCTTGGAGGAGGGAAAAGCATAAATGAAGGCAGTGAATTGTTCATATAATCCAGAAGTGAAGTAGGCAATGGCAGGAGAAATGATTGGACACAGGCATCATGAATACTTGCATGTCTGCATTTTAGCAAGTCCATTCTAAAGGAAACTTTGAGGATCAACTCGGGGGTGGGGGGCCGCGGGGGGGACAGAACTAGTCATTGCTGCCAGAAACACGGGAACCACTTTCTACCAACCCACCAAAATAACGACTTCAAAGGCAACATGGTATCACAGAAAAGGTTTGTTTGTTTGTTTGTTTGTTTTTAGTTCATTAGGTCTCACTTAAAATTCTGATTCCACAATGCACTTGCTTTGGGATCTTGAACAACACTCATAACCTCTGCAAGTTTCAGTGTAGTAAGTTTATGTGATTACCTTCATCTGTAATATCCCTGTGTTGCAATCTTAATGGAAACTCAAGTTCAGGTCAAAGACAAGTTCCTCTGTGACCTCTCCTCTGAATTGATTCAAAAGCCGTCTCGCCCGTCCTCATTTGGCTTCTCTTATGGAATCTCATAAAAACTTCTATGACCTCTTTCGGGGTTTTTTTGTTGTTGTTGTTGTCTGTTTGTTTGTTTGTTTTTTAATTTAAGTATAGTTGATTTACAATGTTGTGTTACTTTCAGGTGTACAGCACAGTGATTCCTTTTTCACATTCTTTTCCCTTATAAGTTATTACAAAATATTGAGTAGAGTTCCCTGTGCCAATAAGGAGATCCTTGTTGTATCTATTCTATGCCTTATTTGAATGACCGTAGCACTCGTTGTCTGTATCATTTTTATGTCTCTGGTTGCTTTGTGACTGAAAATGAAAAATGTCTATTTGTTCATTTCCTTCCTTAAAAATGTGTTCATTTATGTATTTCATATTTATTGACTACATCTTAGACACCGTGTTAACTGCTGGTTCTAGATGTTAGTAAAATATAGACCTTCCTGCTCAAAAGGTCACAGTATTTGTGGGAAAACGAAAAAATGAACAACCTATATCTCAAAGAGCTTTGTACTTCCCAAAGAGAACACACCTAGTAGGTACAATAAATACATGTATCATACATAAATGTATAAATAGTTAATGGGATTAAAAACTAGAGATAACTGCTTTTCGATTCTGAGGAAATGATGATTATATTTCACCAGAAGCTCAATACCACTCTGAGAATGAGGGCTTAACCCCCGTCCTGACTCACTGCATTGCTTTTCTGTATAAAAATACACAAGTCTGTATATGCGCTCTAGAAAAAGGCTTATCTGGCATGAATTTCAGAGAGCAAGAAGAAAACTTCAAGAAGTTCAGAGAAGCATCCAGAAGCTCAGATGATTGGCACTAATACAACTTGCTTGACAGGAAAATAGAGCTGTAAATCTCACAAAATTAGATGATCTTTGAAGAATTTCAAAACCTCCTGCTATTAATTGGAAATCCTAGAAGAACCGCTTCTTTTAAAGCATACTGATAATATGCTTTACAGCTTAATATTCAGAAGCCTATGTTTTGGCTAAGTGAGCTTCAGGAAAGAAGGAAACTTGTGGTTCAGTTCCATCTACTCTGGAACCTCTGGTCAAAACATTTACTTCTGTGCTCAGCCATCTTATCATCTGTAAAATGGAGGCAACTCTAAGAAAACATAGTTACAGAGATGTTGCACAGTTTCATGTGTCATTGTCTTCATTTGTTTCAGAAAACCAGTAACATCTAAGCTACTACTGCAAAGAGTGCAATGTTACTTGGGGTCATCTAGTGCAGCTCTGTCAAAGTAAAGAAAGGGAAAGGGCCTAGAATAACTATAATTTTCCCAAGAGGACACTATTATTTTATGGTAACTCTGGGACAAGAACCCTGATCTCTTTGATGCCATTCCATTGTTCTTTTGTTGGGTTCTGAACAACCCAGAGAAAGAAAGAGAAATAAAACTCCTATGTGCTGTGTCACTGGTACAGGATGTGGCAAGATTGGAATTGGAGAAGTACATATTAACAGGTATTTGGGAAATTCTTCAAACTAATTAAGATATATACCAGGTCCATAAAAAACAGTATGTTTTCTCAAGATGATTCTGTGGCATGAACAGAACTGGTAACTGAAGGTGTCTGTGTGCTGCAGTTCCAAACAGGATGGGTGAATGCTTGTTTTCTGGCACCTTGAAGACTCCACCCCAACATACACATTAAAATAAAATTAACATTTCAACTGGGTCATAGTTAATTCTGCATGCTCTTGTAAGTCAGCAAAATATTCCATATATCATTTAAGTTGTCACTCACTTTTTTTTTTTTTTTTTTTTTTTTTTTTTTTGCGGTACGCGGGCCTCTCACTGTTGTGGCCTCTCCCGTTGCGGAGCACAGGCTCTGGACGCGCAGGCTCAGTGGCCATGGCTCACGGGCCTAGCCACTCCACGGCATGTGGGATCTTCCCGGACCAGGGCACGAACCCGTGTCCCCTACATCGGAAGGTGGACTCTCAACCACTGCGCCACCAGGGAAGCCTCATATCTGATTCTTGTATTAGGACTCTTCTAAATTTTATATACATTGGAAAATAACTCATGTCTTTCTAAGGTGTATATCTTTGATTATATTTTCTATTTTCATAAAGCTTCTTGTATTCTCTACTCAAAACATGTGTAAATAATGGCTGCATGTAACTAATCAATAATCAGCCATTTTGTCCAGATTTTCAAATGTGTTGGTATAAAGCTACCATAGTATTCTTTGGTAATTAAAAAAAATTCTCTCTGTTTTATAGCTAGTCCCATCTCTATCATATTTGGCAAATATTGCTTATTTTATTGGTCTTTGTTAAGAACAAGCTTTTGGTTTTCTTTGTCACGTTTACTACTTTTCTTCTCTATTTTTGACTTTTCTCTTGATTAATTTTGTCCTTCTACTCTTTGGGATTTACCTTGTTCTTTTTCTATGTCTACTGTCCATTTCCTGTAGCTTCAAGAGCCATTTTCAACAACTCAATGAGCTCTGCCAGCTGTGTCATGGCCACTTCATCATATGCTATTAAAACTTAATCTCATACACTGGGTGAAGACTCAGCAATCTTATTTTGCTTTCAAAATTGTTCTATAGCCTTGGATCCTTCTTCTTCTCCTAAATTAGCACTATCATCAGGGAAAATTCTAGTGGGCCTAGAATTCTAGGCTTGCCTTTCCTGTAGTTTCATAATCAAAGAAAAAACATTTCCACCCTTTTTTTGATGTTGATCGAAAATTTAGCAACACTTCTTTGCACTGTATTCAAATCCCAAAATATAAGCAAGCCTTCATGCACACAGGCTCACTGAAATGTCATAATTTTAAACTATGTATGACCTGGAACAATGACCTTTCCAGATACTCCAAAAAAGTCTTCCTAGGTGTTCAGACTTTTTCATTCCTACAACATCTTTTACACATGGTCGATTTGTGTCATAAGTTCTTCCTCACTCCCACTTCTGAGTATATATCCAAAGGAAACATCATCATGATTTGAAGAGATATCTGTACTCCCATGTTCATTGTAGCATTATGCACAAGAGCCAAGGTATGGAAACAACCTAAGTGTCCGCAGTAGATTAATGGATAAAGGAAATATGGTATATATATACAATAGAATATTATTCAACCTTAGAAAAGAAGAAAATCCTATCATTTAAGTCAACATGGATAAAACTGGAGGACACTATGCTAAGTGAAATAAGACAAAGACAAATAGTGCATGATGTCACTTATATATGGACTCTAAAAAAATAATGAAATAAATCAACTCTTCCCTCCGTGGACATTTTCCTCAGCAGAATCTAGCAGCCTCTACTATGAGTCTTATCTTTTTTTTTATTGTTGTACCAGATCACAACCCCAGGGAACCTATGTATTTACCGATGTATATCTACATTATAGTTTACCATTGTTATTTTTCTTTGTAATTCATTCCTTCCACTTCTGGCATCAGAACCTCATTTTTACTTTGGAGAAGTCCTTGTGATTCAGGTAGGCTGTGTGTCTCCTCCCTAGGCTGTGTGACTTGCGGCTGGCTAGACACAGTGTTTTACATATACTCTATATGTCTTAAGTACTTATTTCTCTGGTTTCCATCATTTTCCCTCCAAATTTTTGTGTACTTATTTTTTAATTGACATTTGTAATCCTTTCTTTTGTTTGACTAAGGTACTGTTCAACTGATCTTCTGAGTGCTTAATTTCAGCTTTTTTAATTCTAGAAGTTTCTTTTGGTTGCATTTCACAGACAATTTTTGCTGAAATTGTACATGTTGTCATTTTCTTAATACATTAATCATAATTTTAAATAATAGTTTCATTGAGATATAATTTACTTTCCATATTATTTAAAGTGTACAATTTAATGTGTTATGCATCTACCACCACAATCAATTTTAGAACTTTCATCCACCCCCCAAAAGAAAAAGAATCTATTATAGGTCACTCACTCCCCCATTTCTCCAAACCCTAGGCAGCCACTAATATACTTTGTCTCTACAGATTTGTCTAGACTGGACATTGCATACAAATGGAATCATACAATTATTTAGCATGTTTTCAAGGTTCATCCATGTTGTAGCATGCATCAGTACTTGATGTCTTTTTATGGCTGAATAATATTCCATGGTGTGGATATTACTATGTTTCATTTATCCATTCACAGTAAATGGCCATTTGGGTTATTTCCACTTTGGGGCTCTTATGAATAATGCTGCTGTGGTTGGATTTACGTGCAAGTTTTGTATGCAGGTCTAGATTTGTTTTTTCAATTAACAGACTATTTCGGAGCAGTTTCTGGTTTACAGAAAAATTAAGCAGAAAGGAAAGAGTTCTCATACCTCCTTAGCTCTCTAGCCAGTTTCCCCTATTATTAACATCTTACATTAGCGTAATACATTTGTTATAGTTAATGAACCCATATTGATACATTATTACTAACTAATGTCCATGGTTTACTTTAGACTTCACTCTTTGTTTTGTACATTATATGATTTTTTGACAAATGTGCAATAACCTGTATCCACCATTACAGATCCATACACAGGAGTTTCTTTGCCTTTAAAATTCTGCGCTTCACCCATCCTTTTCTCCCTCCCCACAACCTCTGGCAACCACTGATCTTTTGACTGTCTCCACACTTTGGCCTTTTCCTAAAGTTCACATAGCTGCAATCATATAATATGCATGTAGCCTTTGCAGATTGGCTTTTATTCACTTAGCAATATGCATTTAAGCTTCTTCCATGTCTTTTCATGGCTTCATAGCCTTTTTTCTTTATTGCTCAACGCTATTCCTTTGTACCAATATACCATGGTTTGTTTATCCATTCCCCTATTGAAAAACATTTGGTTGATTTCAAGTTTTGGCAATTATGAAAGAAACTGCTATAAATATCCATGTGCAGGTTTTATGCGGACATAGCTTTTCAGTTCCTATGGGTAAATACCAAAGAGCATGATTACTCGATCACTGTATGGTAAAAGTATGTTTAGTTTTGTAAGAAACTGCCAAGTATCCTGCTAGCAGCAAATGAGAATTTCAGTTGTTCTGCATCGTCAACAACTTTGGTATTTCAGTATTTGGATTTTAGCCATTTGAATAGGTGTATAGTGGTATCTCATTATTGTTCTAATTTAAAATTCCCTGATGACATGGAATGTGTAGCATCTTTTCATATGCGTATTTGCCATGTGTCTATTTTCTTTGTTTAATCATAGTTGTTTTGTTTTTTAACCAAAGCCTACTAACTCTTGTCCTCCTTTTCTATTTATATTGTCTTTTTTCTTTCTTTCTTTTATTTTTTTTTGAGCTTTTGATCATTTAGTCTTTTTTCTGGTATGTCCAATTATTTTTTCTATTAAAATTGGGCTTAACTTATTTTAGGAAACTATAAAGATACCTCCACATTCTGGATGTTGTTATTGTTCTCTTGAAAAGATTTCCTTTTGCCCATGGCAGACAGTTACTATAGGGACTGGAAACCTTAGTTCATTCTCAGTTTGAGCTCATTGAAAGCTGTTTTTCAGTCTGTGTGAAGGGTGCTCTATTTCTGTCTTGTCCTTCCTCTACAGGTGTTGGTTGCCCTTTGGGATTACCATGTGAAAGTTTGTATCCTCCCTATTCCCAACTACATTGGTATTTGTTAGGCTTTAAATGTAATGGTTCCCCCAGCCCCGTGAGACTAAGAATACGTGTAGCTTGTCATTCCATTAGTTGTTGCCTTTAGCTTGAGCTCTTGCCGTTTGGCTTCTGTGGTTACAGTCTTTTGAACTCCTTGGCTTTTCAGCTCCTAGGCTGTATGAGTTGAATCAGAAAATGCCCCAAGGAGAAAAGCTGCACCAAATGTCAAGCTTGCGTCTGCGTTTCCCTTCTCTACAGAACTTGGCCCACATGTCTTGGTGTCTCTCAAACATTCGGATGCTGGTGAACAGATGTTTTCTTACTTTATCCAAGTTTTCTAAAATTTCTTTAGACTTCTCCTGATCTTATGTTATTATTGAAGTATCATCTCAATTATCCTTAGGAAGAAATTTTACAATTTTATATTTTATTTTTTTATTTTCTATATTACCTCAGTTTCTGTAGAGACCTTTTACCTGATAGTTCAGTCTAGTTCCTGTGTTACCAGTAAGATGGAGATAGGTGGAGGCTAAGAATATTGGGGGAAAATCACTGCTGAATGATATGTCTCATTCTTTTTGTTTTTCCTCTCCTTATTTACTCTGGCAGCCTACATTTGTCCTTCTTGATTTGACCCAGTTGCCCAAATAAGCAACCCACTCTGGCAAAGACCTGACTTTACTCTCATAAATGTCTGCATGTTAGGATAAGCTAGATGATGAACACCATTCCAAAGTTCTTTGTGTGACCAGTCAGAATGGCCATCATCAAAAAATCTACAAACAATAAATGCTGGAGAGGCTGTGGAGAAAAGGGAACCCTCTTGCACTGCTGGTGGGAATGTACATTGATACAACCACTATGGAGTACAGTATGGAGGTTCCCTAAAAAACTAAAAATAGAACTAATGTACGACCCAGCAATCCCACTACTGGGCATATACCCTAAAAAAAAGTAATTAGAAGAGACATGTACCACCATGTTCATTGTGGCAGTATTTACAACCGCCAGGACATGGAAACAACCTAAGTGTCCATCGACAGATGAATGATAAAGATGTGGCACATATATACAATGGAATATTACTCAGCCATAAAAAGAAATGAAATTGAGTTATTTGCAGTGAGGTGGATGGACCTAGAGACTGTCATACAGAGTGAAGTAAGTCAGAAAGAGAAAAACAAATATCGTATGCTAACACAGATATATGGAATCTAAAAAAAAATTGTTCTGAAGAATCTAGGGGAAGGACTGGAATAAAGACGCAGACATAGAGAATGGACTTGAGGACATGGGGAGGGGAAAGGGTAAGTTGGGATGAAGTAACAGAGTGGCTTGGACATATATACACTCCCAAATGTAAAATAGATACTAGTGGGAGGCAGCCGCATAGCACAGGGAGATCAGCTCAGTGCTTTGTGACCACCTAGAGGGATGGGGTAGGGAGGGTGGGAGGGAGACACAAGAGGGAGGAGATATGGGGATATATGTATATGTATAGCTGATTCACTTTGCTATAAAGCAGAAACTAACACAGCATTGTAAAGCAATTCTACTCCAATAAAGATGTTAAAAAAACAAAAAGTTAGAGAGTAGAAAAATTCAAAAGAATTGGCCACACTCCTCCAATAGATTCTCTAACCTTTAGCAGAACAGAATTCACACTGAATCTGGTTTATGAGTAAAAGACAAGTCAACTTTAAAGTGGATCATAGATGACAACATTTCTTTTCCATGTGCCTGCTTTGGAGCCATATTTCTGTTGACCACTCAAAACCTTCCTCTTGAGTATTCTGTGATATATTAGAACCAGGAATAAGGGATGTTAGTGCTGGAAGGGTCAGCCAGTGGTCTGCGATTTAATTCACATATCCCTTCTGCACCAGACTCTTAAGATCATTGAGTTAGCCTAAGAATTTTGAAGCTGTAGAACTCAAGACAGTACATTACAATATGCCAATATTACTATTCTCCTGCTCTGACATTCTCCACTGATGGACAGATGAAGGAGAAGGAAGGGCAGTCAGCAGTAACTGAGAGTAAATGAAACTGGAATATTATAATTCAGTATCATTTGAGTGACTGAATTGGCTGGCAGAGTGTTCTCCAGTTAAGGGTGAGGGAAGATTAATTCTGCACATGACACCACTACTGTGTTTATACAAGTCTACTGGGACAGTTGTTTGCCTTGAATTGTTTGCTTCATTCATTTCAGTCAGACAGTTGTGTTGACTGATTTTCCTTTTTGATGTATGAAATGACTGTGACAGAATTTACCATTTACTTTACACTAATGCACTGTAAAAACGATACATTCGTCAAATTGGATTGGCAGGTATGAAAATGTTTACCCCAGAACTAGATAGAAATATAATATTGCCTTCTACAGAAATGTAATCATATGCCCTGGATTCTGGGGAAATGTTCCAATTTTAACGATTTTACCACGTTTGAAAAATGTAGGGTCACTGATCCCATAGTAAAAATAAGAAGATCTGTGAAGTCCAGAAAAACATAGTTTTGTGTGACTCTGACAATCACATAACACAAAAGAAAAAAGTATTATGAGATAAATTTTACTGAGTTTCATACTTATCAAGAGGTGTTTCTATGTTAAACTTTTGAGTCTTATTCTAGAAGTTCTTTAGGAACAAACACTTCAAATATATTCATAGAAAACCCTCTATATTTGTAATTTCATTCTTCCAATATTTATAGTTACTATGACAGGCCATTTCTCCACGTCCCATCCCATGATTCTCTGCTCCTATTGAACATTTGGAAATTGGTGGCATGAGCAGGAAAGTGAAGCAGTTTTTGAGATTATTGAATAATGCTGATTTTATAAAGAATGCTTTATTCCATAGTTGACAAACTTATAATGGTACCGATGGTTGGATACTACTCTTAGAGATGAAAAAGCTCTTAAGGAACCTTCTGTATTCCATTCAACAATTTGTGTTCTTGTTCAAAGCAAAATTAATTCCTTCCAAAATGATCATATTACCTTAATTTTTAATCTTACAATAAGATTAAAAATTAAAATAATTAAAAATTAAAAATAAAATTAAAAATCGTAATTTTTAATCTTAAAATAATCTATCTGTGAGAATGGGAATTTTGGGTAGGAAAAAGTGACAGAAGATGGGACAAAAAAAGAATTCATAGAAAGACAAAACAGAATTTTTTAAATGGTGGCTACAAACTTCTGTTTCCAACTATATCAGTTTACCTTAGGAAAACGTACTAGAAAGGCCAGATAAATCATAAGCAACATTGGACTGTGAGCGTTAGAAAGCTACTGAGGTAGCCATGGCCTAGAAAAGTAAAATAGAGAAAGAAACTCACTGAAGTGAGAACAATATTCTGCACATGCTTTTCTAGCCCAGTCATTTAGAAACTACTGATGAAGAGCAAATGTCTGAGAAACCAAATGTGGTTCCTAAGAGGTAGAAAAGCCAGTAGATCTTAGGACAATGTCATAGGATTAAGGAAACCAGAGTTGGAATTGAGAAATAACAAGGCAGCTAGAATTTTAAGGACCAAAATCACAGAGAGAGTAAAGATCCAGAGAACGGAGCTGGATTCAGCAACAGTGTTCCCTTGCAGTATTTTCCATGTATAATAGGTAGATAAGGCAAGATGCTAAGAAGTCAAACAAAAGCTAACTGAAGTCAAAGCAAAGACTTAGTTGGCTCATAATGCTGAAGAGACAAAATTGGGGTTCAGAACCTATGAAAGATTTGTGGCCCAATGGAAAATGAATGATATGAATTAGGACATTGAAAGTCTCTACATATGTGTGTGTGTCTGTCTGTGTGTGTGTCTCTGTGTTTGTGTGTGTGTGTGTGTCTCTGTGTTAGGAAGGTTGAGGCAACATCTACATTGAACCTTATAAAGAAGGAAAATGAGTATGAAGTTGGTCCAGTGACTGAGGTGATCTTCCCCTCTGCTCCCTACCTAAGAACAGGAAATTCTCTCCTCAAGTAAATACAGTTGACCCTTGAACAATGTAGGGGGTAGAGACACTGACTCCCTGTGCAGTCAAAAATCCACATATAACTTTATGGTCGGCCCTTCTTATCTGTGGTTCTGAATCTGAGGATTCAACCAACCACACATCATGTAGTACTGTATTACTTATTGAAAAAAAATCCATGTATAAGTGGATCTGTGCAGTTCAAACCCAGGTTGTTTAATGACGGTAATGTTATTCAGATTCTCTACAACTTGTCATATCCCAAGTCTGGTATTCACTGAAGAACCAAGAAGACTACAAAGAAAAGGAGAATTAGAATAAAAAACAAAACAGAATCAGAATCATAGATGACCTAAACATTGAAGTTCATACATATTTTGGTAAATATTATCAAGTTCAAGAAAATAGATGACAAGGTGGAGAACTTAACTTGACAACTAGAAACTATAAACTGATTGAATTTGAACTGATAGAATTAAAAATTATACGAAATTTAAAACTCGGTAGTGGATTGGACACAGGCAAAGAGAGGTAAGTGAACTGGAAGATAGAGTAGTAACAATATTAAGACTAAAACATGGGAAATGAAAAGAATAAAAAGTACACAAAAGCGCATTTGAGATATATGGGCCACAGTAAACATTTTTATCATATGTGTAAACTGGAGTCCACAGAAAAAAGGAGAGAGAGATTGGGATGAAAACAATATTTCAGAAATATTAACAGCTGAGAGTTCTCTAAAACTAAAAAGAATATGTGGAGCCATAAATTCAATAAGCACTAAAGAATGCAACAAGAAGAAATACAAAGAAAAGCACACCTAAGATCACCACAGTACAATTCATGAATAGTAAAGAAAATCATGACATCTTAAAAGCAGCCCGACGAAAAAGAGAGAGATTACTTTCAAAGGAACAATAGGATTAAGATTACAGCTTTCTTCTCAATGAAACTGGATACTAGAAAATAATGGAATAACATTTTTAAGTGCTCAAGAAAAGAACTGCCCATTGGGAATTCTAGAGGCAGAGAAAATGTTGTTTGGAAGGAAAGATGAAATAAGAAATTTGCAGACAAAGAAAGTTTAGAAAATATGTTCTCAGCAGAACTGACTGCATTAAATTATAAAGGGAGACCCGCAGGCAGAAGGAAGATTATCACAGACGAAAATAAGGACTTTATAAAGAATTATGTATAACAGAAAGGATAAATAAGTGGATAAACCTAAATAAAATCTAACTGCACAAAAGAGTAATAATAAAATATATCAAAAATTAGAATGCATTAAAACAAATGGAAGAGGAAAAGTAGTAAAAGAAATTTAAGATCTCAGCATTGCTTGAGAAGCAGTAAAAGAGCTAATAAGTCATGGTGCATGTGTAACTGCTACTTATGTAAAAATAACAAGCTAATACAAGGGAAAATGGAATTTGAAGAAATCTAAAAGGAAGAAAGAAGAGGAAAAAGAACATAACAAGGTGGGACAAATAGTAAACGAGGAGTAAATGGTCTATAAGAAAATACATTAACTGTAAATACTCAAATTAAAGGACAAGCATTATTGAAACAAACAAAAAACCTAATTCTATGCCACCTACAAGAGACAAGAGTCAGATTGAAAATTAAAGGATTCAAAACTTATGTCCTAACAACAATAAGTAAAATTGAAGAAGATTTTTTAATGTTAACATAGATTTGAAAGCAAAAAGTATCACTGACGATAAGGCAGGATAATAAAACCCACCGTTACTTTACAAGGAATATATTATAAATCTAAACTTCAATGCAATAGGTGAAGGGAAATTCCAAAAATCTAAGTAGAAATAGAAAAATCTAAATTACCTAGATCAGTAATATAGAACCACAACAACAAATCAGCAGATTAGAGAAGATCTGAATACCATCATTAATAACTTTGGCCTATATTTACATAAAAAACTGCACCAACAATGATGGAATATATATATTTTGCAGAAATTTTTAGGTGCACATGGCACATTTATAAAATTGACTATATTCCGGTTATAAAACAAGACTCCGAATAAGCAAGAAATTTAAAAATATATAACCAATATTTTACCAAATAATTGGATATTAAAAACATACTTCTGATCATTATGTAGGTCAAAGATAAAGTCACAATGCGAATTAGAATTTTATTAATTGAATGATAATGAAAATATGCCATAACCAAACCTGTGGGTTAGAAATAAAGCTGTGGTCACAGAGAAGTTTATGTATTCAAATTATATTTTCTAAATGTAAAAGGGAAAGGAATAAAGCAACTAGAAGATAACCTATCACCCTGAGGTAGGCAGCTCCTGAACTGTACCTGGTGGGGAAGGCAGGGCAGAACTTCAGGAGGCCAGCTGAGAGCACGGTGACCGCCACGTCAGGAGCAGTCTCCAAGAAAGAGCATTTAATGTACAAAGGGATGACTGAAATATTTTTAAGAGCTAGCACCCTGACTCCTCTTAAGGATGACTTAACTTTGCTGGGGAAAAAACAAGAAGTGCTCGATGTAGAAGGTGAATAGCTTTACAATTCCCAGGAGAATCTTGGTACCAGGACCACACAATGAAGAACTTGGAGTCCCCGTGGCTAATCCAGCAGAGAGAAAAGGAGAAACAGATGCGAGAGAAACTAAAGGGAACTCGTGGTGCAGTTTGGTGCTGCTGCAGGCCCAAGTCCAGGTATGTGCTCTCTAGCTCCCCACCTTAAATAAAAGCCACCATGTTCCTCAGTCTTTCAGGTACTTAGAATTTCTCTTTAGAACCTGAAAATGGGGTCAGGTTTCCTGTCTGCATTGCTACAGTCCAAAATAGAGGCAGGATGTTTGAAATAGTTCTCTATCTGGCAGAGGAGGCCTTGAAGCTGTAAGCCACTCACTGCAAACCAGCAGGACATGAAGGATTCTTGAGCAGATCTGAAGCTACTGGGAGAACT